>NC_062214.1:167918794-168226943 GCF_902686445.1 Sciurus carolinensis | reverse complement strand
AAACCCAGGCACAGAATGTTTCAATAACTTGCAAAGTGGCAGAACAGGAGCACACACCCAGACGCTGGGGCTCCAGTGTCCACTGATAACCACCATCCCAGGCTGCACCCTGAGCAGAGCCACAAGCAGAAATTGGACACCAAGAATACAGATATGTTCTCAAATCCACAGTCCCTACTTTGTGTGTGTGTGTGTGTGTGTTTGTGTGTGTACCAAGGATTGAACTCAGTGGCACTTGACCACTGAGCCACATCCCCAGCCCTATTTTGTATTTTATTTAGAGACAGGGTCTTGCTGAGTTGCTTGGGCCTTGCTAAGTTGCTGAGGCTGGCTTTGAACTCCTGATCTTCCTGCCTCTGCCTCCCAAGCCGCTGGAATTACAGGTGTGCTATTGCACCCAACTCAGTGTTGTGGGGAGTACAGTACCAGGGATTAAACTCAGGGGCACTCAACCACTGAGCCACATCCCCAGCCCTATTTTGTATTTTATTTAGAGATAGGGTCTCACTGAGTTGCTGAGCACCTCACTTTTGCTGAGGCTGGCTTTGAACGCGAAATCCTCCTGTCTCAGCCTCCCAAGTCACTGGGATTATGGGCATGCACCACCATGCCAGACTCACAGTCCCTACTTTTAAGGGAAGGAGAGGAAAAAACAGAGAAAAAGGGCCAAGCCTCCCTTCATCCCCCAGACGATGATCCTGCCCTTCTGGGGTTTATGGCTTTGCCAAAAGGCTGGCCCTGGACCAGAGCCAAATTCATCTCCATGGAGTAAGGGGAGTGGCTGTTGGGATTTTCCCAGCAGACGTGCTGATTAAATCTGTGCACATCTTCTTGAGGTCCTGGCCCCTGGAGGTGACCACCGTCTCCTCTGCACATGGTCTGACGTTCTGTGACCCTCATCCCTTGCTTCTTCAAGGTGGCCAGTGCTAAAAGCATATCCAGTCCCTGAAGTGGAGAAAAATCACTCCAAAAAGACAACTCAGCTAATGCAGGATTAGTAAATATAAGGCACATGTTCCGGGGCCCCTTTCCAAGCCCTTTATAGACACAGTGAATGGATCACAGGTCCTTGCCCACCTGGCCCAGATGCAGCTTCTGAATGCTCACCACGGGGCCCCAGCCTTCCATTTCCACAAGTTCTGAGCTGGCTGCAGAGCCGAGATCTATTTGTCATTCTGGCTCTAACAGGACAAAGACGGAACACCAAAAGCAACAGACTGGAACTAATCCCTCTTCTTTCCAGGGGAGTAAAAGGCTTCCTGCATCCACTGCTCCCACCCTCCTCCAAAACCCATTTCACCACAGCAAGGTTTAGAAGGGACTTCTAAAAGAAAAGGCACTGCAAGAAAATATGGACCTTGATTTTAATGCTGGCATGAGGACGAGGACCCAGAGATGATGATGGTGAATCAGGAACCCCAGCCTGGCAGTAGCCAGACCAAAAATGACCGAAAAGCCTGGAATCCAGGTAAACAAAGGTGTGGTCATTCTCCCCTTGCGCATGCGCATTCTTGGACACCCTCCTAGACCTTGAGGAGCACCGCGCTTTCCAATGCAAATGGAATACGAACTATGTATGTAATTTAAAATTTTTCCAATAGCCACATTAAATAAGTACAATGAAACAGGTGAAATTAATATTAATTATATATCAGGAACGGGGATGTAGCTCACTAGTAGAGCACATGCTTAGCACACGGAGAGGCCCGGGTTCGAATCCCAGCACCTCCCCCATACATAGATAATTTAGCCCAGTATATCCAAATAGTATCATTCCAACACCTAAAAAGGTTAGTCAAATATTTTATTTTTTCGCTGCTAGCCTGTGAAATCTAGTATATATTGTTTAGTACATTTCAATTTAGATACAAAATTGTCACTAGATATATTAATAAGTAAAAATTAGTTAAAAATGAAGATTTCAGAGGCTGGGGCTGGGGCTCAGTGGTAGAGCGCTTGCCTCGCACATGTGGGGCACTGGGTTCCATCCTCAGCACCACATTAAATAATAAATAAAGATATTATATCCATCTTAAAACTAAAAAATATATGTAAAAAAATGTAGATTCCATATAGTGAAGTTCTTCTAAACACTCGTAAAAGTTTTCCAACAACTGAAATGAGTGTTTTAAATTTTATATCAACAAAAAATAAAATTAAATTAAAGATACAGTTTCTTGGTTCCAATAGCCACATTTTAAGTACCCAATAGCCACAAGGGCCTGGTGGCTACTGTAAGGTCCAGGCAGGTTTGGACTAGATAAGGGGAGCTCTCCCTACCCAGGAGTGATGCCGGTCTCCTTTCAGAGTCCCCGTCTTTTCTGAGGGCTTCTGGGGAACGAATGGGCCAGGTCCTCTGAGCACTCTAGCCTGGGCCTGTCCCCTCCCACTAGGTTTTACTTCCTGCTTAGGCCCTTTCTTGGATACTGTGCTTGGCTTGCCCTCCGCTTTGCCTGGGGCTGGCTTTCTGCTTTACCAGGCTCCATACTCTAAGTTCGGTAGCAGACCCATCTCCACCTCGCTTCAAGCCCCCAGTCCAGACCCAGGCCCAGGTGTGGTTCAGGGACCCTGCTTCTCTGGAAGGGCTTTTTAGGAGATGCGGTGGTCTCTGTTACACAAAAAAAGGGGATTGGCAATCTTAGAGTGCATCCAGGGATGAGACATTTCCTTAGTGTTTTGGGAGAGGGCCCTGGCCATCTTCGTGCTCCCAAAGGTGGCACCAGCCAGTGCTAAAACATTACCATGGGTAGCCTCCACTCTGCCTGGACAATCCCTTTTGCTTGCTCCTCCCAAGGCAGCTCATTGCCCTCCCTGGTCCCTATTGTGTGTCTCTTGGATCCCCTTCTTATCTGGCCTCTTGGGTTGGTAAACTATATGGGGACTGTGCTCAGTCCTGGCCATTTACCCCCTCAAGCCACCAAAACCACAGCAGATCTCAGTGATCAACAACATGTTCTTTCTCACAGAACCTGAGTCCAGGCTCTGCCCCAATCCCTGGAATAATGTCCAAGCCTCCCGCTCCCAGTGAGAGATTCCACAGGGAGGTGAAAGATGACTTCCAAGCAAAGAATCAGGTCTCACACTTGAGAGGTGCCAGAAGCAAACCCCCGGGGAACTGACCTCTGACAACTTTGGGGGTAACATGGGTTCCCTCCGGCTATGGAAACACAAGGCCAGAACCCCCGGAATGAAAGGCCTTGAAATGTCAGCAGCCTCTGCAACAGTCTGTTTAAAGAAGTTAAAAGCCAGAACTGCGGGGAGAAGATAAAGGGCTGCAAATCTGGACTCTGAAAGCCGCGTCTGAAAGGGCATGACTGACAGCGGCTTGCAGCCGGGCACGCGTGACCTGAACCACAAAAACAAAGCACCTGCAGCTTCCCAGGGACACGTGAAGCCACATCAGACCAGCCACCTGGGCACAAGGGACACAGCAGCCCCTGCACCCACACAAGACTGAAAAAAGCTGCCTGCCACGCCTTGGGCTGCCCCTGCACAGGCACCCACCGCTGGGTCTGAGGAAGGCTTTGGTGGTCAGGGTCTGCTTGAACGCCAGGGGAAAAGACTCCAAGGGCCTGCATTCCAGAACCATTCCCAGAGTTTCAGCTGTACCTGATGAGAACACTGCAAAGCGGATCAGGAAACAAAGGCGGCGTGATCAGATACCGCCACCGAGAGGAATCCTCCCTCTCGCAGCGAGAGTCCTCCCCATCCCGCCCCACTCCAGTATTTCAACGAGGGCCCCATTATCTTTTGTCCCTTCCATCTCTTCAAGCACCAGCACATCTCTTCCCCCTCACCAGTCACACACACACACACACACACACACACACACACACGCCATACACACCTCTCTCACACAATATATACCCCACGCAAACGCACACGATACACATACCATGCACATACCCACACACATTGCACGCGATGCACACACACACATCATACACACACATCACACACACACACCACACAACACACAAGTATCTCTTTGATCACACATTATAAGGGAACAAAGTGTTCTGAGCCATAGAACATGAAGAACCAACACTTATAAATAAATTTGATCATCTTGCTGGAAATTTTTCTAAAATGAATGACACAGTTCCCTGACTTACCACGCCTGTACACTGAATGTTATTTGTCACTTCCTGATGATTCAGGGGTGTTTCTGAGCCTGTCTTTACCATGCCATGAAGCCTAATAACCTGGCCTCTAGCACTGGCTGCTGTCCCACTTCTCAGGCTGCCCCAGCCAAGGACACCAAGAACACACCCTTGGGACAGTGGCCTGGACCTTGGTTGTCTGGATTTTTTTTTTTTTTTTTTTTTTTAAACAGTGCTGTGTATTGAACCCAGGAGGGCCAGGCCCATACTAGGCAAGTGCTCTACCCTGAGCTACGTCCACAGCCCAGCCCTGGCTGTCTGGAACACTCTCATGTCTGCATGGCGCACTTTCTCCTATTCAGGACTCAAATGCCAGCTTCCCTGAGAAATCCTTCCTGATGGTCCTTCTTCCATCTCTCAACCTTCTTATACTACTTTATTTTATTTTCATAGTATTTCCTACTACCTAATAAATCATGTTGATATGTTTATTTTCTGTTTCCCCCAACTAAAATGTTAGCTTATTTCAGTTCTGTTTTATTATCTCCAGTGCTGAAAATAGTCCTGGCACATAATAGTTGCTCAATAAATAATCATCAAGAGAATGAATAGACTCTCCTGTTCCATCCAAGAGATGAGGGCTGGTTTGGGGCCTGGGAATCCTGGGAGAGAATAGGGATCACAGTGCTGGCCTGAGAGGGTGTCCTGGATGTCCTGGATGGCATCCCCCTGCCAGAGTGAGGGCACCTCCTCAGAACTTATGCTCAATCTGGACAGAATCTGCAAATACTCTTGCCTAGATGAAGCGGATGTGGGAGGCGGTCGATGATTGGCGGTAACCAAGGAAGAAGCTGCGCTGTGATTGGTCCGGATCGGAGGGGCGTTTGAAACAGCTCGAGGCCCTGAATCCTCCGTTGGCCAACTGAAGCTCAGGGAGAGCCTTGGTGGCTTTAGTACCTGAGAATGTGGTCTTACACGGTTTCCCACCCCGCCTCCCGATGCCGCAACAGCTGGGAAGACTGTGGCAAAACCTTTGTACAGCAGTCGAGGTAGAAAGCAGTACGTGCTTACAGCCGCAGAGCCAACCGGACCCTTTGCATCCATGATTCTGCTTGCTCTGTCTCTGGACACACCTGTAATTCCAGGTACACTGGAGGCTGAGGCAGGAGGATCGCAAGTTCAAGGCCAGCCTCAACGACTTAGCGAGACCCTATCTCAAAGCAAAAAATAAAGGGGCTGGGATGTAACTCAGTGGTAGAGCTCCCCTGGGTTCAACCCCCAATACCAAAGAAAAATAAAAGTAATATAACCAGGTTTTGAAAAGAGGAGTACCCTATCTCCCCCTATTTCTTAAACTACTTTTAACTCTCTTTATTAATTTGAGTTATAGAGTACATACAGTAAAATACACAGATCTTCAATGTAAAATTCCTTGAGTTTTGATAAATGTAACTATTACCCCTAACAAGATGTAGAACATGGATGTCACCTCTGAATGTTTCCTTGTGTACCCTTTCCAGTCACTTTTTTAAATCGACACATTAAAATTGTACGTTTGTGGGATAAAAAAAAAAAAAGGAGAGAGAGAGAATGAATAAATGATGCCTGCGGCAGTCTAACCAGTGTGTGCATGGGGAGAGGGGTCACTCCTATCTCGTGTGGCCCTTTTTGGCCTGGTCCTTTGCTGTCAGCTATCACTTCTCAGTGTGGTCAGCAGCTCCTAGCAATTCCCTCACCTTCGTTTAATCTGCTGGATTTGTAACCATGGAAAAGCTAAAGGTTGGCAGGAGAAGACCAACCTTAAACTGATTTTTCTGAACAATGTTGATTTCCAGGCCGTGGCCTCTGGCAAGTTCCATGCCTGCCTTCTGCTCTCAGTGCCCTGCGCAGAGATCTCTGTAGCTCCCTTCAGGTGGTGGGTGGTTGAGATGTCTGACGTCCACCTGGAGACACGTGTGCATGCCCTGATGTGCTCACAGATACCTTCAGTTTCTAATACAGTAGAAGGGAATGCACAGCTCTGCCAGACGGTGTTTCAAGGAAGGACAAGAGCGGTGGGTCCAGTTTATTCCTCGGGAGAATTTAAAGGTTTCAAGCATTTCTGAACTCTCTGCACTGGTGGACGTGCTCATCTGCTGAGTGGAGAGACCTGGCCAGCCTTTGTTCCACTCCAGTGTTGGCTGGTTCTGCAAGGAAGTTTTCCTTCCGCTATCAAGAAATCTCTCTCCCCACAACTTTTACCTACTGGCTCAGCTCTATTCCCTGGAACCCCACAGAATAATTCAAATAAGCCCCTTGCCTTTGATGTTGGCTCAATGCAAAGTCTTGATGGGGGATTCGGAAGTGTATGACATATTAAGAAGTTTCTATTTTCATTGAGGAGTCAAGAGTGAGTCTAAGCAGTCAGCAAATATTTTAAAAATAATGATATTGAAAAAAATGATATTGTCTTTATCATGATAATAAAGGCATATTACAGAAAATGTTGAAGGAGAAAAAATATCCCCCGCTGCTAGCATTTTATTCTGTGTGATTTTTGCATTTTCCCTCCAACAAATGCTTATGGAGTGAGTACAAAGGAAATGGCTGTTCTAGGGGCTCCAGGAGAGACCCACTGATAGTTATCCCTAGGACTCTGAAAGGGACTCAAGTTCGAGGACTTGCCCCATAATGCCTAAATCCAGTGGTGGTCAAGTCCCTTGCCAAAATGGCAAAGTATCTGCATATAACCTATGCACATCCTCCCATGCGTCTAAATCATTCCTAGATTCTTATAATACCTAATATTATATATTATATTATATTATATTATATATATTATATAATATAATATAAAATTATATATTATAAATGCCTTGTAAATAGTTGCTCTACTGTATTGTTTAGGGAATAATGGCAAGAAAAAAAAGTCTACATGTTTGGAACAGATGTAATTATTGGGGGGGGGGTACCAGGGATGGAACCCAGGGTACTTTCCCACTGAGCCACATCCCCAGCCCTTTTTAATATTTTATTTAGAAATAGTGTCTCACTGAGTCTCTGAGTTGCTTAGGGCCTTGTGCTAAGTTGCTGAAGCTAGATTTGAACTCATGATCCTCCTACCTCAGCCGCCCGAGCTGCTGGGATTACAGGTGGGAGTCACCATACCTGGCTCCGATATTTTTGATCCACAGTTGGTTGAATTCAAAAATGTGGAACCTGCAAGTGATGGCAGCCTGACAGTCCATCAGACTTGACTCATCCCCTGAAGATGCTCCAGGGAAAAGACATGCGCATGGGCTGTAGAATCAGAAACACCTGGTTTCCAATGAACTCAGTCACTATAGGTGAGCCTCAGTTCACTCATGTTATTGGACCTAAAAATGGTACCTAGTTTCTTAGGTTGTTGAGGGGATTCAGAGGTAAACCTTGTAAAATATGTACACAGCGTCAAAAGTATCCGATGAATGTAGCTGCCATAAATATAATAGAGAGTAGACGGCTATTATGAAGGCTAGACAGGTGTAAATGATCAAGGACCACAGTGTTCAGAGACAAGCCGCTTGAAACCGTTTTCAAAGAGGGCCATAGAGTCAGTTACTGTACCAGGCAAGCACGTGGTCTGATGAAGTGAACCGAATTTACTGTCCAAATATAATCATCGTTTGACTCCCCGCTGGGGGCTCGACTCCCTGGCTCTTCGCAGAGGACTTGAGTCCTGAATCTGTTTGGCCTCTGCGTCTTTGTCCTGCTGCTCATGGGGAAGGTGCTTCAGGTCTCCTCAAGAAGCAGGAAGGGTATTAAGCTCCATCCAGTCGTGTAACCATAATGAACTGCTTGGCTGTGTGCCCCCCTCTGACCTGGAGAGGTTGCCTTCATTATAGCACGACCATCCCCTGGGCAGCGTGGCCTGGCCTTACCCTCCAGTGCCCCTTCCATGTCTACCTTCAATGGCATTTCTAGACCCAAGGGCTTCCTCTGCTTTCTGAGCTGACACACACAGCCACCAGAGGAGGAAGCCACTCCCACTGGCCTCAGAGTGGCTGGTGGGGGGACTGCTGTCACAGCACAGAAGTAAAGGGGCTGTCAGGAGAAGAGAAGCACCTTCCAACTGTTCCTGTGCCCTGAGGCCTCTGGCTTCCTGGGAAGGGACTCTTTGGGCTGTCAACACCCCCTCCAGATTTAGATGCCTCTGAGCTGTCCCCATGTCCCCGGGGTAGGTCTCAAAAATAGCCCAGGGATGGACCCTATGGACAGGAAATTGACCCTTTAAATCAGAACATTTTGGCAAAGGGAATTGTGGGTGTTTGTGCTTTTCCCTCCGCACCCTCTTCCTCTAGTGTGGCACCTAGACAAATTAAATACAAAATCTTTTTTTTGTCATTTAGTCAAATCATATTCCCATGGCACCAAAATGCATACATTATAAATAAAATACAAACTCATCCAGATCTTAGTGAATCCTCTGCTTTCAGAGAACAGTGCCAGAAAAGTCATCATTGCTATCCCCATCTACTAGGTAAGTGGAGACCCCTGAAAGGCCTGAGGGTGACTGTGGGACCTTCTCCTGACAGGGGAGGGTCCCTCCATGGCACAAACCTCACAGCACCTGCAGCAGAACTTCCTTAAAGCCATTTACTTACTTCAAGAATTAAACTATCATTGGTCTATCAAAGCATCAACAAAGGTTGCCAATCAATCAACCCAAATTTAACACAGAGAGTAACCAAGACCCAGAGATGGTCCATATATTGTCCATGGTCACTCAGCAGGATCTCAATTTCAGGATAAGAAACTCCAGTTAGGAAAACTCTTGTCCACATCTCTCATGGTTTGACACAGAAGATGGTTGTTGCACATGAGTATACCTATGCTGAAGACAGCCATCATGGGGAGTCTTTTTCAATAAAGTAAAAGTCCATGAAACACCTTGGCCTCCCATGCCTGCCTGTTAGAGAATTGGCATGTGGAAACGTGAGTTCAAAACCCAACCAATCACAATGTCCTCCCCCACTCAGCTGCCCAAGGTTCCAGCACGTCTGCTCTGCCTCCTGCATTTGCTGGTGTTCTTGCCAGTGTACATCAGTGTAGGTTCAAGGGCAGTGTCCCAACCATACTGCCTTTTCCATGAAGTACAAGGCAGGAAAACTGCAAATCTTGCCACATCCTCAGCAGCTATAGGGAGATGGAACCAGGATCTCCCTTTAGTTTTGCAGATTCTATAACCAATTTTTCACATCAAAATTTTGTGATACATGGGCTGACAGCGGAACGGAATATTAAAACTCAGGACCTCCCTGAGAAATTGGTCCATACGGTTGCCATGCCGACAACCCACAATGCCAAACAAGCATCTCTGAAGTCCAGAAGGAACTTGGCTGGCTTCGAACAGCCCAGACAGCAAGAAGGCAGAGCTGTGCCTGCTCGGGCTCTTACACAGCCCCTCCCTCTCCCAGCTCAGCTCTTTGATTCCCCAGGGGAGTGATGATGACGCTTGTCTGAGTTTGCTCAGCTTCTGACCTCAGGACTGGCCACCTCATTCACTAAGAATCTGAAAATCCACATGCAACATTCTGGCTTGCTTTGAAATGGCAAGGACAGCCAGTGGTTACAGTTCCAGGGAGAAATCAATTCTCCAGCTGCACCTGCCCCTTTCAAGTTGAACAAAGGGTTCCACTCCTAAAGATGCATGATCTTGCATTTCCTTCCTTACAGTCACAGTGGAGTTGCAAAGAAATATCAAGGGGATCTGAAGCTTTGACCACTGACTGCTCCCAGAAATGGGCAAGAATACTATTGCACTTCTTTTGCAAAAGAAGTGCTTATTAGGACTTGCTGTGTGCATCAAGGTGGGGACGCGAGGAGCTTCCAGCACAATCCCTGTGTGCAAAGCCTTACACTCAGTTTAGAACTACTCAAAAGTGAATTAACTGAAAGATAGGAATACAATTCCAGGCAGTGTCAAGGGCAGTGTGTGATTGGGACTGATGCTGGTGGAACAGACTTCCAGAGCTAAAGCTCAAGAACAGAGAGGGCACAAGCTGTGCACTTAAGTGGCTAGGGAAGCTCAGTCATTTCAATCCCCAGGATTATTTCCTCTCCTTTCTTCCTGCACCCTCTCTTCCAGGTTCCCAGGTATCTTCCCGATCCTCTTTTGCTCTTTCAACTTAGCTTCCAGATCCCAGCCCCTTTCTTACCTGCAGCAGGCCAACACCTATGGGGATAAGGAGGCGCAAGAAGGTGTTGACCAGTATACTATTCCCACCTCTAATTCCTTCCCCTGGAAACTAGTGTATCCCTCCAGTAGTGGCCCCACTCCCCCATTCCAGGACTCACATGTGGGAGGAGCAGGAGAGAGGTGCCCCAGAAAGCTCAGGCAAGGGTCAGGGGTCTGCCTTAGAGGCTTGGGTGACTTTCCCGTGCCCTCTCCCTTCCTCCATGCCCTTCCTTGGCCTTTCTCCCCTTCCAGCTCACAGCCTCCTCCCATCAGTCACCCCAGGGAGGGACAAGAGCATCTGGCCAGCCTGCATCTCCCCTCTGGCCCCAGGTTGACCTTCCCTGAGACCAAGCTAGTCATTTCTGATAAGGGCAGCTAGGATGAGGGCAGTGTGGGACCTCTGGGGTCACTACTGGTCTGACTGGTTCCAGTTCTAACCTGTCGGTCGCCTGGATCTCAGCACTCTGGGGTCTTGACATAGAAGGCTTTTCCTCCAGTCTTTCTGTCCAAACACTGACAAGTGCTTTGGAAACAGGGTCCCAGGGAAAGGATCCAGAGCTCAAAAGGAAACTCTCCACCTAAACACACTTGCCCCCACAGATGCATCCAGCCTGAGACCTAGGACAAAGTCCTTCCATAACCCCCAAGGTCTCCTCACGCCAGGTTCCTTTGCAGAAATAATGGTTCCTTTGTAGAGAATTTTCTCCTCTTCCCAGGTGGGTAACGAGAGTGGAATCTGGGGCAGGATGGGATATGAGAGTGGTTCACACGGATCCTCCACATTCCTGGAGTTCTGAGGCACCTTTGGGTAAGCATCTCTTATGCCAGTCTACACAAACCTCAGCTCTCCTGACCCTGTACCTCCCGGGGAGCTCCTCACCCCGCCTCTCCCAGACCCAGATCTTTCCACGTCAGGATTGCACCCTCCCCCAATCCCCTACTCCAGCTCCACTCTGCTTCCTGGTCCTCGCTCCGCCAGGCTACCGCGGCCAGCAGTCTGTCGCGGCCAGAGTCTGTCGGGAGGGTAGTCTGAGACTCTCGTTCACCACTCGCCACTGCTGGAAGAACGCACCCGTTCGAATGCGCACTCTGCGGGACCCAGAGTCTCCTGCCTCAACAGGTGCCCCTGCCTGGCCACAAGAAGCTGTCACCCAGTGCCCGGGCCAAGGCGGCGACAGGAACGCCCCCTGCAGGACGGCTGGGGCTCCGCATGCTACCACCTGGGTCCCCAGAGGGCTTAGGACCCCGCAGCTCCGCCAAAGCCCCAGCCATTCCACACGGCCTTTGTTTCCCCGCTTGCTTAGCGGTCCTGAAGCTGACCCTCTGCGAAGGAATCACCTGGTCCAGACGCGGACACTGCCGGTTCAACTGCAATGGGAACCCTAACGTTGGGGGTGCGGGGCGCATACAGGACAAGACCCTTCCCCGACCCACAAAACCCCTTCGGGAGGGTGTCAATGCCAAAGAAAAAGGTTCGCATTGATCCGGGCGAGAAGGGGGCGCGAAGCCAGGAGCAGCGTTTAGCGACCCTTCCCTACCCACGCCCCCACCCGATGTCCTTTATCCCCAGGAGGCTGGAGACCCAGTGCGCACCGCCACCTACGCGCTCAGCTGCGCGGCTTTCACCGCCCGCTCGCTGCGCTCCAGGGCCGGCTGCTTTCTCCCGCGGGCAAGGCATCCGCAGCCCCTCAGCCCCCAGCCCTGGCTGCGCAGTGCTGGGAGATCCGCCACGTTCCCAGTCGCGCGTGCACGCAGGGCCCACCAAACTTGCAGCACTTTCTCCCAACCCCCACCCGCTGTCACCCTCCCTCCATCCGTGCACCCTGGCCCCGCCGGACCGACAGAGGTTGCCATAACAACAAACAGGAATGCTCCAACGTATACAAAGCCGGCCTGGCGCGGCGGGCCCCGCGCCCTGGGCTGCCGCGCAGGGGCAGGACGCGCGCCACGGCTCCCCGGCCGGCCGGCCGCCCGGCGCGCCGGGCGTACTCACAATGAGCGGGATGGTGCGGTCCTCGCGCAGCTGCTCTGGCCTCCCGCCGGCCCTCTGCGCGCCCCGGCCGCCAGAGGATGCTGCGTGGGCTCGGTTGTCCTGCCATAAGTAGTAGAAAGTGCCTAGGATCCAGGCTACAGTCAGGATGGCGATGGCATTGGCGCGGATCTTCCTCATGGTGGGCGGCCGGGCGCCCAGGGTGGGAGCCGGGTCCGGCGAGCTCTCGAGGCCGGGGCGGGGGCGCTCGCAGCCCCAGCTGTTTGTTTTCTCTCGCGCCTGGCTGCTCAGTCCTGCAGAGCAGAAAAAGGAGAGAGGTGGGGGGGTTGTGATAGGGAGAGACAGGAACGCGGCGCGATCCTCACGGTCCTAATGCCCTTCAGCCCCGAGCGCGCGCATCCCCCGGGCGCCCATTCATTCGCGCGCAGAGCCCCATCCGCGCTCCAGCTGCTGCCGGCCGCCCGGGTCGTTGTGCACCAGCAAAGGAGCGTGCCGAAAGGAAAGTAGCGCGGGCCTTCCTCCTGCGCTCGGAGACCTGGCGAGACAGTCGCCCGCGGCGGAATGGCGACGGGTCGGAGCCAGCTTCGACTCCCACAGCTCGTTGACCGATCGCCGGGCGCTGCCCCCGCGCGGCACTAGTGGGTCCCGCCTACCCACCCCACCCCCGGACCAAGAGGCCCTGAGTCACCGACTGGAAATGCGCGACCCCCGGCCTTGGCTCACGCACTGGAGCTGCAGTTCCGGGCGGCGCTCTGAACTGCGCTCTGGCGCGGGGTTCAAGGTGTGTTTCGCGAGTCCTTGGGAAGGGGCGGCAGGGCGGGGAGGTGTCCTGAGTTTACACTGGAAACCTCCACAGCCTAGATTCCGAGCCAGGGGCAGGGGGCACACAGAGAAGGTTTGGAAGCTGGTGCACTTGACTTTCCGGGAGAGCGAAGGGGAAGAGATGTTGCCTCGCAGCCAGTGCGAGGAGGGGATACAACCACTCCACATCTTTCTTTGACCCGGGGCTCCGGCTTTAATGACACTTTCCTCCATCCTACCTCGCTGTCCCCTGGATAACTCTGAAGTATTTTCATCACCATTTCATCAGAAAACTGAAGCCAGAGTGACCCGACGATTCCACCTAGGTCACATGGCTCACATTAGTGGGAAGAGCCCCGTCTACAAACCATCTGACACTTTTCGACAAAGTGCAAAGCACGGTGGTGAGAGACGAGAACACAGACATCACTGAGATTCTGCGCCTGGTCCTGGAGGCGGTGAGAATCAGGTGTGAACTACTCTCCAGACAAAAGGGCAGGTGGGCTGAATTAGCCCAGGGTGGGGTACAGGCCAACACTCAATGAAGAGGTGGAAAATGAAGTAGGGATCACAGAGGGAGAAATAATTTATTGCAAGGCGGTCTTCTTTTAGTTGCCAAGGAAAGCTTCTTAGTGAAGCCTGAATAAATCCTTAAGAGGCAGAAGGGGGAGGGGAGGGCAGAAGGGGGAGGGGAGGGCAGGGTGATGATTAGCTTACCAGCAAAGATCCAAGGATGGAAGCATTTGTGTTAAAGGGAGAGCTCTAGATGTTGGTAAGCGTTTGGAGGGACCTGAGGCTGGCAGATGGGGCAAGTCTGGACTCAGGAGATCCTTAAATGCCAGGAGCCGTGGTCAGGGAGTTTGCTTCCTGTTGATGCTGCTGGGTGTTATGGCTCTTCTGAAGACCCAGGCAGGGTCAGAGCTGCAAATGAAGCCACCTGGGGAATCAGGCAGTGAGATCACAGCATCATGTCCTCCCTCACCCACACTATCAGCACCACCCTGAGGCATGGAAGTGAAATGAGGCAGTGTTTCTCTGCTTCTCCATTTCTCCAGCATTCTGGAAGTGAACCATGTATGCAATAGATGCTTGATACATTTCTAAGGCAAAGGGAGGAAACCTCACTTGATTTTCCCAGAAGACCCAGAGTTATCATTGCAATTATGATACCTTGACTCAAAAGGCTAATCATGAGGATACCTAGACAATTCCAAAACTGGCCCAGCCAGGGAAGTGACCCTACAAAGTAGAGAACACACCAGAGGGTCTATGAAAGTAGCAGTGAGTCTGAGGCATAGGCTGTGTGGCAGTCATAAACAATAGGGGCAAGGGGACAGAGGTGCCACCGGTTCTGGGGCAGTAGTACAACTTGCTTTCCCAGGTCTCTCTTGCCTGGGGAGTTTCATCAGACTGCCTCAGGCCTTTGCACAGACGGAGAAAATCACTGTAAAGTCACTGCCTGATTTCACAGGAATCTTGGAACAGATCCAGTGTCATAGCATCTTCTGGAGGCCAGGGAAGACCTTGCTCCTTAGGCATCTGACTCCACAAACATCTCTACTCAACTGCCAAAATGAGAGGGAGCTGCCCCCTTTTCGCACGGGTGATCAGGAGGCCAGTCAGGTGGGAAGACTAGAGGAAGGACCTTCTACTTGCCATGGGTTGCTCCCTGCATCCCAGGCTGTCAGTGTACGTCTGGTTGCCTTTGATCTTGAGAGATTCAGGTGAAAGGATGTGAGATCCAAAGGCATCCTCTCAACTCACCCCTGGGTGTGGGAGATAAAGCCTGACATCAGGCTTTCCTTGGCTCCAGAAAAGGCTTCATGAGGCCAGGGAGGGAGAAGATGGAATTTGGCAGGGTTTCTACAAATCTCACCACTTATTCCCCAGGACTCAGGAGGCCAATTGTCATTATCTGGCAGAACTGTCCCTAAGATAAGACTTCCCTCACCCTCTACCAGAGGGTGTAGTCCTTCTGGAAGGTGTTGAACTGCATGATAACCCTCAGATGGGCACTTCCCTGGGGATGGAAGTAAGGAGGACTGTAAGTTACCATGTTCATTTGACTAACAGAAGTTTGATATAGAGGTTGACTGATGTGCCTTATGTCACAGGCACTCTGACAGAACTGGGGACCAGGAGCTGCCACTTTGGCTATAGCCTATGGTCCTCCTTCCAGATTTGAATCCCAGATGGGCCCGGAACTGAGTCTGAGATAGATTTCAGTGATCAGGGATGACAGTGAACATTGTTTCCTTTCTGGTCCGAGGAGTGGGTCCCAGCAGAATGTCAGAATCAAAGCCATTCCTAAGAGACTTGCTGATTCCTAATGTCACTGAACTTTGAAAACAAGAGTAATTGTATTAGCTACAGTTTACTCAGGCCTCCCAGGTGCCAGCCAGCCCACCATGCCAGCATTCCACATATCCTGTCTCTCAAGTTCTCACGCTCTTGAGATGAGTTCAATAGTATCATCCCCACCTGCAGGTAAGGACCCTGAGGTTTCATGAGGCTGCTCAGTTTGCCTGGAGTCATATAGCAGGTCACTGGTGGAGCTGGGTTTAAACCCTGAGCCATTTTCAATACCAGTGTCTGCAGGGTGCTTAAGAGTTCTGTGTAGAGAGGCCTCACTTCACTTTGGGCCTGTTTTGGCCTCTGTAAAAGGAGGGATAGAGAGATGCTCTCAGATCCCTCAAACTGAGCCCTGTTAGACTTCTATTTCTTTGGCATCTTCCTGTTTGATATTTCTCTGACTCAGTTCACGTTCTCTTTTAAGACTACCAAAGCTGGCACAGGGTAAGCTGAGGCCCCTGTGCATTTGATGTGGAGCCCAGCAACTCAGTTCAAATGTTGATTATGTCAGAGTAAGAGAGTGAGCAAATTCCTAACCTTAGTTTCCTCAACTGTAAAATGAGGGTGTTCTCCCTTAACTTGAAGCCCTGTTGGGAAAGACGGGATGAAATACAGCCTGCAAAACTCAGTGCCTAGTAACTACCCCAATCTACTGCAGATCCACTCCCACAGACCTGCTGCCGGCTTCTGAGGGTGAGAAAGGACTTCTGAAGGGCCTGCCCAGGGAACATGCAGGGGATTGCTGCCATCACTGCCAAGAAGGCCTCTCCAGTCACACCTAAGGTCCAGTAAGGATGGACTCTCCTGCCCAACAGGTGGGTGGATGCCTCTTCCTGAGTCTCTGCTGGGCAGGCTGCAGGCATAGTAGGAGAGAGGCACAGAGAAGGGCCCTGGCCTCGTTGTGTCTAAATACCCTTGAGACCTCAGCCAGCTCAGACGCCTCTTGTCCTAGCTGCTGCTGCAGCCAGACCCCAGAATGTAGGGGAGAAACCTGCTGGACTGCCTGCCCTGCCTGTGTCTGCCCTGAGTGGAAGGAAAGGCTGGGATGGGGTACGGCACGCTCGTAACCAGGCAACAGGCGCTGTGCCAATACGGATGGCAGAACACAGGTACCTATGAAGAAGGCCCCAACGTCCCCATTTTACAGATGAGACTGATACCATCCAGTCTCATCTGTAAAATGTCACAGCTATCCAATGGATGTATGCTGCCCATTGCCAGCTAATCACACTTAATGCGCCAGTTTCTTCTCAGGAAAAGGTATCTAAGTTTCTATAAACTTGTAGATGAAGGGGAGGGCCTGGCTCTCTGAAAGGAACTTCCAATCTTATTCTCAATCCTCCTCCTATTTGTCTGATAACCTTGACTTTTTATTACTAGTTTCTGCCACTAAAGTGTAAACTCTAAGAGGGAAAGTCTTTTTTGTTTGTTTGTTTTTGTGTTTTTCGTTTTCTTTTGCAGTGCTAGGGATCAAACCCAGGGCAAGTACACTACCACTAAGTATACCCCAACCCTCGGGTGTTCTTTTTTTACTTTATTTTTCACAGGTGGGATCTCACTATGTTGTCCAGGCTGGTCTTGAACTCTAGGGCTCAAGTGATCCTCCCACTTCAGCCTCTAGAATAGCTGGGGCTATAGGTACTCCCTTTCAGGGGTTCTTACATGCTTTATTCTCCACTGTTCCCCCAGTTCTTATGTTAATGGTACACTATAAATGCTCATTTAATTATCTGTTGATCGAAGGGAGGGAAGAGAGAGGGAAGAAGGAAAAAGGTAGGTCTGTGAAGCATTCACTTCTCTCTTAAGTACTTGAGAGATTGGTGTGGGACTAGAGCCCAGAGAAAGGGGGCAGCTCATTTAGGGTCAGGTTGGGCAGAGTTAGAAGCCACCTAACAGTGCTTCTGCCGGAGCAGCTGACTCTCTCCGAATCAGGGGCCCAAGGGACAAACACTGTTGCCCCAAGACGAGGGGTTGAGAAAGTCTTTTGTGGTCCCATCAGAAGTTATGGAAAGAGTGACGCTGATTCCAGTGGACAATGGCAGAACTACAAGTGTTGCTGCTAATCATAATGATCCAGCTGTTGCATTTGGGAGTAACAGGACAGCAGAGGCTTTAAACTAATTAGAAATGTCAACTGAGTGCACACCTGTAATCCCAGTAGCTCAGGAGGCTTGAGAGTTCAAAGCCAGCCTCAGCAACTTAGCAAGTTCCTAAGTAACTCAGCGAGACCCCATCTCTAAATAGAGTATAAAAAAGGGCTGGGGATGTGGCTCAGCAGTTAAGTGCCCCTGGGTTTAATCCCCTGTACAAAAAATAAATAAATAAATAAATAAATAAATAAATAAATAAATGTGTCAAATGCTCTTTACTAACAGTAAGGAATTCGTACAAAAGAGAAATGCATAAATAAAGCCACTGGTTAGCAGAACTGGTCCCAGAGGCAGAGCCTTTTCCAAAGCCCCTGACCTTCCCATCTCTACTACCTCCTTGGCCTCTTCCCTTTCCACGCAGCCTCTGCAGAGCTGAATGGCAAAGGTTCTCAGAGCAGACCAGATGGCCCACCAAGATGCCAGACCAATGCCTACCACATGCCTGTCTCTCCACCTTGAATGGAAGTGCCTCTGAGCAGGGCCTGGCAGCCTTTTCGGTATCATGAGTTCCTAGCACAATGTTGGGCGTCTTGGCAGCATGTATTAAATCTGTGTGGAGTAAAACAATGAGTGAATGAATATCTAGGGTGGGAAGCTGATGCTTCTTGCCATTCTGGCCTGTGAAAATGCCAAACAGGCCTCAGATGGTGAAGCCAGTGCCTGTTGCCTGTTTTGGTGGTTTTTCCAGTTCCTTCCTTTCCTTATTGAACATCTAGAAGGTGCCAGGCACTTCTAGGTACTAGGAACACAAAAATGAACAATATGAACAATATCAACCATATCTGGCCACAGCATCTGAGGGATTCAGTAACTGACAATAGGGAAACATGTGTAGTCACAGGATTAGATAGCATCTGCACAAATTGGAAGTCATTTGGAGAGCTAAGCCTTAAAGGATAGGCAAGCAGGTAAGTCCAAGAAGAGGAGCAGACAACAGTGGCTAAAATACGTGAGTGTTTGGGAGACTGAATCCAAGGGCACTTTACCACAGCCTTTTTATTTTTTATTTTGAGACCATCTTGTTAAGTTGCTGAGGCTGGCCTCAAACATGCAATCCTCCTGCCTCAGCCTCCTGAGTAGCTGGGATTACAGTTTGTAAGCATACTCTTTTCTTTTCAAGAACCTCATTACTTGGTATATCAGGATGAGCCTTTAGATCTAGGGCTTGAACAAAGTGGCTCAATATGGAAGAGGCCAGGAAGTAAGACCAGAGAGAATTTGAGTTGAAGAGACACATGGTCTTAACATTCCTTCAGTCTAATGGTGCCAATAATTGATACTTCCATTTCTTTATGAAACTGTGAAGCCAAAATTAAAGGAATGTTCCTGGGGTTGGTATATATTTTGAAGATGTTAGCCAGGCTGAAAATATCCATCGATATAGTCTGAAGTGTAATTTCTACTCCCTAACCAGTCAAAATAATTGAACAGGAAGAAAAAGCTGTTAATGCAGGAGGTGTGTATCACCAGATCCATGTTGCCTGGAAATTTACCATTTCAAAGCAATTGAGGGTTTTACAACCAGCATTTACAGTCATACATGTCCCCTCAGTGGAGCTACCCTCTGAAGCCATCAAAAGGCCCATCAGTCTGGCTTGGACACCAAAATTGTTCACAGTGTCTGAAGCAGATGCCAGAGCAGAAAAAAAGAAATTTAAAAGCATCCTGTCATTTTATCAGCACGTAAGTCTTGGGGAGATTCCTTCTGGTAGGTGGTGGTAAACAGCGGGGCTATCTGCACTGGGGGGGCCAGTGGTGGCAGAGCGCCAGGGTGGAGTAGTAGGGCAACTCTTCCCACCTCCTCCTTTCTACCTTGGCATCCCTGCCCCATGTCCATGTACAACTTGGTCTAGGGTGACATTTTTCCTTCCTGCCAGACAAGAACATACTTGCCGCTGCTTCCTGCAGTGACAGCAGGTTGAGGGCTGCAGGTCCTTCAGCAGAGGGTGGCGCTGTGCTACTGCTCACAGTCTGCTGGGCCCCTGATCACAGGAGATGGACGATGGACAACAGTCCCTGTCCTCTGCCAGTGCTTGTTACATGGATGCGTGTGTGTGCATGCGTGTGTGTGCATACGTGTGTGGAGTCCACTTTTCAACTGGAATTTATTTCAGTTTTTCTTGGAATTAGTGATTTCTTTCTATATCTCTGTCTAATCATTTGTTTTCCCTTCCATCTCTGAGTTACATCTTTACAAAGACTATAGCCTAAAAATGGAGGATTTAGTGTGTTCTTGGAAGCAGGGATGACAGGGAGGTGGGAAACCTGGATTTTAGTTCCAGTAATGCCATCAGTCATCCTGGTGACCCTGGAAAAGTCACTTATCTGGGCCTTTTCCTCATGTTTAGACATAGGACTTTTGTACATAAGTACTTGGAAGGTCCTTTCGAGGGCTAGCATTTTAGGATTCTACTTATTTTAATATTCTAAATAATTCCCTGCCCCAGCAAGAATTATTAGCAATAAACTGAGATACAATTTTTTTTTTTTTTTTTTTTTGGTACTAGGAATTGAACCCAGGGGTGCTTAACCACTGAGCCACATCCCCAGCCCTATTTTGTATTTTATTTAGAGACAGGGTCTCACTGAGTTGCTTAGTGCCTTGCTTTTGCTGAGGCTGGCTTTGAACTCAAGATCCTCCTGCCTCAGCCTCCTGAGCCACTGGGATTACAGGCATATGCCACCGCACCTAGCCCAAGAGAAAATTTTCTTTATCATCATTCAATCCCGTTATACATTACATACACATGTATACACCCAAACAATTTGAACCATTCTATATGATCAAGAATCTGAAAACTTCCAGATTACAACAGACGTAAAAAGGAGAAACTGGAGGAATGTACAAGAAGTCGGTACACCCAGGGATGCCTCCGAAGAGGGGAACTTGAGGGCAGGAATGAGAGACGTTTTCATTTCACATCCTTCTGTACCTTTTGAATTTTTTTGCCATTTATTACCTCTTCACATTTCTTTTATTTATTTATTTATTTATTTATTTATTTATTTATTTATTTCTGGTGCTGGGATCAAACCACGGGCCTCATGCCTGCTAAGCACATGTTCTACCATTAAGCTATACTCACAGTCCCTGAAAACATTTTAAGCAAGAAAAAAGTTCTCCTTTCTCTTTCTTCCACCAAAGGCCTCTGTGCAGCCTCTTGCTGGGGGGAAAGGAGCCAGTGTTGGAGCTGAAGTCATGCCGAAGCCGCCTTTCAGATCAGACCTAAGACAAACCCCCAGCTCTCCAGCTGGGTTGGCCAACAGCCCCGCTGCTCTGACTGCCCTGCAGCCTGGAGGGATTCTGTGGGTGCACACCCGCTGCTGGCCCCTGGCCCTTGGCACTGCTGGGCTGTCAAGTTGCACAGGGATCCAGCTCGGCACATCCAGCGTGGGGCTGCCTCTCACTGCTCCAGCAAGCAGGTGGGCAGAGGCCTAAGAATCCAGCAAAGCGTATGTGCATTCACTGCCTTTTGTTGTTGTTGTTGCTGTGAATATAACATGAGGACAAGAATATTTTTAAAAGTAAATAAATAAAAATAAAAGGCTAGAGATCAGTGGGAAAAAGGGTCATCAAGGACCCTTTTCTCCTGGCCTCCCCTGACACTGCCTGCCTCCACTTGGCAGAGCAGGCTTGTGGCATTTCCAACCAGGTTCCACTTCCCTGGTTCCCCGGTGCCAACGCCTCATCAGCTTTCTTATGGCATTGAGCCTCCACATGGTCTTCCTCTTCTGCCTCCTTTATTGGTTACAACCTAGGATGTGTGCTGGGTCATCACTTCATTGTCCCCTACTTCCCACCCCACCCCCGATTTCAGAGTCCCCCTCCTTTGGTTTGGCTACTACCAAGAAACAGCTACCATGGTTGAGGTTCATTGCTCAGGCTGGCGCTGTCCCCCAAATGAGATTGCTCCGGTAGGTTCTTCCACTCCCACTCACACCCCTATGCCCTACTTCTTTCCAGGGTAAACATGGCCAGTTGCCCACTAATAGATTTTAAAAATTAGCTTTCTTCCTCTGCATTATTTCTTACTGGGAAACCAGAGATCAAAGGTAAAGTGTTCTGAAAATTACTCCGAGGTCTTGTAAGTGGTCTCTGTGGGTAGGGTGGGAAGAGGACACACTGGTCCTCTGAAGTCCTAAGCCTCTCTCTACCAGAAGGAATCCTTCTAAAATGACACAACATGCTGTCCATGCTCCATCTGGGGTGCCCTGGCAATGCTGGGGCACTGACTGTGACCTCAGGTCGAAGGTGCCAGTGTCAAGCACTGCAGCAGGTGACCTCCCCTGCCTTCCCAACTGCACACAAGCCCAAGAGGGGATGGCTGTGTCCTGCAGGCAGTGGGAAACTGAGAGCAAGAGGACGATCGAAAAAGCATGACAGAGCTGGGCACAGTAATCCCAATGGCTCAGGAGGCTGAGGCAGGAGGACTGTGAATTCAAGCTCAGCCTCAGCAACTTCGCAAGGTCCTGTCTCCAAATAAAATATTAAAAAAGAGTTGCAATGTGGCTCAGTGGTTAACTGCCCCTTGGTTCAATCCCTGGTACCAAAAAAAAAAAAAAAAAAAAAAAAAGAGGAGAAGAGAGAGAGAGAGAGAGAGAGAGAGAGAGAGAGAGAGAGAGAGAGAAGGAGGGAGGGAGGGAGGGAAGGAAAGGAAAGGAAAGGAAGGAAAGAAAGGGGAAGGAGGAAGGAAGAAGGAAGGAAGAGAGAGAGAGAGAGAGAGAGAGAGAGAGAGAGAAAGAAAAAGAAAGGAAGAAAGAAAGAAAGAAAGAAAGGAAGGAAGGAAGGAAGGAAGGAAGGAGGGGAGGGAGGGAGGGAGGGAGGGAAGGAAGGAAAGGAAAGGAAGGAAAGAAAGGAGGGAAAGGAGGAAGGAAGAAGGAAGGAAGGAGAGAGAGAGAGGAAGAAAGAAAGAAAGAAAGAAAGAAAGAAAGAAGGAAGGAAGGAAGGAAGGAAGGAAAGAAAGAAAAGAGGGAAGGGAGGGAGGGAAAGGAAAGGAAGAAGAAAAGAGAAAAGAAAAGAAAAGAAAAGAAAAGAAAAGAAAAGAAAAGAAAAGAAAAGAAAAGAAAAGAAAAGAAAAGCCATGACAGTCAGACAAGCAGCAGAGGGAGACGTGGACTTGGTCGAGTGGAGACAGACTCCAAGAGACGAAAAGATAGAGAATGTGAAGGAAAACAGCTTCAGGGAAAGAAAAAGCAGAGGGTGAAAACCAATAAAAGTGTAACAAACACTGAAGCCAGAAAGGCCTAAAGAGAAACCATCCAGAGAGCAGCGAGGAGAGGACGGTTAGCAGTAGAGGGCTGGGCGCGGGGCGCGGTGGAGGAGGGCTAGGATGGCCAGTGTTCCGGGCTGGAGGCAAGAGCACTGGCGCAACACAAATCTCTCGGGAAGGGTCACTCACCTTCCAAGCCGTTGGGCTTATTGGCTGCAGCAGGCAGAATCTATTTAAAACACACCAGGCATTTTGCCTCATTCTGTTTCCCTGCCCAGAAAAGACTGGAGCCAAAGGCTGAGGGAACCTGTCCAGCATTAGGACCCCGCATGGACCACAGCCTGAAATTGGGAAGATCCTCACCCATCTGCAATGACCCCTCCCTCCATCCCAGCACCAGGCCACTGAACTGCTAGCATACTGAACACAGTCCCCCAGACTCAGAGACTTCCTTCAGCCTGTCTGCAAGCTTGTCAGAAAGCAGATGCTGTTCAAACGTGACAGCTGCTCTAAGGGGCCTGCCCGACCAGCGGGCATTTCTGCATGGTGACTGAGAGGCCTCGGTGATTAGATTTCAGCAGGACAAAGGACAGCATAAAAGGGCGTCAAGGGTAAAATGGCTCTAGGGGAACCATATGGGTCTCGATTTGGAAAGTCACCAAGGGCCCCACTCTTTTTCCCGGACTCTGTACCTTGGGAAGCTCCAATCTGGAGACTTGACTCCTAGCCACCTGTCACAGAAGACATACAAAAGGCTGGGAGCTGGAAGTGACCAAGGAAGGCCATCCCTGCAAGATTTGTTTCCTCTCCCACTGAGAGGGTCAGATGACAGGGCACTCCTTCCTGGCTCTGGAGCCTGTGAGTTGTATAAAATACTGTTCAATGTGGCTGAACTGAAGTTCTCTACTATGCATGAGATTTATACGCTTGAAAAACTTAGTGTACAAATCAAATAAAAACTTCGCCTGCCAGAGATGTTGGCTTTTCAAAATAAATTTGAGGTCAATCCTATGTTTAAAGAGAAGGATGGCTTGTGAAGGTACATAATCTTCCAAGTTCATGTTTATAAAACTGTATGGAAGGTAGGGAGTTTCTGTGTAGAGATTTGCCTATAATTTGCTTTTAGGATGCAAATGAGCTTTTTTTTCACTTTTTTTTTTCATTTTGTTCACTTTAACAAAAAGGCAGACAGTTGTGCTGCAGGAGCTACTGCAAAAGAAAAATGAATAAACACATTTAATGGAAAATTCCAAATATATATAAAAAGTAGATAACTCAATATAATAACCCAACTTCAACAATTATCAACTCATGGCAATCCCATGCAAAACATGGACTTCTGAGCCAAATGACAGAGACAGAGGGTAAAGAACAGTATAGGACAAATAGGATTAGCACTACGATGGTGTGGGATCCAAAACACTTCTGCATAAATGCTCTGGAGAATGAAGGGAAGGGGCAGGAAAACATTTTTGGTTAACAACCAAAGAAGAAACTTGAGATTTAAAAATCAAACTATACACTCTTTTCTTTGAAGGATGTACAATGTACAAATAAGACTGGTTGCCTTCAAGGAAATAAAGGACTAGGGAGATTTCATTATATACTTTTTAAAAAATTCTAGACTATGAACACATATTACTCACCCCAACCTTTTTTTCTTTTTTTCTTTTTTTTTTTATGGTACTGTGGATGGAACCAGGGGGTGCTTTACCAGCCACTAAGCTATTATCTCCAGCCTTTTTTATTTCTTAAGACAGGGCCTCACTGTTGCTTCGGCTGGCCTTCAACTTGTGATCTGCCAGCCTCACTCTCTCAAGCAGACAGGATTATAGGCTGGTTCCACTGTGCCTGGACACATCTTACCCATTTTTTTTTTTAATTATTAAAATCAAACTTTATGAAGCTTTGTAGTTACCAAGTCCACTACATGTGGGCAAACTGCCTGGACTCAGACACCGTCATTTTTTTTTTTTTTTTTTTTTTTTGCAGTGCTGGGGATTGAACCCAGGGCCTTGTGCTTGCAAGGCAGGCACTCTACCAACTGAGCTATCTCCCCAGCCCATGACACCTTCCTTTTGACTTGGATTTACTCCTTTAGAGTAATTTGCTCAACCAGATAAGTATACAACCTTCCGATACCCAGAAGTATATCACAAGGATATGCATTCACATAGTGTAAAAACCCAGCCCTTGAGGGTTATGTGAGTGTGTACACTTATCAAACTTCATCCAGCTATTTTCAGATGTGTGTATATGCTATAAGTTAACTACGGCACACTTCAATTGAGTAGTGTTAAAAACAATAATAAAAATCCTAGCCCTTGTGTACAAATAAGTCAAAGAACCACCAGTTAGAGGTTTGCTGGGTTGATGGTTCAGAGAAAGCTGTTGTTTTGATAAAATAACACTATGCAGACTTTTTGCAAAAACTTGCTCTTTGGAAACCACCACTATAGCATGTGCTTTTGGTTAAGCATTCCACGGCCAAAACGCAACTCTATGCTGAAATGCCGAGAGGATGAGGCAAAATCTTGGCCAAGGTCAAGCTCTGCTGATGGTTTGAGAAGGGGGGTGGCAGCCAACAGCTCTGCACTTGTATGACATTTTAAAAAGAAAAACTAACCCCAAGTCATCTTCTGTTCCTTTTCTGAGCCAACTTTAGTCCTGCTTATTGTATCCAAGAACTCAGGAAGCCATATGTGCTTCAGCACAGGCCTACCAGGCTTCCGGCGCCAAACTCTCCTATCTTGATTTAAAAGAAACTAATTCAGCTGATTGGGGCTTTTGTTGGCTTTGTGAGATATGACAGAAGATGTCAGAACTCTAGGCACAGCTAGAGACCATGAGGCTGGAGTAATATATTTGAGCCTTCTTTTTGGCTCGCTGGTCATTTTTATTTCTGGAATGTCAATCTCTACCCCCAAAAGAAAGATCCCAATTTGGTAGAAACCAGGGCTCACATCTATGTCTATCTAGATGACTGAAAAGAGCTTCAAGTTGAGCATACTCACTACAAATCTGTGTTACACAAAGAAAAGCCAACACATTCCCTTTGGGACGGAAACTAACCACAAGGATGATCTAGAAAACGCATTTTCTGCCAGGCACAGTGGCATGTGCCTGTAATCCCAGCTACTCAAAAGAATTAGGGGCTCAAGGACAGCCTGGTCATCATGATGACACCCCATCTCAAAAAGTATTCTCTGTCAGGTCACAGGGAATGTATGTGTATAGAGAGATCATTCCACAGCTTGTAAAATGTAAACCTTACATTTTGCACATGTCTGTCCTACTGATGCCCGGCCAAAGGCAAAGAGGAGCAGGACAAAGTCCAAGGCAAGCCAGCTGACCTGAGACACAGGCTCCAGAAACTGCTCCCAGGCCCCTATGAATTAATCTCATCTAGGGTTCCTGGATGGATAACGAGGTAGTAACACTGCAGACATTGCTCACATTCTCATGTTTTCCAATTCTATTCAATTCTCTATCATGCATAATTTCTCTTATCATTAAACTGAAAAGGTCTTTTTTCCCTCTCATCAACCTTTCTCTAAACACTTGGCACACTCCACACTATCTCTTAATAAAACTTACAGCACTGACCATGTGGCTACAGATAAAGCTTTCCCTCCTGCCTGTGGCTAAATAGTAGACTGAGTAGAAACAGGAGAACCCGAGGGCCACACACAGCACATCTCTGGTGAGAAGGGCTTTTTTTTTTTTTTTTTTTGTGGTGCTGGGGATTGAACCCAGGACCTTGTACTTGCAAGGGAAGCACTCTACCAACTGAGAAGGGCATTTTGACCCCAGGTAGAGCACCAGAGGAAGGGAGGAGGTTTCCCTCTAGTCAAAGAGGCCAGAAGGACATGGGGTGGCATCCTGCTTCCCTCATTCCCTTGCTTCTCAGGGCTGGAGGCGGGATAAGAATGTGCAATGAAGCAGACGGCACACAGCGCCTAAGGGAAAGGGCCACATAAAGAAATGGTGAGATGAATCATAGAATGCTGTAGCTCAGAGGGGCCCTTCTGGCACATCTAATCCAAACCCCTAGATTTACAGGTACAGAAATAAGCCCAGAAAAGTGAAGTGTCTTATCCAAAGATACACAGTAGGTTAATGGAAGCAGAACCCAGGTCATCAGCACACTCTTCTCTGAACCTCTAATACATGATGAACTGAGTTTAGGGAAAAAAAGAAAAAAAAAGAAAAAAAATTATCTCCATGAACAAGGCTCTCTGCACCAAATAAACATATCTCCTCTATGACTATTTCAGTCTTCCATTTCTCTCAGTCTCTTTAGTTTACTAAGTTCAAATTTCAGATTCTTATCCCTGACTTAATAGATACCTGAAACTCTTCCCAGCATGTTACACCTTGAGAGAGCTTTGGGAAACAGAAGTACAATATAAGTAGCTATTCCTACTCAGGAATATTCTAGGTCACACATTGTTCTTATAATAATGCTGACTCTAAACTCAGCAGCTTTTGAAGGTAATGCTGCCAAAAAGACAACAGACGACCCATCCACTAAGAAAGAAATATTCAAGAACTAGTAACAAATAAGGAAACTGGAAGGAGGGCACATGCTGTAGGCTCAGCCTGGAGGACGAGATTAACCATCTCCACACAGAGCAGAGAATGACCTCGAAGGCAGTGCGTACCACATGGGAAGAGGGCAAAACCCAGGATGCGTGAACCAGGTCCTCTGACATTCCCCATTTCTGTGTGAAGGAAATCAGTTCTTGATTATCTCCCAAATGATGACCCATTTGGTCCAGTTACCCACAGTGTCTAGGGGCCTCTGACCAGAGCTGGTCACAGGCAAAACAGGTTAGAAGGAAACATGATCTAACGTACTTTCCACCTTCCCAAATGACATGATGACACTTAAGCAAGGGCCTCAGTGCCTCATGCAAAAGGAGTGACCAGTGCGTCCCCAACGGTTGGCAGAACCTGTGTGTCATTGGCTGCATGCCAGCCCTGTTCCTGCTCCACGAAGAAGCTGCAGAGTCCAGAACCAGGGACAACTTGGTGAATGCCTGAAAAGTATGGCTGCATTTCAAAACAAAAGTATTTGGGGGGGGAATATGTATTATTTTTATGTTGTTTGGATCAAAAGTTAATCATAATATGAATCATCCTTACACCCTCTTTTAGCTCACTCTGCTAAGAAAAACTGGTTCTCACTATATTTCTGAGAGGATTAGAAACTCTCAAAATGACCTTCCCATAAAAGAAAAGACAAAAGTCCAAAAAAAATTTCATTTCAAATATATCATAATTAGTCATAATTAATCATAATTAATATAGGATAATTAGTAAACTAGCAAACTTTAGAAAATGCCTCTCATAAGAATGAGACATAATAAAGAAAAAAGGAGGAAAGGATAAAGGAATGAATGAAAAACACAAGAGAGGTAAGGTAGAGTAAGAATTTAACTCAATTCAAATATGGGGCTCAAACCAACAGGCAGAATAAGCTGAACCAAAGCTATTTCTGCCTGCTGGATTTCTAAGAGTCAAAAAATGAGATTAAAATGGCTTTATTGCAGAAGAACACATTTCGTCATCTGATCTATCCACGGTGGATAAGAATAAGTAACTTATGACTGCACTCTTAAGTGGAAATAAATCCCTAAATATGTTCTCATTCACTTCAGGATGGCAAATCACCACGTGCTTATCTATTTTAAAAAAATTATAACCTGTCTATAACCTTTTTTAAAAGAAAAAATTTACTTTTAATTCAATTTTTTTTTTACATTTTTATTTTAAAATAAACTGTTTCCAAAAAACTCTGACGGAAGAGGAAGATACACAGCAATGAAGAGTGGGAAACAGCAAAGAAACAGAAAGACACTCAGAGCCCACCAACATGATAACCAGGGACATTCAGAGACCCTGGCTATGGCACTGTCCTCCCTCCCACTCATACTACTCACATGGAAGCTCAGGCAATGCACTGGGACACTTGGAGCTAAAGGGTCAAAGAGCCACATTCCCTCAACATGTAATCCTAAAGGTGGTATCAGTTTGTACTCACTCGGGGATGAGAGTCCCCAGCTTCACAATCATTTCTAGGATTCTATCCTAAAGAAATTATAAAGGATGGAGTCAAAGAGCTATACACAAGAAAGTTCACCACCTCATTGGTAATAATGACAAAGAAGGATCCAAAATAACCAAATTTTCAACCAAGAATGAATAACTAAAGGAAGGTAGAACTACTAGGAATTTATTTTCAAAGAAGACACAATTAATTACTTGTGATACCATGCTAACGAGGGAAGAAAATTAGGATACCAACCTGCGTGTTTGTATCCCTCAATTTTGTTTAAATATTATACATATATTACATGCATTTTTAAATATTGAAAGAAAATTCATAAACATATCAGAAAGTTAGTTCTGTTCTAGATGAAAGATGGTCTCTGTTCTAGAAGATGGATGATTTTTATTTTTTCATTTAGACTCCTGTCTAATGAGTATAGATGAGTTTTATATCAGAAAAAAAAATAGATATTTATTTTTAAAAAATATTTACCCTAAAATCTCTCATTTAAGATGATAAATGTTAGTCTTAGGAAAGACTGCTAAAATTCAAGGCAGATTTAGAATAAAAAGACTCACATCTATGTAACCCTTTTCTGGTCTAACTTCCTCTCTTTCCTTACCACTGGCTCTGTCACTGGACCCTTGCACAGAGGTCCACCAGAGAACCCATTCCCTCTTCCCACAGCACACAGGGTACAAGAACTGACCTCCTAAGTGTTTCTTACCTCTTTGTATGAGGATCAGAAGAAAAGAGAGAACCCTACTCAGTTATTTCAGGGAAAAAATGTTTTTCTTATAAAGCTATCAAAATCAGCTCTGTAAACTCTGAAACACAGGTCATGAGTTATGTTTAGTAACCTTGTATGAAAGTTGCTTAATCTCAGGAATGAATATAAAAACCAACCTATGAGTGCCATCTTGTGGCAAGCCTAACTACCACCATGACCAAATACCCAGCTGTTGTCCCCATCATCCCCGTGGCTCTCTTTCAACCCTGGGCTCCTCAACCAGAGGACACAGGCCCTGTGCTAATCTACTACATTGACCATACATTCTCCAAAGTGGCCGGAACTGTTTGTTTTCAAGGATTTCTAGTTTAGCTCCCAGAAATGCCTGGTGGAAGACAAGTGGGAATGAAGAGGCAGAGGAACAGAACACAGGGTGTGTATGCGGATATGGGCTGCAGGCACAGCCTGAGGGACTGTGGGGATGTGTGTGGCATATCCATGCATGTGCACTCTGGTGCTATCACTAGGCAAGGACCTCTAGGGTAAATATCTCCTCCCCCAAGAATACTTACTGACTTTAGTAAGAAAAATTTCACGTTTACAATCAGTGAGCCTTGTGCTTAGTAGTTTTATTTATTAACATCAGATCAATTATCACCAACTTGGGCACAAATCCAAAATACAGCTTTTGTTGGATTCTGGCCATAAAATTCTTTTCAAGCTTATTAAGATCTTGTAAAATATGAAAGTTTCCCCAAAAGTTTAGAAAAAATACTAATCACTAATAAACTGATTTCATACCTAAAGTGGTAGCCTATCTTTATGAAAGATGAAACTCACCCTTCTGAACACTTAATATATTAATTTGTCCTGGTATCCTGGGCTTCTGCGGAGGTGGAGAAGTCCTCGCGCTACAAACAAATGGCTCTGGAAGTGAAGTAAGTGCTGAAAACAGGTCAGCACTGTCAATCTGAGGGAACATGAAGCACTGAAGGGAGCTGACACTGATTTTGAGAAAAGATAATCTTCTCCTCAGAAAGGGATTAAACTAAGAACTTTACAGTTCCGGGCAGGGGGAGTGCAGCGAGCAGGCACAAACAGCATGAGGAAAAGCTAAACAAAGTTCCAAAGCTCTCTGGGAAGAGGGTGTGTCTGCTTCCCTCTGCCCCACTCAGGATGAAGGTTTATTTCCAGAAGAGGACTCCCCCAGTGTTAGGGAAGCGCATGGCAGGAAGTTGCTGCTTTGGTCCCAGGTGTATAAAGGGGAGCATTTGCAAATAAGTGAAATAAACCAAAGCAACACCAATGGGATGGATTCCAACCAGATGAATTATGGGAGAGCAGAAGAAAGTAGAATTACTAAGTTAATCTGACTCCTTGGTTATTCCTCTAGCCTCTGAAAGAAGTTTTTCTCCCTCCTAACCTGACAGGACTGATACCCTAAACAATCCCTGTTAGAGATAATCAACATGGTGGACAGGGAAGAAACATATTACAAACATTTTCTGAGAGCCTTGATGAGTCACTTCAGGGAGAAGTCTTCATTTTGCATTTTTACAGGGAAATTAGAAGAGGGAGAATAAAAATAAAGGCCAAGACCTCTCTTGTCCACAAAAATAAAAGATGATGATGGAAAAACAAACAAACAAACAAACAAAAAATACTGACTCTGCTCAATTAAAATTCAAAACCATCAGCTCCCCTTCAAACAACAGCCTTGCTCCATCAGAAGCACTCGGGTTTAGTACAAGTTAGTGTTCTGAGGCACCGCCCAGGCTTTGATAATTAAATATGTCTTAAAACAAGAAGAGATGACTTTTCCACCTTGGCTCCAGCTTCCCAGCTGTCCTGACCTGGACAGGAAGCAGCTATCATGACAGTTTGATGGGAAGGTCCTCCCCATATTTGCGGAGCAGCTTCTGATGGTTGTGGTCCACTGACCACTGCTGGGGCAGGTGCTTGGGCTGCATGGAGTCCAGGAAGTGCTGGCGCCAGCGGCTCTCCAGCTGCATGAGGGAGCGCAGCCCACCCTGGATGTGACACTGCACCACCTTCAGCCCATGAGGAACGTAGTTTTCGTTGGAAATCCTGCCAAGACATGAAACACAAAGGGCTTGAGGGAAACAAGCACAGGACAATCTCACTGACAGCTTCAAATGCTGCAGGCCAAGAGTATGGGAGACAGACTCCTAAAGTTCTGGTTACTTTAATGTTTACAAAACATCTTCTTTCTCATCTCTGCCTTTAAAATAGTTTGAACTATGGTTCAAAATCCAACAAAAAGTATTCAGGGGTCTAGAGCTATACTTATTGCAGGGCCATAAAGTCTGGCTGATGATAGGTGAAGAATGCTGGTCCTTTATTTATTCCAGTATTACTCAGTGACCAGCTCACGCTTCCTGTAAGTTATTCATTATTCTGAGCCATACCCAGTATCAGCCTACGTGGTCCAGTTCTTCGTAACACTGCAATACCTGAATATAAAATGCAGGGTGATAACACTTCTTTAGTGCCTTCTTTCCCACAAACAGAATGCCAGAATCTGGGATGGCGATGTGGCTCAGAGGTAGAGTGCATGCCTAGCATGCACAAGGACCTGGGTTCCATCCCCAGTACTCAAGGGGGAAAAAAAAAAAAAAGAATGCCAGACCACAGGGACAATAAATGCTTCAGTCACAATGAAATGCTCCAGTGGTTGCTCAGCTGTGCAAATTGTGCTGTCTGAAGGGGAAGATATCTCTGTTACTTTCCTAACCAGGCAAAGAGGCCTTGAAAACTGCTCTGACATGACAGACGACCTTTCTCAAGGAAGCACCCCATCCCCACAGCCTCTTTCCTCTCCCTACAACTGCACTCCACTCTCAAGTCGCCCTCCAAGACCCCAATCAGTCTAGCAATGTTAGTATCTCTGAGTATTTGCATGTATTTTATTATTGGCTCATAAGTTTCCCCCTAACTTGCCTATCTGTCTCCAAACAGCTGTTCTCCTCAGTCTCAATCTAGCATCCATCTATCCAGAAAGATGCATAGAAGGGTCTGTGGTTTAAAGGGGATGTTTAACTGTTTTAGGAATTCCATTTGGAAATTAACCAAAGGAGCCAGTCACTACTTTGTAATAAGACCTTGGTGAGTTGCTTAACTTTAACCTCAGGACATTTAATATAAAATTTAGAAATAACATTTAGAAGTACACAGAATAGTTATGTGGATAAAATTCGATAATAAATTTAATTTAAAAATGTTTAATATAAGATATTATTAGCAGTTTTATCAGTAAGAGATCTAAATCCTACCTGATCAGGTTGCTGTAAGAAATAATTGAGGCAATTTATGTAAAGTTTATTAGCTTGGTGCCTCACATGTTCAGTAAATATATGCAATATCTGTGACAGATCAGTAGCATTAGTAAAATACTTCAGTTTTGAATAAATAAGAAAATATATATTTGCTGCTTTATAAATAAAGTTTTCATTTCATTTATCTTTTCTTGATAAATGAAAACTACTATTGGCAACCAGCATCACTATCAGGGTTTTACAGAACTCTAGTACTGTTGAAAAAAGTGACAGCTGAGAAGCAACACTATGTACCATAGCCCAAGTTATCACCAGAGCCCTGTGCCCATTCATTTCTCAGGACCATAAAACTTTTCATTTAGGAACTCTCAGTTATGTCATGTGAATCCAACCACGTACTCATAGGGAAAAAGGGAGAAAGCAAGGAAGGTAAGAAAAAAGAGGAAAGTAATTTATATAGGACAGTAATTCTGTTCAATGTTCCATTCAGTGGGCTAATACCCTGGCCTACAGGTGAGACTGGAAATGTGAATCCATCAGTCAGACTTTTCACAAACCTATATATGGGGCCAAAGACACAAACCCACACATACTGTACTTGATAGGACTTTACAGAGATTTCAGGGTATTACCGCATAGTTACTTTCATGATTCGTGCTGATGTCAGAATTTACCTCTGCACAGAATGACTAAGGCAGAACTTCAGTGCATCTGAACTCTCATGCCAATCACGAAAATTTGCTTCATGAAAGGTAAATCTCCTGTGGAAAGGAAACTCTCAAATAGGCTATTCTACTCTACCCCCGTGCTATCTTAAATCACTAGACACTTTCTGCGATAAGTATGAAGTTAGCCACTGCCTCTTGGTGGCTAATGCTCACTCCCTGACAAGCATTCTCACAAGTAGTGAGGGTTGACATTGCTGTTATTCCCCAATCCCTTTTCTGTTGTACCTGGTCTCCAGGCTGGCAGCCTCTTGAAGCATCTCATCTGTGATGGTGTCAGTGTTATAAAATTCTTTCAGTGCCTGCAGCAGCTCCCGCTTTCGATGAGCAGGCAGGCTCTCCGCGGTGAGCAGGGCTCTGGCCCCAGAACGCACCTGCCGGCGCTCAGGATCTTCCAGCAGACGCAAGCCCTCCTCAGAGCCAATGGGGGCCTGGAACTCCTTGGCCAGCTGCTGCTTCAGATGGTTATCATAGTAGTTGGAGATGGCATGGCAGGAAGTGCAGAGCAGGAGCACATCATGGGAGTTGTGATCCTTCATCTCAATTGGGAAGTGTTTCCGGTACTCATGTGGAATCACGTTCTTCCTGGACCAAACCCACCCAGAGAGCAGTGCTGATTAGCATATGACAGAGTACATGTGAAGCTAGCAGGTGGACAACTGGGAGTCTAACCGGGACCCAAACATTTCTGAGAAGCCCTGGGCACCGCAACCTCAGAGAGATTGCATGAAGGCAACACTTCTTATTCTACTCTCAGCCTGACCTGTGCCTTAGGTTCCTACCTATCTGCCTGTGCTTCAGGGTTCTCTCCTTGAAGTAAGTTCAGAACACCTGCTGTCAGGCTTCAGTGGGGGACTAGGGGCAGGGAGAGGTTAATAACAACCTTTGAGAAGGCTGTGCCCCCCAGAAGAAAAAGTCACAGAGAAATGAAAGATACTGTAACGATCTTTGACATCTGGAAAGTAACTCTCTCAAAGAAGCCTGGTGACCTGAGCAAGCCAATTTCCTTCATCTTAGGAATTCCTTAATCTTATTTCTGGTTCATCAAGACCCATCACTATTTTCTAAGGGGAACTAAGCTCTCAGGAAAAACTCCTGAGAGCAACAACTATTTGTCTTACTTTGACAGGGAGAAAGGAGGAAAGTGAATCACTACACAAAAGCCAGGGAGAAAACCCAAGCATGGACACTCAGGCCGAGAGAGCAGCCTCACCTTCGCTGTGTGGAGACTCTAGCATGAAAGAGCAGCCTTCGGGTAATCTGAAAACTCCATGAACAATGCTCAGAAAGCTGAAAGCCTCAAGGTAACATTATAAGGACACAGTTTCTTCTGAAGGAAGTGGTCTTCAAAACTTAGTGAGCAAAAGGAAATAACTTTTTTCAAGGCAGACTGTTACTGAGGATAATGCTGCATTCTAGAAACTAAGAACTGGCTCAGGACAGATAGGGGCCACTAAAGAAGGCCAGGCAGAGTGTTGAAGACCTTGGGGAAGTCAAGTCTCTCAAACAAAGTGGGCAAACTCAATCAAGGGCTCTGCATGTGGTTACCAAGGTAATCTCCATGTGAGCAGACAACGAGGGCAGCCAGTGCCACACTCACCGAATGTAAGAGTCTGTCTTGCCACACACTACACACAGGTTTTCTTTAACCATCAAGTAATAGTCTCCTGGGGATTCAGGTCTTCCCGCAGGTTCAAACTGTAGCTTGACCACAAAAGGTTCTTCACTCACCAGCTCTTAGAGAAAAGAAGCAGTGTCAGTGTCAGTGTGCCCTTCCCCATCCCCAGGGAAGAAGCACCCTCCTAACTGTCTCTGCTGTGTGCTGGTGGAAGACTATGTCTGAGGCATGACCATCCAGTCCCATGTGTCAAGGTCTCTCTGCCTTCTTTGACTACCTGCTTCCTTATCCCATCCCACTTCTGTCAGGATCCATATGCTGCAGCTAATTAAACTATGACAGCTGAATCTCACACCTCCAATGCCTTTGTCCAGGTACCACTGAGCTTTTCTTCGGTCACAAGTGCAGAGGGGCTGACCATCAGGAGCATGGAGAAAGCAGTTATCATAAAGAGGAGATTTTCTGCAGATAAAGGAGAGAGAAAGCTCATGCTGAAAGCTAACTGTTGGTCAAGGTACCCATTACCTTTCCATAATCTCTTCTGAATGACTTAAATTATTTTTAACACTAGGGTCAAACACACCAAGTATGGAAAAAACAAATAGGGTAAGAACCCATGTTCAACCCATGTTGTGCTGAGCTAGCAAGCAAAACTAGAAATCAATCTGTCGATGCCTCTAGATTTTATACTTAGGGAATGGGACATTAGGGAGTGAGTTAGGTAGTATTTACATAGCTCTGCTGTGACCAAAGAGAAACAGCAACAAAAAAACTGCCAAGTGACTGGATTAAGCATAGTAAAGTAAAAATTTTAAAGTTCAAGCTTAATTCATGAGGGCCATGTGGCTCACATGACATACTTCATTCAATTTAATCATCTAATTCCTCAAGGCACTTTGCTACAGGGACCAAACTTCTGCTCCAAAGTACTTATTACTCATCTTCTTACAACAGAGGTGTATGTCCCACAGGAAAATTCTCATTGGTTAGAAAGTACTGTTGGCTTAGAGCGCGACATCATTCTAAACCATCAAATACCAAATGAACAAGAAACCTGATGATGCATTTCCCCTGAAAAGTATCAGGCACCTCGTGTTACACATTTTTACAGCTATCCTAAAACAAACAAGGAATAATAATTACCTTCCCAGAGAAATTATGGTCTAAGGTCACGTGAGGGTCAGTGATTAAGCTAGGCTTAACTCCTCGTTTCAACTTGAATAGTCAAAAAGAAAAGTAAAAGAAAGGGAAAAGAAAAAAATACAAAAATAAAGCAAAAAGATAGTCCAAATGTCCCTGAAGGCAGAGAAATGTAACATTAACCCCCAAGGAGCCTCTGCTACCTGACCCAAGCCTTCTCCCAGACCCATGGTGAAGTCCCTCACTCTTTACTAGTTAGGGAACGACTTGGTCACCTGGCAGAATAGCCCACCCCCAAGGGCTTTCTTCTGTGTTTCCTGGGGTCTCTTCCTTGGTGGTTGCCTGGCACCATTCCATTGACCTTAGACTTCTTATTTCTCAGCTTCTGCTGACATTCTGTTGCTTCCCCATTAACCTCTTCTCCCGATCTGCTAATTCCTTTGCTTCGAAACGGGATGTCTACCACATCCTGGCATTTCTCCAAGACTTTTCTCCAGTCAATGTGGTCATTGTTTTCTTCCACAGGCAAATTTCTAGAGAAAGGGTGTCCAAGAAGATGGAGAAAGAGAGCCACTGAAATCTGGGCATCCCTGGCTGCATATGTTACCTGAAGAAAAAAATCAGAGATCAGTAGAATCCAGAAGGCAAACTAGAGAGTAAAGTCAAAGTCTATCACAAAGATATAGACAACTTTTCAGAGTCTAATTAGAAATGTATTATAATCTAGGTATCATGTAATTCTTAAAAACTTTATTATAAACAATTTCAAGCTATACAAAAGTAAATTAAATAGTGTAATGAACTTTCATGTTTCATTTTTAGTTAAAATAATGATTTACTTTAAATGCCAGGTAATCCTTATCTATATAAATCAATGAAGTTCTATTTGCTACCAAATTGCTGGACAAAATTTTCTCAAGTTTGGAGGAAAGATAGTTAATGCAGGTCTGACAACAAGTACATGAAATTCACTTTGGAGGCAATCATCTTCCAAAAGAGCTGAAACCATGATTTCTTAAGAGACCTATATGATTGTTAATCTGAAATGACCCACCACACCTGTTCATACTATGCTGTACAAATGGGTTTTAATCATGGGCTTCAAATCAAAAGTCACAGGGTCCATTCCCATAATTAATTTATTTAATAGTACTAAGTCATTCTTTCAGGCAACTGATAACATCCAAGCTGGTCATTAGCAAAAGTAGTCAAAATTAAAATGAATAGCTCTTCCCAAAAGAGTAAAGACTTTAAAATTCCTCTAATTCACCTTTAATAACCAAGTTGGGTAAATAATTTTATTGGTAAGGATGTTTTATCTTTTAGAATAATACAACAAGTTTGGCTACAATTTTCCACCTAGGTCCAACAATCTACTTATCTATTGGCAGACTGTCTTCCACTGAAGAGTGTGCTTGACTCTAAAGAGCCCAGAGTGCTTCTTAACACATTATTTTCAAAAGATTAGAGAACAGGTGCTTTCAAAAAACAGTGCTGTTTCCTTCAATGTCCACATGCAAAAGAACAAGTGTGGATCCCTAACTCACAAGACACATAAACATTTAACTCAAAATGGATCACACACCTAAATGTAAAAGCTAAAACAAGATTATTAGAGGAAAACACAGGGTCTTGGGCTATTCAATGATTTCCTGTATATGACATCAAAAGTATAAGTGCTAAAACAAAAACTAGATAATTGAAGCTCATCAAAATCAAAAACTTTGGGGCTTCAAATGACCCTGTCAAGAAAGTGAAAAGACAATCCACAAAATGACAGAAAATATTTATAAATCATTTATCTGATATAGGACTAGTACACAGAATATATAAAGAACTCTTAAAACTCACCAAAAAATCTGGGCTGGGGTTGTGGCTCAGTGGTAGAGCACTTGCCTAGCATGTGTGAGGCACTGGGTTCGATCCTCAGCACCACATAAAAATAAGTAAATAAAATAAAGGCATTCTGTCCACCCACAACTAAAATAAACATTAAAAAAAAAAAAAACTCATCATAAAATCTGAATAGCTACTTCTCCAAAGATATAAAAATGGCCATTAAATACATGAAAAGATGCTCAGCATAATCAGTCACAAGGGAAATGTAAACAGAAACCACAGTGAAATACCTAAAAGGATGGCTATAATCAAAAAGACTGAGCAACAAGAATTGGCAAGGAGGTAGAAAACTCTCATACATTGCTAGAGGAAATATAAAATGGTGCAGACACTTTGTAAAGTTTGTCAGTTCTTCAGTTAAGCATAAAGTTACCGTACAACCCAAAAATTCTACTCCTAGGCATACACCCAAGAGAAAAGAAAATATGTGTCTATACAAAAACATGTACACAAATGTTCACAGTAGCATTATTCAGAATAGTCAAAAAAGAAGTCACCCAACTCTTTACCATTTGATGAATGTACAATGAACAACAATATCCATACAATGGAATATTATTTAACAACAAAAAGAAATGAATTATTAACAAATGCTACAACATGGAGGAACCACAAAAACTTGGTAAACGAAACAAGCTAATCACAAAAGACTATACATATTGTACAATTCCATTTATATAAAATGTCCAGAATGGGCAAACCTACAGAGACAGAATGTAGGGCTAGGGTTCTGGGAGTGAGAAAGGAAGGGACTGACAACTAATGGGTATGGAGCTTATTTTTGGAGGATAATAAAAGTGTTCTAAAATTAAATTGTGGCAGCCAGGTGTGTCAGCACATGCCTATAATCCCAGCAATTTAGGAGGGTAAGGCGGGATATCAAGTTCGAAGCCAGTGTGGGCAACTTAGAGAGGACCTAAGCAACTTCGTGAGACCCTGTCTCAAAATAAAAACTAAAAAGAGGTAGGGGTATAGTTCATTGGTAGAGCACACCTGGGTTCAAATAAATAAATAAAATAACATAAAATTAGAGGATTGGCAAGGAGGTAAATAAAATAACATAAAATTAGAAGATTGTGGTGAGGGGTATACAATTCTACAAATGTACTAAAAATCCATCATTTGTGTACTTTAAAGTGGGTGATTTTTATTATAGGTAAAATGTACCTAAATAAAAATGTTCTAATGTTCTAAAAAGACAGGAATTTAGGGTCACAAATCAGAAATCTCTGGAGAAAACAAACTCAGAGTTGGAGGTATAGCTCAGTGGTAAAGCACTTGCCTAGCATATGCAAAACCCTGGATTCAATTTCTAGCACCACAAAAATAATAAATAAATAAAATCTATAATTAAAATTAAGCTTTAAAAAGAAAGAAAACAAACTCAGGTAATTTGATTCTTAGAACTCTCCCACAGGATATTAAACTTGAGATACTATTGCTAAATCTTCCTTTTTTGTTTTTGTTTTTGTTGTGGTACAGGTGATTGAACCCAGGGGCGCTTAACCACATTCCTGCCCTTTTTATTTTTTATTTTTATCATTTATTTATTTGTTAAAATTGTTTTTAGTTGTACTTGGACACAATACCTTTTTTATTTATTTATTTATTTATTTTTATGTGGTGCTGAGAATTAAACCCAGTGCTTCACATGTGCAAGGCAAGCACTCTACCACTGAGCCACAACCCCAGCTCTTTATTTTTTATTTTGAGACAGTCTTACTAAGTTGTTAGGGTTTCACTAAGTTATAGCCTTCGATCCTCTGCCTCCACCTCCTGAGTCTCTGGGATACAGGTGTGTGCCAGTACCCCAGCTCCATGAACACTTTTGAAGAATGAACAAGTGGAACCTAACCTGGCAAACGAGAAGGCCAAAACCTAGACCTACCTGATGTGGGAGGACAAAAAGCCAAAAATCAAATTGGTATGAGCCACAGAGACAGGAAAGTAGGGAGGACTGGGGGCAGCAGGTGTCTAGGAAAGCAAGGGTACAAGAAGGTGCAGAAGCCGAAAGATAAGGTGAACGTCTCCATCGAGAGCACTTCTCATCCCAGATCTCCTCCTACACCACAGGGTTGGGCAACTACCCCTTCCTACCCCAAAACAGAGTGAAAGTTTAAGTCATATAATGGTTAAAACAGAGAGGATCTGAACCTTGTATATCAGGCACAACACAAGAAAGGCCAAAAGATCACCTGAAAAAAAGGGGGAGGTTGTGAGAAAGTCTACATATTGAATGGTGAGACCACCAGCTCTCTTTTCCTCCTCACCAGCATAAAAGCAGTAGGGGCAGAAGCCCAGAGGATTCATCTCTGGAGAAACTAAGTAGCCAGAGAGAAAAAATAGTTACTGACATCTGATTATAATCTACAGCTACCAACAATGAAGCCCACTAGTCCAAAAGTCCTAGACATACCTCTGTGCTCTCCATGAAAACTTTTTAAAATATCAAATGCAAATGTTATTTTCCATATTTTTAAGATCTTGTTAAGCATTATTTTTACAATTAGAACAACAACAATAGCATTGCTAAAACATGAATAAAAGTCACTGGCAATTCTGCATGCTCATAGAAGTAATATGGATTACAAATTTGATTTCAAATTTGGTAACAATAACTTTTTCACCCTAACTTTTTATTTGAAATTTCTGAAATATAGAAAAGTCAAAAGACTAGCACTGACAAATGACATTCGTAATTATCAATAACTGCTTTATCTCTTTATAAATAAACACATCACACTTTTTCAGCTTAATTCATTTCAGAGTTAAGTTGTATCCATTATACTTCATCTCTAAATCTTGCAGTGTTTATCTCCTAAGATCAAGAACACTCCTACATAATCACAACACTCAAGAACTATAACAGTGACCTAATTCGAGATAACTGGGTACGATAGTGCATGCCTATAATCCCAGTGATTCAGGAAACTGAAGCAGGAGGATTGCAAGATCAGCCTCAGCAAGTTAGTGAAGTCTTGTCTCAAAATAAAAAAATCATAAAGGGCTGAAGATATAGATTACTAAAATGTTTAAAAAACAGTCAAATGTCTCTAATTGTCACAAAATGTCTTCTACAGATGTTCCAGGATTTGGGATCCCTGATTCAATATCCAATTAAGAACCTCACAGAGCCAGGTACAGTGGCGCACGCCTGTAATCCCAGCAGCTCGGAAGGTTGAGGCAGGAGGATTTCAAGTTCAAAGCCAGCCTCAGCAATTTAGTAAGACCTTAAGCAACTCAGTGAGAGAAAGAAGTTTAACATGAAAGACAAAAACCAAAACATTTTTAAAAAGGAATTCAGAGAAAAAAGAGACAATGCAGGAAGCAGAAGAAAACTTCAGAAATCTTTAATATTCTACAATATGATATTATATCCATTAAACAGAAACAGAAAACTGTTTTAGAAGTGAATACTCAAAGATGACCAAGGAGCTCTTGTGGCTTAAAAACATGATAAGGAATAATTTAAAATTCAACAGAAAAACTAGAAGATAAATTTAAAGAAATTTCCCAGAAGATAAAGAAAAAGATGGAAAATAGAAAATATTTCTCTAAGAATAGCAGAGGAACAGTGCAATCCCCAGCATTGCAAAAAAAATTAGAGGATCAATTCAGGAGGTCAATATACTAAAAATATATGAGTTCTAAAAACGAAAAGGAGACTACAACATTTTCAGAAATAATTTGAGAATAATTCCCTGAACTGAAAGACATTAGCTTCCAAACTGAAAGGTCCACTGAATTCAAACAAAATGAATGAAAAGTGACCCACCATCATGTTTGTCATCACGAATTTCAAAAAACTAAGGAGAGGAATCTTCCAGAAAGAAAAAGAAATCACATACATCACATCAACACAGGAAGATAGATGACAAGGAGCACTGCCTTCAAAGTTCTGAAGGAAAAACATTTCCACCCTAAAATGCTATCCTCAAACTATTTGTGAAGAGAAAGTATCTTTTCAGAGAGGAAGGTGTCATAAATCATATCCCAGTGCTCCCTTTCTCAGGAAGCTGTTATAAATGTATAAGACAAAAAAGGAAAAAGGCAGAGAATCTAGAAAATACAGGATCAACTATAGAATAGAAGTGAAGAGAATTCCTGGGATGATGCTAGAAGCAAATTCCAGGATGAGATTTGGGCAGCAGGGCTGGAGCACAATCATCCTAAGAAGAGCAGAATGACAGAGGGCTCCAGGGGATGGCTCCCTGAGAAGATGAAATGAGTAGGCCATCCGATGTGTCTGAACCAGCCAAGAGCAGATCTACAGTCTGGCAAAGAGACGAAGGTTAAAACAATTAATAGTTATACAGAACACTAAGCAAATAAAATATAAATATTATTCCTGGGAAAACAAAAAGCTGAGTAAGAAAAAAACAAAATTGTAGTTTACCACGTTACTCGGTTATAAATAATGTCAATGTGAATAGTGGAAGGGCTAGTAGAGTGCCTAGCAAGTGCAAGGCCGTGGGTTTTATCCCCAGCACGTCAAAAAAAAAAAATTCTCCATATATATTTATGATTTATTATATTAACCTAATAAAAATGATGATTTACCTATATTAGGAGAATGGGGTAAGGAATAAATAATTGTTTGAAGGTAGGGGAATTGCAAGACTACTAAATTATACTTTCTATAATACAGTCAAAAGACATATGTACAATAAGAAAGAGCAATGCACGCATGTAATTTAGAAATATACTATAAACTACCAGGAAGAAGTTTCCTCTGATAAGAAGGAAGAGGAATTAGGAATGAGGAGGGTAAGGCAGGGAAGTACTTACTGTTTCTTATATGAGGTCTTATGATACTATGTTTTTCATTTATTATGCATTTGTATTCATAAAAATTACATTTTATGAAATCCTTGGCACATAGTAAATGCTCAAAACTAAAATATAATAGAGACCAAATATTTTATTTAAGTGGCATGTACATTATCTGAAGTATCACCAGATTCTAAGTCTATTTTAAAGCACTTCTACCTAATATTTATGTCACATTTGAAAATTAGAATATTAAAAACAATTATACTTCAGAGGCAATGACTTCTATTCTTCAACTATTCTGATAAGAAGTACCTGATCCTCTGAAAGATTCTCAGCATCCCAATTGCTGCAACGAAGTACAAGGGACTTGTCAAGAGGAAAGTTCAAAACTGTCTCAGCAAGTGATTTCAGGCTAAGTCCATTAAAGAGCAAATTTTTCCTACAATAAAGAAAATCATATATCAAAAAATGAGCAAAGAGCATGAGCAGGAAAATAAAAAATGACATATGAATGGCCAATAAGAAGCAGAGGACAGATAATCACTACATATCAAAAGAAAATGATAATTTGTTATCTATCAGACTGCAAAGGTTTTTTAAAAATAACTATATCTAGTGTCAATGAAGAATAAAGAATCACGCAATACTGTCAAAACTTTGTGAATGAATGGGCTGGGGATGTGGCTCAGTGAAAGAGTGCTTGCCTAGCATATGTGAGGACATGGGTTCAATCCCTAGTGCCACACACAAAAATTAATAACTAAATAAATAAAATTTGTAAACTATATGTTTTTTTAGCCTTTGGGAAAAACAGTTTAATACTAAATAACTGCTAAGACATTGAACATGCAAGTACTCTGATCCAGCAATTCCACTTCTGGGAGTTTATCCTAAAGACAAAGGTACATAAAATGATCTTCATTGAAGCACTATTTATAGTAGGAAAGAATAGTAAACAAAACAACCTAAATAACTATCAATAGTGTTTATGTATTACTTAAAAAAATTTTTTTTTTAGTTGTAGATGAACATATACCTTTTTTGGGGGGGGTTTGGGGGATATCAGGGATTGAACTCAGGGGCACTCAACCATTGAGCCACATCCCAGCCCTACTTTGTATATTTTTTAGAGTTGCTTAGTGCCTCACTTTTGCTGAAGCTGGTTTTGAACTCACAATCCTCCTGCCTCAGCCTCCTGAGCTACTAGGATTACAGGTGTGTGCCACTGCACCCAACGACACAATGCCTTTGTTTTATTTATTTTTTTTTTATGCAATGCTGAGGGTGGAACCCAGTGTCTCACATGTGCTAGGCAAGCTCTGCTGCTGAACTACAACCCCAGCCTCTATGTATTACTTCTTAAATTTGAAAAAGTGATAAGACTATTTTCACTGAAGAGGTGAAAATTCAACAAGCCAATAATATAACCTATTCCTTCTGTACTTCAAAAGATTCTGATTAAAATTGCCACAGAGTGGTACAAAAAATTAATTTGTCCAAAGATCAGAGATAAATATGAAATTAAGAACACATGCAGCACATGTCTATAATCCCAGTTACTCAGAGGCTCAGGCAGGAGAATTCCAAGTTCAAGGCCAACCTGGGCAATTTAGAGAGACCTGTCCCCCCAAAAACTGAACATTTGCCTAGCAAGTATGAAGCCCTGGGTTCAATCCTCAGTACCACCAAAAACAATAACAAATTGGTCTGTAAAAGCAGAGCTAGCTTCCTGGTTACCAAGAATCTGGAAGGCATAGAGTTGGAAGCTTGGAGTGGGTTCATTTCAGTATTAGAACATACAGTATTCCCTCAAGTACTGCAGGAAACGCAATTGTTAAAATCATGAAAAGAAGGAAGTCTTTCCTTACAAAACAAGCAGTAAATTGATATATCTCCCCGTAAAGGCAGTGCAAGCTAAAAAGCCCCCAAACACTTAGGCAAAATATATAAGTTCTTGGTTCAATAAATGGAAATTAAGGACTTACAGACATGAAACTTTCTTTAGGGGTTGGGAGTATACATAGCTTAGTGGTAGAGCGCTTGCCTAACATATAAGACACTGGCTTTGACCCCCAGCACCACAAAAAATGTTTTAAATATTAAAAACTCAAATCTTTTGATTTGTTTTATTAAAAATTACGAAAGTAGCCAGGCATGGTGGAACATACCTGTAATCCCAGCAACGTGGGAGGCTAAGGCAGGAGGACTGTGAGTTAAAAGCCAGCCTCAGCAAATTAGTGAGGCCCTCAGCAACTCAGTGAAACCCTGCCTCTAAATAAAATATAAAAAAGGGATGGAATGTGGCTTAGTGATTAAGCACACCTGCGTTCAATATCCAGTATGGGGGGACAAAAAAAGTAGCTGGTGTGGTGGTGCATGCCTGTAATCCCAGCAGCTTTGGAGGTTGAGGCAAGAAGATCGAGAGTTCAAAGACAACCTCAGCAAAAGTGAGGAGCTAAGCAACTCAGTGAGACCCTGTCTCTAAATAAAATACAAACAGGGCTAGGGATGTGGCTCAGTGGTTAAGTGCCCCTGAGTTCAATACCCAGTACCAAGAAAAAAAAAAAAAAAGTCTAACAATTCGGGGCCAGTGATGCATACCTGTAATCCCAGCTACTTGGGAGCCTGGGGGCAGGAAGATTGTTTAAGCCCTGGAATTTGGGCCAGTCTGATGAACACGGTGAAACCCTGCCTCTTAAAGAAGTCTAAAGAGTAAGAAGATAGCATTTGTCCCCCCGAAATCCTGCTCCCCCTAGTTAAAGGTCAGTTTCATCTAACTTCCTAGTCAGCTGAAAGAAACAACTACTTACCATAGTCAACAACAGGAGCAATCTAGTAGCTGTTAACACTGTGAGTCTTGCCTATAATGTTAAATATACTATGTCAAAATTTTTAAGTTTTATTACTAAAAGTGCTCAATAATAAAACAGATTTTAAAATTCTGATTAAAATGTCATTAAAAAATGAAAGGTCTGATAAGTTTTATTCTCATTTCAGGAGAAATTCATGATACTATTCAGTTTTGGTCAAATTCTTGACACGTGATCATTCTGCATTTGTCAAACACGGAATTCAATGTACCTTCAATTTCTGTACATTCATACTGGTAAGAATAAAAGTAAAGAAAAAGATCTAAAATGAAAATCAATCAGATGATGATAGTGCTTTAAGTTCAATGACAATAATGATGAAGAGACTAACAGTTAAAATTTACAGAGTACTCTATATGTCAAACACTAAGCTTTTTACATAGTTCAACTGGTTTACTCCTCACACCAGTCTTACAAGGTGGAAACATTACTCTCTCTTACAGATGAAGAAACTGAGGAACAGAGGTTAGTGCCCTGCCAAACTTCACACAGCTAGTAAGTGGCGGCTCGGGTACTCCTCCCTCCAGTCTGCTCCTGAGTCAACCCTGAGCCTCTGTACACAGCACAGAACTGGGAGGGTCTGATGAAAGGTGACTTTTGCTGCTATACTTCAAATATTTTTTACAGAGTTTTCGTTTTTACAGCAATACTTTATTGTATTACTAGAAAAAACATGTATACTTACAAGAGCTTTCTACATAAAACCAAACTAAAATAAAATTTCATCTTATATTAAAAAACTATGATAAGCAAAAAAAAAAATTATGATGAGCACAGATGTTAACCAGGTCTTCTCTGAGCTGATCAAATCCTCCCACCTTTTACTGTCAGTGTCGCTTGAGGCAGGGTGAGCTGTTTCAGCTCCTGTCATTTATAAAGGAGGACTGGTGCAAATACATGAGGAGGTAACTGTGACCCCTGGAAAAAACAAGTTGAAATAGAATTTCCATAGGAATAGACGTCTAAGGGAAAGGGAAATCACTCTTCCTCCTAGACAAGGGCTGGTTCTACCAATTTTTAGCCTAAAACAAGGTTTGCAAACTCAAATGCTTATCAGGATGAGCCAGGGTTACAAGGGAATGGTGGGAACTCTGATGAATTTAAAAGAGCATGTTCATCTAAAGGGGACAGTCACTACCTGGCCCATTATTGCCCTGGACTCATCTAAATTTTCAACGGAAGCCAGAAATACTGATACTTACAATTAAATCTTCAGGATTTAAAATTGAATTTTTAAAATTTTCATGTGGGGGGGGGGAGGAGCTGCAGCCCTAATTTAACCAGTGGGATCATCAGTTTGTAACTTATAATTTACAGTGATACCTTATTAACATTTCACCAAAAAGGACAAATTCCTCAGGCACGGTGCACACACCTATAATCCCAGCTACTCAAGAGGCTGAGGCAGGAGGATCCCAAGTTTGAGGTCAGCCTGGGAAACTCAGTGAGACCCTGTCTCAAAAAAATTAAAAAGACCTGGGGATATAGCTCAGTGTTACAGTGTTTGTCTAGCATGCACAAGGCACACAAAAATGACAAATTCTAGGTAACTAAAGTGGTCTCAGAAGTTGAAATAATCCCCTTACAAGTTTAATATGCACCTCAGAATCCTCTCAGTTTCTAAAGAATTTCGAACGTTTCATTACTGATTCCTAGTAATCTACAAATCTTGCTAAAATGTTTGCCCCACAGCTATGAGTATCCTAGCATTCATATAAATCATACCTTTGTCGCATGGCCAGATATCGGAGGTCCAGGCACCCCCTAACGATGAGGCCATAATCCTGCAGAAGCTTGCTGGCATCTTCTGAACATCCCACTCCGACTTTTAAAATGGTGCCATCTGCCAAAATGTCCAATAACGTTCTTGGTAGTGTTTTACCTCCACAGATCAGCTTGGGCAAGCGAACCAAGACACAGAGGCCACTTGGTGAGGCCATCTGTAAGAGTGACAGAGGACTGGCTTTGCCTTCCAAATTCACCTGTAACAGAGCAAGACAGACTGTGATCTGTGGTTCATACCACTACAGAATGGTAAGCACAACATAAAACTGGGGGGTGCGGTATGTGTGTAAGGCTAAGAGGCACATCGTTTGCTTCCCAAGGGGAGAAGTCAACCAGATTTGGAGTTAAATCCAAGGAAAGCAAGTATGAACAAACACAATGGACCTTGTGAAGCAATGACCTAAATAAAGCTTCCCAAGGGCCCAACTCCAGGCCCTGAAACATGAGCAGTCCATAAATAGTGGCCAGCTGACAAAGAGGCACTCTGGAACACACACTGGCAGAGTCCAATGCAGTGCTAAGAAAAGAGGGCTGAGGAGCAGAATGCCAAATGACGAAGTTCTCTTCATTATCCAGACTCTGACACACATGCCAGCAACTCCACTCACCTTGCTACTGCAGTCTCGAAAGCTGACTTTTTAAAAGAGGCAGGGAGTGGTACCTGCCAACGAAACAAACCCTGGAGGCAGAAAATGCTTTCTCAGCATTTCCTACCCACAAACAGGGATCATAAAGATAAAAATGGATATTGAACATTAAGTTAGGACCTTTATATCTATCTATCTATATCTATCTAGTTAGTGTACCAGGGATTGAACTCAGGGGCACTCGGCCACTGAGTCACATCTCTAGCCCTATTTTGTATTTTACTTAGAGACAGAGTCTCACTGAGTTGCTTAGCGCCTCACCATTGCTGAGGCTGGCTTTGAACTTGAGATCCTCCTGCCTCAAACTCCCAAGCACCTGGGATTACAGGCGTGTGTCACCGTGCCCAGCTAGGACCTTTATATCTTTTTTTTTTTTTTTTTTGGGTGCTGGGGATTGAACCAGGGCCTTGTGCTTACAAAGCAAGCACTCTGCCAACCGAGCTATCTCCCCAGCCCCCCTTTATATCTTAAGAGATAAAAATAATTTCATGTATTAACTATATTTAGTTCTAGTTTTAATCTTTTGGAGGTCATAGGTCAATTTGAGAAAATACTAAAAGCTAAAAATGTTATCCCTAGAAAAACTTACATACAAAATTCACATATACTTTCAAGAGTTTAAAGAATCCCTAAAACTATCCATGGAATGCTAAGCATAGTGGTTCAGGCCCATAATCTCTGCAACTCAGGAGGTTAAGGCAGGAGGATCACAGTGGAAGGCCAGCCTGAGAAACTTAAAAGACATCCTGTCTCAAAATAAAAAGTAAAAAGGAGTGGGAATTAGGGCAGTAGCACATGCCTGTAATCCCAGAGGCTGGGGAGGCTGAGACAGGAGGAACGCGAGTTCAAAGCCAGCCTCAGCAATGGCTAGGCGCTAAGCAACTCAGTGAGACCCTCTAAATAAAATACAAAATGGGGTTGGGGATGTGGCTGAGTGATCAAGTGTCCCCAAGTTCAATACATACCTGGTACAAAAAAAAAAAAGGAATGGGGATACAGCTCAGTGGTAATGGTACTAGGTTCAACCCCAGTACCAAAAACAAAAAACTATCCATGGGACCCCAATAAATTTCAATCCTTCTCACATTTCAGGAGAGGAAACTTCAGGCCTACAGGTGAAGCAGTTTAACGAACTATGATGACAGAATGACAAACCAGGGCTATAGCCAAAATTTCCCAGTCTCTAGAACAGTACCTCTCAAACAACAGTGATTTTTGCCCCCCAAGGGAAATTTGGCAACGTCTGGAGAAATTCTTGGCTGTCACGTCTAGGGGAAGGGAGCACACTGGCCAGAATGCTGCTAAACAACCTACAATGTGTAGACTGGCTGCTCACAACAAAGAATCACCTGCCCAAAATTTGAAAGATGGGGAGGCTGAAAGACTCTGCTTTAGAACAGTGTGGCTCTCTCACTGCCATACTGCCTGTGTGCAAGGTACTGCACAGTGCCATCTCGGACATGGTTATGCATGCGCGGTTCCTGACTCAGGAACTTACAACCTTACAGGTGGAGCAGTGGACGTACAAACACAAACTCACAAACACAGAAAATGACACGGTGAATGCCAAAGGAGTGATTCAAGTGTCACAAGTAATCAGGAGGAATATTTCATAGTTGAGGCAACCAACAGAGAGTCACAGAGAGAAAAGAGCATCACAGAATTGCTGTTAGAAACAAAAGTTGAGAGTCTTGGCCCTCAAATTCTACCTTAATGCTGGGTAAAACCATGATTTAACTCATATGAACCTTAGAATTTCTTCTCAGGCACTGCTTTACAAATGAATTGTAGTTCTAGACCCTTAAAAGAAACTATGCTAGTGTGAACTCTTTGTCATCTATCTCTTGGGACTTAGCCAAGGTCTGAAAGACTCAGAAGAAATATGACTACTGCTGGATGTGGTGACATAGTAGTCTCAAGTGACTCAGGAGGCTGAGGCAGGAGGATCACAAGTTCAAGGCTACCCTCAGCAATTTAGTGAGGCCCTAAGCAACTTAGCGGGAACCCATCTCAGATTAAAAATAAAAAGGGCCAGAGATGTGGCTCGGTGGTTAAGTGCCCCTGGGTTCAATCCCCAGTAACCAAAAAAACAAAACAAAACACAAAAAGAAACCTATCGATTTTTGTTCTGTAATCAAAACTGACCTTTTGATTAATGAGCAGTTTTCTCCCTTTTTAATACAGGTTGAATATCCCTTATTCAAAAAGCTTGATGCCAGAAGTGTTTTAGATTTAGATTTTTTTTTTCAGATTTTTGGAATATTTACATACATAAGGAGATATCTTGAAGATGAGACCCAAGTCTAAACAAGAGTCATTTATGTTTCATATATACTTTATATACATACACAAACTAAAGGTAATTTTGTACAATATTTTTAGCATAGATGCATTTTGGCAGTGACCTGTCACTTGAGATCAGGTGTGGAACTTCCCACTTGTATCATGTCAGCACTCAAAAATTTTCAGATTTTGTAGTATTTGGGATTTTCAGATTATGGATACCCAGTGTGTATCTGCTAAGCCTAAGAAAAAGCCATAGATCTCTACTAATATGTAGTACTGATAATTTGGTCTAAAACTCACTGCAAATTCTTAAGTCTGGACCTTTGCACATCTTTATAGTTTCAGGTTCGATAAATAAACAACTAGATACACACATACACACACACATACATACAACATACATAGACTGAATTGCCTTTTTAACAGTGCTTCTGGATTGTGTTGAAGATCCAATAAATTTTAATCAAAGTTTACTCATTAGGCATTCAAATATATAATTATGATTCTAATTTATATTGAATGTATAACTGAAGTGTAATTTTCTGGGAAAGGCAATTTGGCTTAAAAAATAAGACTCCCAGTTTTTATTTCTCATATCTCCCCCTTTTGCTTTATTTCATTATCATCATTTAATCCTGTGATCTCAGGGGTTTTTTAAAAATATTTAACCCATATAAAACATTTGAAATATATATAATATAGTCATACGCCATATAATGTTTCAGTCAATAATGGGTCACATATACAATGGTGGTCCCATGCAATTATAATGGAGCTGAAAAATTCCTATCACCTAGTGATGGACATACAGCCATTATAACATTATAGCCCAAAGCATTACTCATGTGTTTGTGGTGATGCTGATATGAACAAACTTACTGCAATGCCAGTTGTAAAAAATTAAAGCATACCCAACACAAAGAAATGATAAATTTGAGGTGATGAATATGTCTATTACACTGATCTGATCATTACACAATGTATTAAAGTATTGAGATATCATACTGTACCCCATAAATATGCAAAATTATGTAATTTAAAAATAAAAATACATATTTAAACACACCACTATGTACAGTACATAAGACTTGATAATAATAAATGAACAAGCCAGGAGTGATGGTGCATACTTGTAATCTCAGGGACTCAGAGGAGGCTGAGGCAGGAGGATCACAAGTGTAAAGTCAGCATCAGCAACTTAGCAAGACAAAACAAAAAAGGCTGGGGATAAGGCTCAGTGATAAAACATACCTGGATTTTCTCTAATACTGCAAAAACGACAACAACAAACTACTATGTTACTAGTTTATGTACACCACATTTTTATTGTTATTTTAGACTGTACTCCTACTTATAAAAAAAAAGTTTACTGTAAGACACTATGCCATGTACTCCAGTAGCAGCTTCATATAATCTCCTGCTTATGGCACCTCTGGATTGCATCAAAAGGCCACATCAAGTGACTAACCGACACCATCTAGGTTTGTGTAAGTATACGTTCTGATGCTCACACAATGACAAAATTGCTTAATGAAGCATTTCTCAGAATATATTCTTTTCAATAAGTGACACATGACTGTACACATATATTTATTTATAAGTCACATACATGTAATGTGATACTACTATAATATACATACATATTTTTGGACTGGGGATTGAACAGAGGGCCTCATGCATTTTAAGGATGTGCTTTATCACTGAGCTACACTCCTATCCCTGTATACACTATTAAATATACACAAAAGTAACAATTTAAAATGAATGATGCAATCAGTCATTATAGATGAAACTTCCAACACTCTTCTGTGTTTTGGTGATTCATTTAGAGAACATGGGGTTAGAGAACTTTCTTCCTGAGAGTCAAAGGATAATCCATTTTAGCTTCAGTATTCTGAAGTATTAAACTGGAAGCTGTTAAGTCTCTGACAAGGCCTAGGAATCTTTAAATGACCCCATGATGGCGGCAGAGAGTAAAGAATGATATGGGACCATATTCTGGGCTGGCACAGGTTAAAGGAATACTCTTAGTCTGTGGAGTTCACAAATCAGTTAAATTTAGACTATGGCTTTGATATAGGAATAAGTTTTCCCTGTTCAAGTGGCCCTGTGTGGCTGGAGAATAATAAGAAGAGGATGGGAAGAAAGTAAGGAGACAAAATCAGAAAGCTTTTAAGTCCTTAAGAGAATGTAACTAAGACATCTGGATTTTATTCTGAGAGATGGAAGGGTTTTTAAACAGAAGACTGACATGATCTGACTTGCTTTTTTTGTGATGGTGGTCCTGGGGATCCAACCCAGGGCGTCAGGCATGCTAGGCAAGCACTCTACCACTGATCTACAACCCCAGCCCTGATTTGCAATTTTAAAAGACTTTTTTTTTTTTTTTTTTTTTTTTTTGGTACCAGAGAGTGAAGTCAGGGACACTTAGCCACAACCCCGCCCTTTTTTATATCTTATTTAGAGACAGGGTCTCACCGAGTTGCTTAGGACCTCGCTAAGTTGCTGTGAAGCTGGCTTGGAACTCTCAATCCTCCTGTCTCAGTCTCCTGAACCACTGGGATTAGAGGTGTGCACCACCATGCCAGGCTAAAAGACCATTTTGTCTACTACATAAAGAAAAATTGCAGGTGCAGAAGAGTCAAAGCGAGCAGGCCAGTCAGGAGGCTACTGCAATAGTTCAGATGAGAGATACTTGAGGCTTGGGATAAGGAAAGAGCAGGGGAGATACATAGAAGTAGACAGATTCAAAATATATGTTGGAAGTAGCATTTATAATACTTGCTAAGTGGGAAGGAGGGGTTAACCATAAGAAGAAAGGAGTGAACAAGCAGGCCTGAAGACTAGGCCTGCAGAAGGATACTCTTGGGAAAATGACCTTTATTTAGCTCAGTCTTTATCACATCAATTATTTGCATTTCTTAAGCAGGGACATATGCAGTAAGTCTCCAGAAAAGATCAGGCAGGAATGAGGGAGCCAGAAGGTACTTAGGAACATCCTCATCTCTACCTCCAAAGGCAAAAGGCAAATGGCTTCTAAAACAAGGTTCCCCAATCTTTTTTTTTTTTTTTGCGGTGCTGGGGATTGAACCCAGGGCCTCGTGTTTGCAAGGCAAGCACTCTACCAACTGAGCTATCTCCCCAGCCCCAAGGTTCCCCATTTGTACAGATGCTCTGTACACCACCATGGGCAATTGCTCTGTACATCACCATGGGCAATTCAGGGGTATCCGGTATCTCATGCCTCTATGTGGAAGCATGCTGTACTAATTCTTGTTCTGGTCAACCATTTTTTTGAAATTTCATATATCTTGCCAAGAAAATTAACATACTATAAACATATATTAACATACTATAGTATGTTAAAAAATTTAACATACTATAACTGCCTATTTGTCTGATGTTAAATTTTATCACCATGGGACAACTCTTAGAGAGAAGGTCTCCCTGATTGTCATAATCTTAAAGGTACAGAAGAGTGGGGATTATATATTTGAGAAGAAAAATACAGAGTTCTATTAGGAACATATTGAGATTTTTGTTGTTATTTTTGTGGTACTAGGGATTAAACCCAGGGCCTCACACATGCTAGGCAAACACTCTATCACTGAGGTACATTCCTAACTCTTTTTCAAAATTTTATTTTGAGATAGTATCTCCCTGAATTTCCCAGGCTGTTCTTGAACTTGTGATCCTCCTGCCTCAGCCTTCTGGGTAACTGGGATTTCAAGTGTGTACTACTGTGCCTGGCAGGGACATGTTAAATTTGAAAGGACTATTAGACATTTAAGGGCAGATGTCAAGTAGGTAGGTAGATGTAAAAGGCTGGCATCCTATTTTTGAGACTAATCAACATATCAATGACATCCAAAGCTATAAAATTAGATGAGATCATAAGAAAAGAACATAAATTATAGGGAATCAATTAGTGCCCCATGGACCTGCTGACCTATAGACATTTATTTTTATTCTTATTTTTTTAGACATTTATGTATATACGCATATTCATTCTCTTTCGGTCTCCACATATTTGAAAACTTATGCCAGAATTTTTAAATTAGTAGAGTTCACATTTTAAAAAATTTATATTCCAAATTTCTCTTTCAAGAACTGAACAATCTAGCAATAGTTGGCTTAAACAAAAACAGCAGCTTCTTCATTTATATGAGGCATTAATTGGAATTCACCATAGTATCTTCTTAACACTGAAGGCAACTGTCCTCATATTTGTACACCACTGTTTCTCAGGATCCACATCTCTCTCAAAAATAGTAGGAAAATGAAAGATAGCCCTTAGAGGCCCTGTGTTTAAAGAAAAAATGAGTTGGGTGTGGTAGCGCATGCCTGAAAGCAACTTAGTGAGACAGTCTCAAAATAAAAAGGGATTGAGTTTCAGTGGAAGAACACCCCTAGGATCAATCTCCAGTTCTGTGAAAAAAAGGAAAACAAGAGAAAGGTCTGGGGATGTGGCTCCGTGATAAAGGGCCCCTGGGTATAATTCTCAGTACCAATTTAAAAAAATGAAAGAAAAGAGAAAATGAGAGGGATCATGTTTCTTTATGAATTTAAACATATTTGAAAATACCATCACTCTGTGTCACTCATTCACCTTGCCCATTTTGACCTTGTAGGCATCAGAGTTTGTCATTTCTGGGGTAGATAAACAAAGCTGGAGCCCCTTCAATATTTAGATGCCAAGTAGAAGGGAGTTCAAAAAAGGAAAAAAAGAGGGGGAAAGGGTGTAGTTCAATAGTACAGCACCCGAATGGCATGTACAGGGTCCTGGGTTTGATCGCCAGCACTCACAGAAGAAAGAAAGGACCAAGAGGAAAGAAGAGTAAGAGCAGACAGGAGAACGCGAGTGTATGAAGGCCAAGCCTAGTATTGAGAAGGAGTCGTGAAGATGCTTTTGAGAATCCAAGTGTCCACTGGATTAAAAAGCAAGTCTTCAACTTGATTCATGAATGAAACATTATCGAAAGATGTTGGATTAAAGCAGGCTAAAGAATAAATGGAGAAAAAGAAATTCTACTTGAGAAAGTAGAAGGAAAGAAATAATAGAGCAGAACTTAATGAAATAGAACACAAACTTCAAAGAAGATCAACAAAGTTAAAAGCTGTTTCTTTGAAAAGACTAAACTCATGGAAGAAATAATCAAGAGAAAAGGAGAGAAGAGTGAATAGCAAAGTCAGGAATGAAAAAGACATTTTTACATTATTTATGAAACAGGAAAACAATTGTCAGAGGATACTATAGATAAGCGTATGCAAATAATTTAAACTTTTGAATGTATTTCCATAAAAATAATAAAATAAAAAATAAAAAATAATTTACCAAAACTGAGACACTGGAGATGTGGCTCAGTGGCAGAGTGCTTGCCTAGCATGCTCGAGGCCCCAGATTTAATCCCCAGCACCAAACACAAAAGTTGCTAAAACCGAGACATGAAAACAGAAAATATGAATAGCTCATAACTCTTAAAAGAAATTGTATCCATAATTTAAAAACTTCCCTTAAAAGAAAATTTCAGATGGCTTCACCAGTAGACTCTAACCAAACATTTAAGGAAAAAAAAAAATGTAGATCTTACACAAACTCTTCTAGAAAACAGAAAATAGGGAATATTGATACCTGTTGTATAACATTTTGTTTTGTCTGCATAGGTTTTATCAAAGCCTAATAAGGCCACTTCGAGAAAGGAAAGTTATAGAACAATACCATTCCCATAGATTTTTTTAAAGATTTTTTTTAGATGTTGATGGACCTTTGTTTTATTAATTTATTTATGTGATGCTGAGAATCGAACCCAGTGCCTCACACATGATAGGCAAATGCTCTACCACTGAGACACAACCTCAGCTCCCACATTGATTTTTTTAATTCCTCTAAAAATCATTAGCCAGCTGGGCATGGTGGCACAGGCCTGTAATCCCAGGGAGGTTAAGGTAAGATCACAAGTTTAGACCCTATCTCAAAATTTTAAAAAAGGGCTAGGGATGTAGCTCAGTTGTTGAAAGCCACTATACCAAGAAACAAGAATAATAATAATTAATTTAAAATTTAAAAAAAATAAAGTAATTTAGCAACATTTAAAAAGAATAAGAAATCATAGTGAAGTTGGATTTTGAAAATCAATGTATTTTGAAACACAACAGAATAAAGAAGAAAAGTTACACAACTATCTCAAGAAATACAGAAAAAGCATTTGATAAAATTCAACAGTCTTTCATGAATTTAAATTACCAAAAAAAAAAAAGCAGGATGTGGTGCTGCACACCTGTAATACCAGCTTCCTAGGAGGCTGAGGCAGAAGGACTGCAAGTTCAAGGCCAGTCTAAACATGAGACCCTGTCTCAAAATAAAAAATAAAAAGAACCGGGAATGTAGTTCAGTGGTAGAGTGCCTTGGGGTTCAATCCTCAGTACTGGGGCGGCAGGGGAGGGAATAGTAATGGAGGAATTTAGCAAGGACAGATGTCTTTTTTCCTTGAAGCTTTTCTATTATGGCAATCTGGGAAGTGCAGTCGTCTGAAGGGAGATGTGACATCCAACATGAGTTCAATATATATCAGAAATCAACAATAAGTTGGACATGGTGGCCCACACCTGTAATCCCAGCAATTTGGGAGGCTAAGGCAGGAGGACTGCCAATTTGAAACCAGTCTCAGCAATCTTGTTGGATGTTGAGCAATTTAGTGAGACTCTGTCTCAAAATAAAAAATAAAAAGGACTGGGGATTGTAGCTCAGTGTTAAAAGCATCCCCGGGATCAATCACCAGCAAAAAAAAAAAAAAAAAAAAAAAATATATATATATATATATATATACATATATATATATTGATTGCAATAGTATTTAATGAGCACTTACTATATGTTAAAACTCTACTAAAGCCTTTATACTGGAGATAGGTACCATTATACCCTTATTATAGACAAATAAGTAAACTGAGACTCAAAGAAGCTAAGCAGCTTATTCAAGTTCACAGAATAAGCAGTGAAATTGGAAACTCATGTAGGTCCATCCAACTCCAGAATCCAAAATCATAAGTATTCCTCTAATCTGAGAAAAGCAGGAGCTCCATCTGCCAAAATCAACTCACATATTGAGAACAAACTTATTCTCCAGCCAGCCTATCCTCTACCTGACCAGCCAAAGCAGCTAGTCAGAAAAACAGAAGAGGTTTGCATTTTGTTTTGTTTTAAAATACTTTTGCTTTTTAACTTACCCACTCACAGTCGATTCCAAGTACTGGAAAATCTTCTAATTCGCTCCTAAGCAAGGGCTCAATCTGATCCCACTCTGCCTCCTGAGACACCATAATCACATCTGCATGGAGAATCCTCTCCTCCCATGAGGCTCTGGGAACATCAGAGGGCAGTTGGTCCTCTTCTGAAGGAGGCTGCTCCCTCCTCGGTGGCACTTGCTGCTGCTGTTGCTCCTGCTGCTGCTGCTGCTGCTCCTGGGTCACATCGCTTCTCTTATTCCTTCGGCGCTGGATGCCTTTCCATAGGACAAACCCCCCCACAGCCACTCCCAGAAGGGTGGTCACTGTCAAAGCCACTAAATTCTGTCTAGACATCTTCACCTTTATACTGTTTAGGAAAGCATTTTACTAATCACACAACCTGCAAAACAAATGTCAAAAATATATTTATAAACAGAACATAAGCCTATGTATAAGCAAGTTTTCCCCCAGAATCTTCCACCTATAATCTTTACACCCAAGAACTAAAACAAATGCTACAAATATCCACATGAAACAGTAATATTTTAATTTTTTTACTTTTGCGCTTTTTAATTCCATCTCTATCTTCATCCTCCCCACCAAACATTCCCTTGCCCTCTGACAGTTACCCAGGGTTCCCTTAATGATATAAAATCTTATTAATCGGAGCTGGGGAGATAGCTCACTCAGTAGAGTCCTTGCCGTGTAAGCACAAGGCCCTGGGTTCGATCCCCAGCACACACACACACACACACAAAAAAAAACTTATTAATCAAAACAGAATAAGCTAGAACTTCACCTTGGATTGCTGATTTACTACTAAATGAATTTATTAGTTAATGAGTCTTTCTCAAAGCCTTTGCATTATGGCCAGGCAAGGTCACATAAGCTCACAATTCCAGCTACTTGTGAGACTGAGGCAAGAGTTTGATGCTAGCCTCAGCAACTTAGCAAGACCGTTTCAAAATAAAAATTAAAAGGGCTGAGGATGTACCTCATAGCAGAACATCCTGGGTTTAATCCCCAGTATCACACACATGGGGAAAAAAAAAAGTGTTTGAACTCTAAACCTTTAATCTCCTACCAGATGAATAAAAGTTTTGCTTTTCAATTAAAAAAAAAAAAAAAAAAAAAAAAAATCATGGGCTGGGGAGATAGCTCAGCTGGTAGAGTGCTTGCCTTGCAAGCACAAGGCCCTGAGTTCGATCCCCAGTACCGCAAAAAAAAAAAAAACTTAATCATTTGCAAGTTGGTAGGGAGATTGTTTTACTCTTCTGGAAGGTGTGGGCAGTGGAAACACAGGAAATGGGCTTCAATAAACACTTTTCTGTTGCTATGGAAGTTTCCGTTGCTCAGTCATTCTCCAAAGAAACTGACTTGGTTACTAAAAGGTAAGGCAGGGGCAGCACAAAAGGGGAAGAATGACAGGGATGAAAAAAGAAAAAGGTGACAGATATTATTATGGTTTAGATATTAGGTGTTCCCCAAACTCATATGGAGACCATGCAAGACAGTTTAGAGGTGAAGGGATTGGGCTATGCAAGTCCTAACCTAATCAGCTCACTAAAACCCTGACAGATTAACTGGCTGGGGACTGTAGGCAGGTAGGGTGTGGCTGTGGGGGGTCACTGGGGCATGCCTTTAGGGTATATATTTTGTCCTTGGTGAGAGGAGAAGTCACCTCTCCTGCTTCCTGGTTGGCTGCTTTCCTCCTCCACGAATTCTGCCTGTTATGCTGCCTCACCTAGGGCCCAGAGCAACAGAGCTGGCCGGCTATGGACAGAGGCCTCTGAAACTATTAGACCCCAATAAACTTCTCCTCCTCTAAAATTGTTCTTATCAGGTCTTTTAGCATAAAAGCTGAATAAAACATATCAAAGAAGCCCAGAAGGAAGTTTCAAACAAATGCCCACGGGACCAGGCAGGTTAATGTAGATAAAAGCAGCAAACCACAAAATAATCCCTTTGCCTTTACTTAGCACATGTGGCTTTTACCATGTATCTCCTGTTTCCCTCATTTTTGATAAACAAATGAGTTTACAGTATTACTTCTGTACTATTAAAAACAAGGGCACAGTGGTACATGCGGGAGGTTGAGGCAAGAGGACTGCAAGTTCAAGGCCTGCTCAAAAACTTAGAAAGACCATGTTCAAAAAAAAAAAGGGGGGCTGGGGAGATAGCTCAGTCGGTAGAGTGCTTGCCTTGCAAGCACAAGGCCCTGAGTTCGATCCCCAGCACCCCAAAAAAAAAAAAAAAAAAATCAGAAAAGTGTGACAATAACTTGTCAGTGGCCCTTGGCCTCAGTGGCAGGAAGAACACAGGGCAGCAACCACGCAGAACATGCTGATGGAGCCTGTGTGGGGAAAAAGGCCCACTGTGGTCAGATACTGTGCTTAATCGAGATCACTCACAGATCTGAATTTTACAAGGAATGTTACCACTTTTAAATATTAGTGACAAACTTACAGCTTCAGAAAATATTGTGCCAGTCTAGCAAAAATACTGTTGCTGAGCTACCAACCTGTAGGCTCTACCCCAGACCTCAACTGCCCGAAGACAGAGCAATCTGCTGCACCCTGCCTGACTGCCACACCTTTTCTATGACTCAGGGTTTCCCACTGCCTCCTGTTTTTATCACTTTTTAAAAGTTTCAATAAACTTTATTAAAATAAGTTTATATTTACAACAACCTGGAGTATAATAATGTCTATAGAGATATTTGGCTATTGGAATAGAAAAATGGAATCACAATTATGACAGTAAAAATAAAAAATGGTACTATACAGGCTATGCTATTTTTTAAACATTTACTTTAGTCTAGAAACTGTGCTAAGTACTTCATATGTATTTTTTCCAGTGCTTTTATTGAAAAGGAAACAGACTTAATGAGATTAAATAACTTGTGTAGAGAGACATCTGTTTAAAAGAATTTTGAGTAGATATAAAAAGCCTTCCCTTTCCTACTCTAAATAACACAAATGCTGGGGGGAAAAACACTAAAAAGATAAAAATAAAAAAAGAGAGAAATCATCAGGTGTCAGAAATGGAAGAGGAAACCGAAGTATGTGGGAGATGCAGCTAGATGAAGTTAATCCCAGAAGTATGGGATACATTATCAGTATTTAGGAGGACTTCCACAGAACACTGGTTCAAGACCATTCCCTAGAAAAGGGATTACAAATAAATTGAAACCAAACAAGCTGGACACTGTGGCACACATCTTGTAATCCCAGGGACTTGGGAGGCTGAGAGAGGAGGATCGAGAGTTCAAAGCCAGCCTTAGCAACTTAGAGAGGCCTAGGCAACTCAGTGAGACCCCATCACTAAATAAAACACAAAAAAAGGGCTGTGAAGATGGCTCAGTGGCTGAGTGCCCCTGGGTTCAATCCCTCGTACCCACAGACCTCCACACCCCCCAAAAAACCTCTAAAGTCAATAAAATCAGTTCACAGAGCCATCAAACAAGTTTCTTGGGGTCGGGGATTTAGCTCAGTGGCAGAGCACTTGCCGAGCACGCGCAAGGCCCTGAGTTCAGTTCTCCGCCCTGGAAAAAAAAAAAAAGAAAAAAAAGTTGCCTATCTGGGATCTGAAGGGACTTTAAGAATATTCATAGATGGTAAGGAAAATACTAGCTAAAACATGAACAAGAGGAAAAAATTAAAAGTAGAATTCTAGGTATGAAAATATTTTAAAAATTTTGAAATTCAATACTCAATAAACAAGTTGAATACCATATCAGACACACACAGTCACTGAACTGAAGATAAGTCTTAGGAAGTCACCAAGAGTGCAGTGTAGTGCAGAGAGAGAAAGGGAGAACCACAATGGAGTAGAGGAACGGAGAATGGACTGAGAAATTGCAGTATCTAGGTAAGAAGGACTTGAAATATATGAAGGGGGTCAGATTTAGAACTGTTTTCTGAGTCTCAAGACAGATAAATTAAATCTATCCACAAACAGACTTGTATCAGAATGTTATAGCATCTTTATTCGTCATAACCAGAAACTAGAAAAAGCCTAGGTGGTACATCCCTATAAGGAAGTACTACTCAGCAATGAAAAGGAATGAACTGATAAATACAACACAGGTGAATTTCAAATAACTTCAGGCTGAGTGAAAGGAACCAGACACAAGAGAGATACAAAAGGCCAGATACAAAAAAGGCTCTATTTATATAAAGTTCTAGATCAGCTAAAAACCTCTGTGGATAGTAAGACATCTGAGCAGTAGATGCTTCTGGAGCAGAAAGGGGTACAGGGCAGAGATACTGCACCTGAGCTTTGAAAGACAAAAAGAAGCCCATCATCCAAAATCTCAGGGAGAACATTTCAGGTATGAGGGAACTTTCTGGAATGGTGGTCAAGTTCTATAACTTGTAGGTGCTTAGAGTTATAGTTGTCAAAATTATTTCTGATTTTTCCTCTGCTGACCTGATTATGGTCTTTCTCACCAGAGTGCACACTCCATGAAAGCAGAAAGCAACTGGCTTCTTGACCACCATATCCCCAACAAATGGCCTAGAGGTGAAATTACTCAATAAATCTTCATTAAGTGAATGAAACTCAATTTGAGGTATTAGATTAACATGTCAAAGATATATGTCTCTAATTAAATTATTAGATTATAAGAATGTTTATTTTTTAAAAAAATTGTTTCCCTTATTGAGTCCTGATGCTCTGTATTGGCATTAGGATCCAATACTGGGCTGAGAGTGAGGAAACCAGACCTTGCTGAGGGCCTGCTCCGGGAGCCTCCACAGTTCCTATGACTGAAGCAATCTACAATCCTTATTTTAAATTTTTTTTGTTTTATATTCACAATTATTTTATATAATTTTACATTTAATATAAGGAAACATCACACCATTTAAGCATAGTTTCCCAAGGGTAGTAAAACTATGAATAATTTTTTCCAAATTCTGTATATGTCTAGAATTCTATGGTGGTATGTATTCATACTTACAAAAATAAGGTTTTTTGTTAAGTGTTCTTCATAGATAGGCAATGTAAATATACCCACTTAATAAAACATGTTAATTATTTTCCTAGAATAAATCACATTTTAAGTGTTAAAATTATTCAGAAAGATTATAACAAAATGAGTCCTAGAGTTAAACAGCCTGGGTTTAAATCCAACCTCTGTCACTTGCTAACTATATGAACTTGTGCAATTTGCTGAACTTTTTCTACACCTCAGTCTCCTCATCTGTGAAGTAGGAAAGATAGTACCTACCACGTAGGATTACTGTGAGGCTTAAGATTATCACTATAATTTACTTAGCATATTGGCTACTATACTAGGGTTCAATAAATGTTAGCTATTAATATTACTGCAGTTCTAGAAACCAAAAAACTCCTATTAAAGGAAAACAAAGAATCTTTGACTTAAAATACAGAAGTCAAGTACAGTTGCTACCATTAAAAATTCCTTGCCATGGTTATCTTGACAGACCATGACCTGTCTCTGCCGAACACTTTCAATCACAGACTTTGTCATCTGAAGAGGAGTTTTTGTTGAAAAGGCACTGCATTCTGTAAAAGCTTCCTACACAGAAAATACTCTTTGATACTCAGCTGGTCTCTGAAATGACAAGAGTGTGCTCCCTCCTGAGAGCCTGTCAAATACATGAAGGCAGCTCTTAGGACTGCCTTTAAGGTCTTCCTAACTTGTAGACTTGAAGGCAAGGGCTCCAGGTTTGTCAACAGACCTCTTCAAATGTGGCACCCAAGTCTGTACTCAATATTGAGACACAGTCCAACTGAGGCAGATTACATTGATACTAGTACTTCCCACTGTCTGAGCTCTGTATTTTATTAATGAGGTAGGAAATAATACAATTTTAGTAATAGTAACACATTGTTGGGTCACATATAAAGTTTATGGCAAATTAAAATTCAGTGATACAAAATCAAGTCCACATTTTATATACTTCTAGTTTCTACTTTGCACTTGAACTCAAAACTTTTGTTTCTTCCTTATAAATGTTTCAGTCAAACATTTCAACCACTGACACCAGTCTGCAGCTTCACTATGCCTTCCCTCTCAAAACATGATCTTATATACATATGTGAAACTTTGTTTTCAAAGCAAATATCATCTTACATGTTTTAATTCATTCATTTCTATAGAAAGAGGTTTTGTGAGTTTTGTTTTTGCCTTTCCTAGCCAAAGGACTCATTCAGAAAACATGTATACAGCACCTTAAAAAAGGCAGACACGGGGTGGGGTGGGAGGCTGGAGTTGTGGCTCATGGGTAGAGCACTTGCCTAGCATGTGTGAGGCACTGGGTTCGATTCTCAGCACCACATATTTAATAAATGAATAAAATAAACATCCATCATGCTTTAAAAAATATTTAAAATAATTTTTTTAAAAAGGCAGCCATGGGGGGGGGAGGCAGTACTAGACTGAGTTAAAAGGCACAGTCTGTCTTCAAAATATTCAGGGTTTCACAAATGAGAGATACATGTACTGAAAAGGTTGCAACTGGTGAGATAACACCAACAACAACTGAAGCACATAAAGCACAGGAAGAACAAGGAAGGGCAGTTTGTATCAAGGGACACTTGCTGAGAGATGATACCTGAGATGGGTATTAAAAAGTGGGCAAGATTGGCTGGGGTTGTAGCTCAGAGGTAGAACATTTGCCTCCTACATGTTAGGCAGTGGGTTTGATCCTCAGCACCACAAAAAAATGAAATAAAGGTACTGTGCTCATCTACAACTAAAAATGTTTTTTTTAAAAAATGGGCAAAAGTCCTCCAGGTGCACAAATAAGAGATGTCTCTCCAGGCAGGGAACAATATGTGCAAGGACAACAAAGCCAGAAGCATCATGGTTATAGGTAAAAGTTTAAGAAAATTTAAGTTGTAGGCTAAGTATAAAATACACATTAAATTTAAAAGATGTACTACAAAAAAAAATGCAAAAATATCTTATTGATAATTTCTATGTTGATTTTTCTCCCCGGCACTGGGAACTGAAACTCAGGGGTGCTTTACCAAGGAGCTACACCCTCAGCCCTTACTTTTTATTTTAAGACAGGATGTCACTTAGTTGCCAAGGCTGGCCTTGAAGTTGGGATCCTCCTCCTCACCTACCAAGACACTGGGATTTCAGGCATCACCACCATAACCAGTATAAGGGGTCTTATATAACCCTACAGGATAAAAGTCTTTTAGGTAAATGAAAAGACAGAGTGATAGGATCAAGCTAATATGTCAAAGATCACATGGTGGCAGTGTGGGTGCTAGATTGGAGAGAGGCAAAACCAGAGCGTGGAGATCAATTAAAAGACAATCCTAGATCCAAGAGAGGAAGACCATATGAATCAGGGCAGAAGAAATCAGAATGGATAAAAACAATAGCTCCCAAATGGTTACATCAGAATCACCTGAAGAAATAATAAGTCATCAGCCAACTTTTAAAACAGAATTTAGAAAGTTTGATGGATATGAAAGCAACAATTTACCAATTCTATTATAAAAATGTGAAAGAAGAAATTTCATTCATAATAGCAATATACACTTTTAAAATGCAAAACAATAAATAACCACATACACATATACACAAAGCTGGATTGAACTCACAATGTACCAGCTTAGAAGTACATACTCATGCATATACTACTCATTTAATCCTTTCAACAACCCTTACAGGACATACTAAAACTATCCTATTTTTTAATAAGAAAGGAAGATTGCTCTTTCAGTCAGCATTCCAGCACTATAACAAAATACCTGAGATAATTAACTTATCAAGAAAAAAAGGATTATTTTGGTTCATAGTTTCAGAAGTTCCAGTCTATGATCAGGAAGACACATTGCTTTGAGACTCTGGAGGGCATGTTGGATGGCAAAAGCAGAATGCCATGAGGTAGAGCAAACTGCTTGCCTCATGGCCCAATGACCTAAGGACTCCCATTAAGCTCTGCCTCCAAAAAGGTTCAACCACTTCCCAAGAACACCAGCCTAGGAACTGAACTTTTAACACATGGACCTTTGGAAAACATGAACCATCCAAACAATATTCATTGTTTTATAGACATACTAAAAAAATAATATATAAGCTCAGAGCAAACTTAATTTTTAAAAACTTTTTTTAAATTGAACTGACCATTAAGACAACCCAAACAATGGAAGAAAATATTTGCATATCATATAACTGATAAAGGTACATATCTAGAATATTTTTTAAAAAACCTCTTATAACTCAATAATAAAAAAGTAAATAAACTGATTTAAAAACAGATTAAAGATATGAATAGACATTTGAAAGGAAATAGAGACATGGCCAATAAGCACATGAAAAGATGCCCCACATCTTTAGCTATTAGGAGAATACAAATCAAAACCACAATGAAATATCACTTCACACCACCAGGATGACTCAAAGAGACAGATAATAAGTACTGAAAATAATAAATCAGAACTCTCGAACATTGTCAGTGGAAATGTCAAATGGTACAGCTAATTGGAAAACAGACCAGCAGTTCCTCAAATGGTCAAAAAAGTTACCATATGACAGGATACAAAATCAACATACAAAAAACAATAGCTTTCCTACACACCAACAATGAATTCACTAAAAAAGAAATTATGAAAACAATTCCATTTACAAAAGTCTAAAAAAAAAAGAAGAAGAAGAAAAGAAACCTTAGGATAAATCTAACCAAAGAGGTAAAAGACTACAGTAGAAATTATAAAACACTTTGGGGCTTGGTGGCGCCTGCCAGTATTCCCAGCAGCTTGGGAGGATGAGGCAGGAGGATCACAAGTTCAAAGCCAGACTCAGCAAAAGCAAAGCATTAAGCAACTCAGTGAGACCCTGTCTCTAAATAAAATGCAAAATAGGGTTGAGGATGTGGCTCAGTGGTTGAGTGTCCCTGAGTTCAATCCCTGGTACTGTACTCCCCACAAAACTGAGTTGGGTGCAATGGCACACCTGTAATCCCAGTGGCTTGGGAGGCTGAGGCAGGAAGATCAGGAGTTCAAAGCCAGCCTCAGCAATTTAGCAAGGCCCAAGCAACTCAGCAAGACCCTGTCTCTAAATAAAAAAAAAAAAAAAAAAAAAAAAAAAGCTGGGAATGTGGCTCAGTGTTGAGCATCCCTGGGTTCAATCCCTAGTAGCCACCCCCCCCCCGCCAAAAAAAAAAAAAATGAAATTATGTCATTTGCAGGAAAATGGATAGAACTTAAGAGCATCATGTTAAGTGAAATAAGCCAAACTCAGAAAGTCTGGGGTCTTATGCTTTCTCTCATGTGTGGAAGATAGAGTGTAAAAAGGTGGGAGGGGGTGAGGAAGTAGGGAATCTTATGAAAATAAGAAGGGAGACCCGTAGAGGGAGGAAGGGGACCAGTGGGAAGGAGGAGGAAAGAGAAAGGGGAAATACTGGGAATATTAACCAAGTGATATTGTTATACTGTATGCACATACGTAACAACAAATTCCACTATTATGTATAATTATAATGCACCAACAAAAAATATGGAGAAAAAATTTATCATATGACCCAGCAATTTCACTCCCAGACATACACCCAAGGGAAATGAAAACATGCCTACACTAAAGTTCATAGCAACATTATTTATAGCCCCAAAGTGGAAACACGAATGTCCATTAGATGATGAAATATATAAAATGCAGTGCGTCTACATGCTATGGCTTGAACTGTGTCACCCAAAAAGATATATTGAAGTTCTAACCCCCAATACCTGTGAATGTGACCTTATTTGGAAACAGGGTCTTTCCAGATGTAATTAAATTAGGATGAGGTCTTATTAGAGTAGGATGGATTCTTAATCCCATATGACTGGCATCCTATAGGAAGAGGAGAAGAGACATGGAGTCAAATGTGAAGACAAACATGCAGGAAAGAAGACTTGTGATGACAGATGCAGCAACTGGAGCTAAGCAACTGCAAATCAAGAAAGGCCATGGACTGCCGACAACCACCAGAGCTAGAAAGAGGCAAGGAAGGATACTCCCCCAGAGCCCAGGAGAGGGCACAGGCCCACCAACACCTTCCTAATGACCAGAACTGTGAAAGAATGTCTTTACCCTGTCAGTCACCCAGTTTGTGTTGCTTTGTTCCTACAGCCCTAGGAAACAAACGCACCATTGGATGGAATATTATTCAGCAATAAAACAGAACGAACCTTGAAAACATTAAATGAAGGAAGCTAGCCACAAAAGACCACGTCTTGCTTTATTCTATGTATACAAATATTCAGATCTATACAGACAGAACACTGAGAGGCTGGCTAGAGCGAGGGCGCTGGGAGCAGGGAATAGGGAGTGACTGCAAACGGGCATGAGTTTCTCTGGGGGTAATAAAAATGTTCTAAAGTTAGACTGTGGTGGTGGTGTCCCAACTCTGTGAATATACTAAAATTCACTGAATTGTACAGTTTGAATAATGAATTAACTATATAACATATGAAATGCATCTGAATAAAGCCAGAAAAATGTTTTGACAAGTTGATTCTAAAATTAATCTGTAATGAAAACCAAGAATAGCTGAAAATACTGTTTTTTAAAATACTGGAGCATGCCAATAACTCAATTGAGGCAGGAAAATCACAAGTTCAAGGCCAGTCCCAGCAACTTAACGAAACCTTCAGCAACTTTGCAAGACTCTGTCTTAAAATAAAAAATAAAAAGGGCAGGGGATGTATTCAGTGGTAAAGTGCCTCTGGGTTCAAACCCCAGAGGGAACACATAAGCTGACAAATTATGTGATTTCCAGTAAAAGAATCATGTGGGAGTATTTACTAGATTGAAAGTATGACATACAATTTACTATAGGATGCTATGGTATTGCGGTCCAGCGATACAGAAAATTAGTCCACAGAACAGAGTCAAGAAACAGGTCTTGTGTGTGTGAGAAATTAGTATATAATAAATATGACATTTCAGATTAATGGCTCAAGAGTGGACAGATATTCAAAATGACATTGTTTAGAAAATAACAATTATACACATGCATGCACACACACCAATTCTAGAGAAATTAAAGAAAACTTCAAGAATATAAGTACAATTTATTGGAGAAAAAATAGTTATAAAAGAAAACCCTGGGGCTGGGGAGATAGCTCAGTTGGTAGAGTGCTTGCCTTGTAAGCACAAGGCCCTGGGTTCGATCCCCAGCACCCCCCCAAAAAAAAAAAAGAAAAAAGAAAACCCTGCTCTGTCTGAGAATAGAGAAGGATATTTTAACCTCAGCACACCTGACATTTTAGGTTGGAAAATTTCCACGTTGGGGAGCGCTATCCTGTGCATTGTGGGATGTTTAGCAGCAGCCCTGACTTCTACCCACCCTGTGATAATAACAGCACCCCTTCATCTGGACAACCAAAAAATGTCTCCAGACATCACTAACAGGCCCCTGAGGGAGCAAAACCTCTCCTTTTTGAGAACCAGTGGGGTAAGAAATGATAGCCACAAAACACAAATACACACAAAAAAGACGGGTTAATGTAAACATATGATGCAAAGCTTTGTTTCAATAGGATGCCATAAAGTTAAGCAACAAGCAACAACTTTTAAGAGTACTAAGTTGAGAGTAAATATTTAAAACACATATAAATGACAAGAGATTAAAATCCAGTATCTATAAATCAACAAGGAAAAGTCAATCCACCAGAAACAATTCTCAAGAAAGGAAATACAAATAGCCAACTGTGAAAAGATTCTCAATCTCACTAGGAATTAGGGGAATACAAACTAAAATAGCAATAAGAGAGCATTTTCTATCCATCAGATTGGCAAAAATTTTAAAAAGACTGTATCATCAAATATTTAAAAGAGCCTGTGTGATGGAGCTGGGGTTGTGACTCAATGGTGGAGCATTTGCACCACATATGGGATCCTCAGCACCACATACAACAAATAAAATAAAGGTATGGTGTCCATTTACAACTTAAATACATATATACATATATAGAGAGAGAGAGAAAGAGAGAGAGGTGGGGGGGAGTGTCTGTGTGAAATGGGTATTTTTACTATACACTGTTGGTAAGTAGTTTGACATTATTAAATGTCCACCTCCCATTCAGCAATTCCATCCACATGAATCTATCCTTTAGAAATGCTCGCCAGGACACACAGAGACATGTGGAAGGATGGTCTTTGCACGCCATGTGTCCAACGGTGGAAAACTGGAAACAACATATGGAATTTCACATACTCCGCTGTTTTTTTTTTTTAATTATTATTTTTTTTAGTTATAGGTGGACACAATACCTTTATTTCCCTTTTAATGTGGTGCTGAGGCTCGAACCCAGGACCTTGTGAATGCTAGGCTAGTGTACTAGCACTGAGTCAGAACCCCAGCTCACACACTCCACTATGCTAAAGTACTATGGAACGTAACAGAAAGAATGAATAGGTTGATGTCTACACAGTGACGAAAGAATATTTCAGGATTCATTTTTTTAGATGTTGATAAACCTTTATTTTATAAATTTATTTATATGCCGTGCTAAGAATCAAAGCCAGTGCCTCACACATGCTAGGCAAGCGCTCTTTCACTGAGCCACAACCCCAGCCCTCGAGACTCATTTTAAGCACAAAACATCAAGTTGCAGAATATGGACAATATGCTATATTTGTTTTTAAAAATACACATCTGTGAAGTTTTAACACAAAATCTTACAAATACATATCTCACATACGATGTATACACACTTGCCAATAAATGTAAAGAAAAAGAAATACAGCTTGGAGTGGCAGCACACGCCTGTAATCCCAGTGGTTAGGGAGGCTGAGGAAGGAGAATCATGAGTTCAAAGCCAGCCTCAGCAAAATCAAAATCCTAAGCAACTCAGTGCAACCCTGTCTCCAAATAAAATATAAATTAGGGCTGGGGATGTGGCTCAGTGGTCAAATTTTCTGAATTCAATCCCCAATACCAAAAAAAAAAAGAAATAGAAAAATACAACCCAAAGTGATTACAGTTCTTACTTTTGGGTAAAGGACTAGTAAGGAAAAGAAGATAAATAGAAAAAATAGGGCTGGGGTTGTAGCTCAGTGGTACAGTGCTTGCCTAGCACATGTGAAGCACAGGGTTCCATCCTCAGCACCACATAAAAATAAATAAATGAATAAAATAAAGGTATTGTGTCCATCCACGACTAAAAATAAAAATTTTAAAAACAAACAAAAAATATATAGAGAACCTGTCTTGTTTAATAATTTTTCCAGCTACTAGGGAGAGGCCTTAGGATCGCAAGTTCAAGGTCAGCATGGATGGACAACTCAGCGAGACCCTGTCTCAAAATAAAAAAAAGATCAGGGATGTAGCTCAGTGGCAAAATGCCACTGATAGAAAGACAAACCGACAGACAATTTTCCATGATTTTTTTGTACTAGATTGTATGCTTGTAGTGCAACTACAATAAAGTTTTAAAAGACACATTTTTAAAACAATTTAAACTAGACCAAATTTAATCATTTCCCTCGCCCCCCTCCATTAAACCGCTTTTCTCCCGCACTTTCTAATGCAGATAATTAACAAAACCTCTCAGAGCTGGGGATGTGGCTCAGCGGTAGAGCGCTTGCCTGGTACTTGTGAGGCCCTGGGTTCAATCCCCAGCACCACGAAAACAAAACATAAATAAAGGCTTTCCATTGCAGTCCCCCACCTAAGTCATAGGTAGGTGGGCTTATTGAAGGAATGTGTCTGAACCAGACAGCGTATAATGGCTTGGTTCGTTGGTACTTAAACGTGCCGGTGTCAGTTTTATAATAAATTATGAAGGTTCTCGTTCGGATAACAAGTAACTATGAAGGTTCTCGTTCTTGCGAATATGAACAAGCGAACGAGCGGCTCCAAGCAAGGCCCACAGAAGCGGCAAGGTCCGGCAGGTGATGGGTGTGGGGTTGGTCCCCCTGAATCCAGGGGAGGGAACTGTAGCGGTGGATGCCAGGAGCACCGGGGGCCGAGGAGTTGGCGGGGCGGCGGCACGGCCTCCTTTTCAGCTGATTGGGTCAAGGAGCCCCGAGGGCTTGGCAGATACTCTCAAACTGGGAACAAGGGATCGGGAGGGCGACCTGGGGCGAGCCTGGGGACTACCGGCCGGACCGGAGTCTCCCGGCGCACCTGGATGCTGATCCGCCCCCGCCCTGGGGTTGAGGATACCGGGAGGCCGCGCCCGAGGGCGGGGAGAGGGGCAGGGCCAACTCGCTTGGGGACGGCGTGTTCCCCGCAAATCACTCGCCCACGCACACAGTGATGCCACCAACATCACCATCACTACCCTTTCTGTCGGCACTGAAAACCTCCTCCGCCCGGTACACAGGAACAGTGAAAGCTTCGCTAATCCCTCAGCTTCACTTACCTGCGGCCTCAGACACGGCCTGAACACCTGCGGCACCTCACCTCTCACTGAAAAGCTGGAACCTTCGCGACCGCCTGCCTCACCCACCCGGATCCACTAGGACCGTAACCACTTCCGGTACAACTGCAGGCGAGGAGGATGTAACCCCCGTTGGAGTGCGGGGATGGGAAACGCCATCTTGTACGGAAGCTGCTGAGACAACTGTGACCTCTTCAGCTTCTACACTGTTGAACAAAAGGACTATTAAAGTTGGAAGGGGTAACGTCTTTTCAGGAAAGTGGTGCTTTTGTTTCTGGGGTGATATTGTAGTTTTTTTCATTTTTGTTTTGGAGAGAGAAGCCTAGAGAGCTCTGACAGATGCAATGTAAAACACCTAATTTTCATTCTTTATTATCCTGGGTAGTGTTTCTCTACTACATTAATTTTCTTAACTTCTTAAATGTGACAGTGAATAGGAGAGACAGTTTATTTAAATAATGTATTCTTCATTAGCAATGCATATTATCCTGTAGCCATTAATAATTTATGCCATCTTTTATAACAATAACCATACCTTTGATTTATGTATTATATAAGTATATAATATTTATATATTAAACCATTAAGTCTTTATTAGCTCTTTGCTATTCCTTTGTCATGAACTGTGTAAAGCAGAAGGAAAAATGAGATGTGCATAAATAACCAATATAAAGTATAATAATAGCTGCCATTTGTTGACTATGTGCTTGCTCAGTGTGCTAGGAATTTTTCAAAGCATTTTATTTATTTTTTGTCATTTAATCCTTAACTCCACAATGTGGCACTAATAAGAGTGCCATTTTGAATAAAATGGGAGAAAGGTCAATAACTTTGTCAAAGTGTCTCAGCAAGTAAGCATTGGATCTTGGAATCAATTCTCAGTATAGTATATATTAGCTGCCTCACATATAATTGTGAATTGTGTTGCCCTCATCGTCTATACTATGTTTCCTCTAATACAGAGAAAAAGGTTCCAAGTCCCTATTAGATAAATAGCCATAAACAGGAAATTTCCAGCAAATATAGAAGATTAACTCACTGCATTTTGTCTGTTCCTTCTTGAAACAACTTTAAAAAAAGCACTCTATAAATAGGAAATACAACTGAAAACCACACTGATGTATCACTGTTTACCCCCCAGAATGACTAAAATGAAAAAGACAGAAAATCCCTAGTTTAGATTGTGGAGCAATAAGGAAACATAGTCTCCTGAAGAGAATATAAATTGTTGCAATTACTTAAACTCTTTGGCCATAAATGTCAACTAAAACTTTTCCCAACAATTTCACTCCTAGTTATATGCCCATAAATTCAAGAGGTCATGTACAAAAAAAAAAAAAAAAAAAGAACCCTCAGTACCCACACTTTGTAATATGCCCAAAGTGAACCCTGCCTGAATGTGCATGCTGTTAGAAGTGTAGTGATTGATCTTGAAGGAGTATTATTAACTGGAACGGAACTTGAGGATGCTCCTGAAGTGCTGTCAATGTGTTGTTTCTTAATCTGAATTCTGATTTACATGTGTGTTCAGGTTGCACATTTGTGGGAACTTTTTTTTTTTTTTTTTTTTTTTTTTTTTGTGGTACTGGGGATCGAACTCAGGGCCTTGTGCTTGCGAGGCAAGCACTCTACCAGCTGAGCTATCCCCCCAGCCCGTGGGAACTTTTTTGAATGCATATGTATTTCAATCAAATGGTTTTTAAATGACGGTAAAGGGGCGTGGTGGCACACGCCTATAATCTCAGCTACTGGGTAGGCTGAAGCAAAAGGATCACAAGTTCAAGGTCAGCCTCAGCAATTTAGCGAAATCTTGTCTCAAAATACAAAATAAAAAGAGCAAGGGATGTAGATCAGTGGTACAGCACCCCTGAGTTCAATCCCCAGTACTGCACATAGAAAAAACAGAAATATTAGATTAGAATGGCAGAATATTGACATTTGGGGGGAATAATAATGAGCTGAGTGGATCCATAACCTATCACTTTATGTTGAAGCCCCAGCCAAAAGCTCCATGTGTGAAAACAAAAATTCTAATAAGCCTTTTAAGTGCCTCACTCTTTCTTTTTGTACCTGAGATTGAACCCAGGGGCACTTAACCACTGAGCCACATCCCCAGCTCTTTTTTATATTTTATTTGGAGACACAGCCTTGCTGAGTTGCTTAGGGCCTCGCTTTTGCTGAGACTGCCTTTGAACTCGAGGTCCTCCTACCTTGGCCTCCAGAACTGCTCGGGTTATAGGCATGCACCAGGCCCAGCAAGCCTAACTCTTAAATAAAAAAAAATAAATCTCTCAAGAATCACCAGTCCTTGTGGAAATGTTTCCAACAATTAGTTAACCTTTTCTAAGGATGTTTGTAACTATGCACCCACATGCACAAAAAAATACTTTTCAAATATACAAGGAAGATTTAAGAAAATCAATTTCGATTTAAGTCATTGAGCAACTATCTGCAAATTGCAAAAAGAAAAAAAAATGCTATCCATACAAACTGCATTCTATGACCATATTATAATTTAGAAATCAACAATAAAATGATCATTTTTAAAACTCTACATATTTAGAAATTTTAAAAACTTCTAAATGACCAAAAGGTCAAAAAAAATCACTATGGAATTTATGATAGTATATTTTGTGGTAATGAATATACTATTTAGATCTGGGTTTGTAGCTCAGTGGTAGAGCACATACTTACAATGTGTGAGGCCCTGGATTGATCCCCAGATCATATAAAAAAATGCTGTTTATCAAAATGTATAGGATACATTTTGGCAAAGTAACAACATTATATGTCTTTACACTAGAAAATTAGAAAGATTAAATGTTAATTCTATAAGTGACCTGCTTAATACCTTAGAAAAAAGTGAAACAATACATTCAAAATAGTAGAAGACAACAGACTGAAAAATAAATTAATAAAATAGAAAAAGACGCAATAGAGATGGACAATAAAATGAAAGTTAATACTTTAAAAAGACTAAAGAGAAAACAAAATTCTGTGAGATTCATATGGATAAGAGAGAAGCAGCATCTAATAAATAATAATATGAAAGAAGACATAAAATATAGCAGCGATTTAAGAAAATTAAAAATATAGCAAACAACTTTATGCCAACAAATTAGTAATACAAGAGAATGAAAAGACAAACCACACACTGGAAGAAAATATTTATAAAACACATATCTGATAAAGGATTGATATCCAAAATACACAACGAACTTGTATAGTGAAACCCCATCTCAAAATAAAACATAAAAAGAGTTGGGGATGTAGCTCAGTAGTAGACACCCTTGGGTTCCATCCCCAGTACATAAAACAAACAAAGCATCGGCAAAAAATCTGAACGGACAGCTCAACAAAGAACATACAGATGATATACAAATAAACACAAAGAAGATTCTCTATTGACCACATATCATTAAGGAACTACAAACTGAAATAAAAATTAGGAGGTTGGGGTTGTGGCTCAGTGGTACAGTGCTTTCCTAGAATGTGTGAAGCACTGGGTTTGAGCCTCACTACTGCATTAAATAAATAAATATAAAGTTATTATGTCCTTCTACAACTAAAAATATTTTTAAAAAATTAGGTACTTGTGTACACCTGTTAGAATGGTTAAAACCCAAAATATTGGACTGGGGCTGTAGCTCAGTGGTAGAGTGCTTGCCTACCATGCACGAAGCCTTGGGTTCAATCCCCAGTACTGCTCTACGAAAAAAAAAAAGTACCAAATACTGACAACACCAAATGCTGCTGAGAATGTGGAGCATTGGAATGCTCATTCTTTATTGGTGAAACACAAAATGGTACAGCAACTTCTGAAGACGGTTTTTCAGTTTCTTACTAAAGTTAATAAAGTCACAGCATGGCATCCAGCAATCACACTACTAGGTACTTGCCTAAGTGAGTTGAAACATAGTTCCACAAAAAATGTTCACACCATTGTATACAAATATTATGTACCAGTAAAAAATATGAAAAGTGCATGTGAACATGTATGTAGCAACTTTATTCACAAGTTGGAACAACCAAGATGCCTTTCAATAGGAATTGGATATCCAAACGGTGGTACATCCTAACAAGGGAATATTATTTAGCAGTAAAAATGAAATAAACTTTCAAGTCACACACGCAAAAAAAACAAAACAAAAAAAAAAAAAAAAAAAAAAAAAAAACATGGAGGAAACAAATGTATATTGCTAAGTGAAAGAAGCCAGTCTGAAAAGATTTATATACTGTATGGTTTCAACAATCTGACATTCTAGGAAAGGCAAAGCTATATAAAGTTAATAAAAGGACCAGTGGTTGCCAAGGTTTGTGGAGAAGAAAGGAGTGATAGATAGATAGGTGGAGCACAGGGCATTTTTAGGACAGTGAAACTATTATAGTCTGCTGCAGTGAGACAAACCTGTAGTCCTAGTGACGTGGGAGACTGAGGTAGAAGGATCACAAGTTGAGGCCTGCTTCAGCAACTTAGGGAGACCCTGTCTCAAGGAAGAAAATAAAAAGTACTGGGGATGTGACTCAGTGGTAAAGTGTTCTGGGGTTCAAACCCCAGTACCAAAAAAATAGAAAAGAAAGAAAGAAATGATGACATAATGGCAGATGCATGACATTCTACATTTGTCAAAATCCATACAACTGTGCAACATAATGAATTCTAAAGTAAACTACAGAATTAACTAATGTATCAAGGAGCTGAGGGTAGAAGAGCTCAGTGGCAGATTGCATGCTCAGCATAGGCAAGACTCTTGGGTTCAGTCCCCAGCACCACACACACACACACACACACACACACACACACACACACACAGTATTGGCATAACGTTGTAACGAAAGTATAATACTAATGCAAGATGTCCCTAATAGGAGAAATAGTGTGTGGAGGGTGAGGCATCTAGGAACTTTCTGTACTTTCTGTCCAAATTTTCTATCAACCTAAAACTGCTTCAGAAATAAAGTCAATTAGTTTTTTTTTTAAAAAAGTCATTCTGTGAACTGTTTGATCTCTAAAATTCTTTAATCATTTACTAATTGATTCTAAAGACAACTCAAGGCCAAGCACTGGGCTATGGACTCATGGGACATTGTATACAGAAAATTCAAGAGGAACTGTAACAGGAAGTGCCATTGCCCACCCAATATCTAATCTCTCTTTCTGATTAGTGATGAAAGTAAAGCAGACAGGGCTGCGTTGTGACTCAGCGGTAGAGCCCTTGCCTAGCACATGTGAGGCACAGGGTTAGATCCTCAGCACCACATAAAATAAATTAATAAAATAAAGGTATTATGTCCATCTACAACTAAGAAAAGTTTTAAAAAAGAAAGGGAAAGAGACATTTTTAATTGCATTTTTTTAATACACTTTTTTTGTCTCCATCGGCAGTAGGTGTGGCCATGTAATTAAGTGCTGGCCATTGAGGTATAAGCAGAAGCTTCTGCATGGGATTTTTTGTATTTTTCCCTGAAAGGGGAATGGGCATCTTCATGAACTTTATTTGCCCTTTGTCATTGCCCTTCCCCTTCTTCCTTGTTTAAACCAGGACTGGACTGGGAGTGTAGCTCAATGGTTGAGTCTATACCCAGCATGTGTGAAGCACTGGGTTCAATCCCCAGCACCACCAAAAAAGAAAAGAAAAAAGGACCTGATGGTTGGAGCTCCAATAGCTCTCTGTCACCAAGTATCAATATGAAGGTGGAAGCCGGGTCCTTAGGAAGGTGGAATTGAGAAGCTGCCTGGATCCTGGATGCCCTGTGTAGTTTCCATACTAACCCTGAACTACCTGCCTGCGGATTTCTTTTTCATGGGAAAGTAACTAATTCTTTTTAAAGGCCACTGTAGACAAGTCTTTGTTACCAGTGGTGGAACCTAATCCCTGATTGATGTGGAAACTAAAGATATTAATAACGAATGCATGCCACACCAGTCAATTTAATAAAGTACCCAGAACTGAAGATACACAATAAAGGTAGAAGTCCTTTATTGGATTTGTTTAGTATGTTGAAAATACAAGACCAAACTCAGAGAAGCCACCACCTAATAGACACTTTCTGAAAATCCTCTTTGCTTCCATTAAGATTCTATCCATCCTTTCTTCTATGAACTTTCATAATATTGTTTGTTACTATGCAGAGAGGGTAACTCATAACTTTTGAGTAGCTATTATCTGTGCACTCAAGAAGCTTAGAAACCTACCATTATGTGTAATTATAATGCACCAAAATAAAAAAATAAAGGTTAAAGAAAGAAGCTTAGAAGCTAGTTGGAAACAAAAAGACTGTTAGCCAGTGAGAAAAGGTATCTTTTTCTGGTGATTTAGAGACGTGGAGAACTTTTTTCCTCCTATAGAACTGGAATGAGATTACCTCTTGGGAGAGATACCCATAGTAATTTAGAAGATGTTCATGAAGTCCCCTTAGAATGAGGAAAAGACACACTCACATGTACACACACACACACACACACACACACACACACACACACAACGGGGGTTGAAAGCCTGGTGAGTCTGCATTCCTTTCATTCTGCAGGGAGTGGTATATTGAAGGCAGACTGAAAGGCTGAGCCGAAGCTTTGTAGGCAAAGGGATAAGGAATTTAAAGGCTCAGGGGATCAATCAGAGATAGTCAGCAAGGCTCCAGACTTCTTGGGAGAAAAGAGAAGATATCCACAGAAGAGAGATTTGGAGGAAGAAAGAAATGTTTAAGGCATTTGGGGAATTGAGTTTGTGTTCTTGCTTTGGTGTATGTGAATGTTATATAACTTCATCTTCTGTCTACCATAGGAAAGGCTCAGAAAAGTGTCTCTCCTTCCCTAATGCTTATGTTCCTGCAGATTCCTTGGAGGAATTTGAACAGATAATGAATTCTGCATCCAGGTTTGCAAGAACATATAACGAAGTTTATTTCAGGGCTGTTGGAACTAGAGAGTGAAGCGTGGCCAACTGGCATCTGGGTCACAAAGGAAAGAGCACAGAAAAAGACTTGCAGTTGAAAACGATGAATTGAGCCACATATAACACTTCCTCCTGAAATTCCTCTAAAACATTGAAATCCCTCCAAAACATAAAACTTCAAAGTCAAAAAGATGAGGACCACCCAAATGAAAGCAGGCTATTCAGGCTTCTCGTCAAGGTCAACTCTCATACTCAAGTTTGGCAGAAACTGGACAGCACGCAGGGGGTTTCAGATATGCTGTTTGGCAATTATTATCAAGGGGAAACTGGAGTTGAGCTTACCAGAAACCAGGTTTCTTATATGATTGATTGAGTTTTCTTGGGTTGGTCCTGACCTGACCTGGAAGTAGGGATGGGGGGCAAAATATTGGGATGCTGACTCATTGACCAAATCATGATCGTGCTGGCCAATTGCTACAGAGCTTATAGGCCAGAGTTCTATTGTCATATATGGCTGAGTATTTTCTGTTGATATAATCTGACTCAGAGAACAAAAAAGGAGATCCAATCACTAACATTTTGGAAGCTGGAAAATAAGAGGATAGTGGGAACTGATTTAGCAAATTTACTCTCAAAGTGAACAAGAGCAAGAGCAAGCCTGATTTGCCTTAAGAGCTGGCAGCATCAGGTACCTGGAGATGCAAAGGTAGAGTTGGGACTAAAATTCAAGTAATTGTCTCTGTCAAGACAAAATTGCAACAAATTTGGTTATAGATTGAATTCGCTTTTATTTATGGTCCATGAGTCTGGGCATCCTCCTTTCTACAAAATAGAATAAGGCTCCCACTGGCAATGGCAGGAGGTGGGCGGTTTTTTTCTGGTACCAGGGATTGAACACAGGAGTGCTTTACCACTGAGCCATATCCCCAGCCGTATTAGAGAGAGGGTCTCACTTAGTTGCTTAGGGCCTTGCAAAGTTTCTGAGGCTGACTTTGAACTCACCATCCTCCTGCTCTTGGGATTACAGCAGCTGATCCCTGTGCCTGGCAGGATGTGGATTTTGTAAAATGAGAACTATAGAAAAAAAATTGGATTGGTTAACATCAGTTCACTTCAAGTTACATTATTGTAAAGACTAAAGCAAAAGGGACTTCCTTATTACACTGTCTCAGACTGGAATCTCCTGTTTTCAGGGAAAAAAATTAGTCTGGGGACCTATCTGCTTCCTTAAAGCTTAAATTTAGCCAAGAACAGTGACAGACACCTGTAATCCCAGCAACTAAGAAGGCTGAGGCAGGAGGATTACAAGTTTGAGCAATTTAGCAAGACCATCTCAAACAACAACAATAAAAAAAAAGTTGGGAGTGTAGCTCAGTGACAGAGTGCCCCCGGGCTAAAAAAAAAGAAAGAAAAGTTTCAATTTGGCTACATGGTAGTTAGTATGACTGACTCTTGATTTGTTCTAGTCTGTTAGGACTTGGTGCAGGAACAGTCCAAAACAATGGTGTCCATAACTTAACAATTCAAAGTATATTTCAGAAGCTTTACACTGCAAGGTTTCCTCTCCAGCTCCCTAATGACCATCCCTCCTGCCCTCTGAAGACTCAGGACTGATATCCTGAAGAGGGCAGAGGATAGCTTGTCGAGTTAAGGAGAGGGTGCCCTACTGAAAATGAGGATTCAGTGAAAATCACTTACTTTTGAAATTCCTGACTGACTCCCCTAAATCAGCAACTCATGTTAGAAGCCAACTGTTAAAGAAAAAATCTTTAATAATGTTTTGTTTTGTTATGATCCTGTATCAAAAATTCATTGCCATCTTGCAGCAAGGGATGAGGCATACAGAAGGATGAAAGTGAAAGTGTGAACAACTTTTAAATAGACTGAAAGATTATTGGGAAGTGCTGACAGGTATGGTGGTGTACACCCGTAATCCCAGCAACTGGAGAAGCTGAGGCAGGAGGATCATAAGTTCAAGGTTAGCCTCAGCAACTTAGCAAGACACTGTCTCAAAATTTAAAAAAATAGAAAGGGCCGAGATGTATGTAGCTCAGTGTGCCCCCCAGGACTGCCAAAAAAAAAAAAAAAATATATATATATATATATATACACACATATAAATGTAAATACACACACACACACACTCAGAAAGGAAGTGGAAAATCCTGCACTGTTTTGAGTCTACCCTTCTTGCTTATCAGATTCAATGAGGTTTATGTCTTTCATTGTCTTTGAGATATTTAACAACTCTGAAGAACTAGAAGCTAACTTGTAGGAAACCGATAATAACATAAGTATTATCTTCAGACATGCAAATGAATTCTGTTCAGGGGAGTTTCCATTGACTTCTCTCCCCTACTGTGTAATGAGCCAGCTTTGCATCTACTAAGAAAATTGATTAAAAAATAAAATTAAAACAGAAAATAAAATTGATTTCAGCATTTCTGATAGATTTATATATCAGTCTGGTCTTTTGGATTTTCCTTTGAACTGATTGTAGTAGCTTTTCTGGTTCCCTCAATTAGGGCATTAAATAAAAATCTTTGACCCATATTAGCTTCATGTATGTATGAGAGTCATAATTTTACCTCTTTTAAAAATGTTTTCAGGGTTGGGGCTGTAGCTCAGTGATAGAGTGCTTGCCTAGCACATGTGAGGCATGGGGTTCAATCCTCAGCACCACATAAAAATAAATAAATAAAATAAAGGTATTGTGTCCATTCACAACTAAATATATATATATATTTTAAAAAGATAGCCCATATTCAGAATGGCAATTATCAAGAATACAAGCAACAACAAGCGTTGGCAAAGATGTGGAGGAAAAGGTACACTCATACATTGCTGATGGAACTGCAAATTGGTGAAACCACTCTGGAAAGCAGAATGGAGATTTCTTAGAAAACTTGGAATGGAACCACCATTTGACCCAGCTAGCCCACTCTTCCATCTATATCCAAAGGACTTAAGACCAGCACACTACAGTAACACAGCCACATCAATGTTTATAGCAGCTCAATAGCTAAATGGTGGAATCAATCCAGAAGCCCTTCAATAGATAAATGGATAGTGGAATATTATTAAACCTTAAAGAAGAATGAAATTATGGCATTTGCAAGTAAATGGATGAAGTTGAAGAATGCTAAGGGAAATAAACCAATCCCCCCAAAACAAAGGTCAGATGTTTTTTATGATATGTGGACGCTGATCCATAATGGGCGGGGAGCAAGGGAAAAATGGAGGAACTTTAGATTGGACAGAGGGGAGTGGGGGGAGAGGAGGAGGTCTGGAGGTGGGAAAGATGGTGAAATGAGACAGACATTACTACCTTAGGTACGTGTATGATCGCATGAATGGTATGACTCTACATCATGTGCTACCTCAGAAATGAAAAGTTGTGCGTTGTTTGTGTACAATGAGTCGAAATCCATTCTGCTGTTATGTGTAACTAATTAGAACAAATAATTTAAAAAAAATGAAACAAACAAAAAAGATCCATGCTAATTAAAAAAACAAAAGGAATGTAATTTTGACACTTGCTACAATATTAATGAACCTGGAAAACATGCCAATTGAAATAAACCAGACACAAAAGAACACATATTGCGTTCCTACTTATATGAGGTAACTAGAATAGTCAAATTCAGAGAGTCTGAAAGTAGGATGGCATATACTTTTTTAATTATTATTTTTGATTCATTGTACACAAATGGAGTACAACTTTCATTTCTCTGATTGTACACAAAGTAGAGTCACACAGTTTGTGTAATCATACATGTACATAGGGTAATAATGGTTGTCTTATTCTATATTTCCTTCCCCCCACCCTCTCCCCACCCCTCATTTCCCTCTACACAATCCATCCTTCCTCCATTCTTCCCTTACCCCCTCCTCCCCATTATGTATCATCATCCACCTATCAGAGAAATAACCTTTTGACCTTTCGTTTTGTGAGATTCGCTTATTTCACTTAGCACAATGTTCTTCAACTCCATCCATTAACCTGCAAATCCCGTAATTTTATTTGTCTTTATGGCTGAATAATATTCCATTGTGTAAATATACCACAGTTTATTTATCCAGTCATCTATTGAAGGACATCTAGGTTGGTTCCACAATCTAGCTATTGTGAATTGAGCTGCTATAAACATTGATGTGGCTGCATCACTGTAGTATGCTGATTTTAAGTCCTTTGGGTATAGACCAAGGAGTGGGATAACTGGGTCAAATGGTGGTTCCATTCCAAGTTTTCTAAGGAATCTCCACACTGCTTTCCAGAGTAGCTGCACCAATTTGCAGCCCCACCAGCAATGTATGATTGTACCTTTCTCCCCACATTCTCGCCAACACCTGTTGTTGCTTGTATTCTTGATAATCACCGTTCTAATTGGGGTGAGATGGAATCTTAGGGTAGTTTTGATTTGCATTTCTCTCATTACTAGAAATGTTGAACTTTTTTTTTTTTCATTTTTCTGTTGATTGTAGATCTTCTGTGAAGTGTCTGCTCATTTCCTTAACCCATTTATTGATTGGGTTATTTGCATTCTTGGTGTAAAGTTTTTTGAGTTCTTTATAAATTCTGGAGATTAGAGCTCTATCTGAAGAACACACATCCTTTTTTAAACCACAATTTTTAAAAAATTGCAGACTGGTCAGTCAAGAGAGTACAATTGTAGTACAATTGTACTATATTAGACTCCAGGATTCTTAAACTAATTTATCAACCCCAGCAGATCTTAGATGCTATAACTAGTTCCTCCCTACACCCTCTCCATATATACTGTAGCTCTTTCTCCACTATTCTTTTAGTTACCAAAGCTAGAAGCTTATGAAATACCCTACTCTGCTACCTCTCCTTCATCCTTTTGTACATCATCTGAACAATGGTCAATGACCTGTAACTGTGCTGATTATGAAGAAATGTCCCACAGCCTCAAACCCACCTCCTAGAGCTGTCCTGTGGGGCTGAAACTGGAACTCGGCAATCTACCATTTCCCTTTGCCAACCTGGCTCTCTGTTAGGTTCTGCCAGTCGTGGGAGATCAGAAGGCAGAAAGAAGGGAAAAGGGACTTGCTCCCTCCTGTTTCTCTTTGTGTCACCCAGGCAACAACTCTTCATGCCAACAGTGGCAGTGGGGAGTCGGTTCCAGCTCTGGACTTCTCTCCACACTCAGAACAAGCCTCATTATAGTCCCCCAGAGGCCCTGGCACCCTTCAGGGCTCCTCTTTTTTATTTAATTTAATTTAATTTAATTTTAGTTGTGGATGCACACAATACCTGTATTATTTATTTATTTATTTTTATGTGTTGCTGAGGATGGAACCTTGTGCCTCCCACGTGCTAGGTAACTGCTATACCACTGAGACACAACCCCAGCCCTCTAGGGCTCCCCTTTCTAGTGTTTGGTCCCCAAAATCTCGATTCTTATTCTTTTCCCTTCCTCATCTACTTTTTTTTTTTTTTTCTTTTAGGGCTACTAGAGATTTAGCCCAGGAGTGTTCTTCCTCTAAGGCACACCCCCAGCCCTGTTTTTAATTTTATTTTTTATTTTTTAATTTTAATTTTAATTTTTAATTTTAATTTTTAATTTTGATTTTTAATGTTTTTAATTTTTAATTTTATTTAGGATCTTGCTAAATTGCCCCAGCTGGCCTTCAACTTGTGATCCTTCTGCCTAAACTTCCTGAGTTGCAGGCATATTGCAGGCACATGCCACCATGCCCAGCCTCCATGCACTTCTTACAGTTACTATCTCTTTGCTTTAGTTTCCATTTTTAGTTCTCCAGTATCTGTAATATCTCCAGTAACACTTTATATTAGTCTTCTCAGTTAAGGTATCTGCCACGGTAAGGCACTTCTTCAAAAAGTTAAAAATAGAATGATCATATGATCCAGGAATTCCATTTCTGGGTATATAACCAACAGAATTAAAAGCTGGGTTTTGTACACCCATATTTATAGCATCATTCTTCACAATAGCTAAAACATGAAAGTAACCCACATCTATTAATAGATGATTGGAGAAGCAAAATGTGGTATATATATGTTCAATGGCATATTATTCAACCTTAAAAAGGAAAAAAATTCTGACATGTGTTATAACAGATGAAATTTGAAGGCATTATGCTAAATGAATCAGCCAGTTACAAAAAGACAAATATAGTATGATTCTACTTATATGAGGCAGTTAAAATAATCAGAATTGTAGAGACAGAAAGTAGAATGGTGGTTTCCAGGCAGTTGGGGAAGAGAGGAACGAGGAGTTAATGCTTAATAGGTATAGAGTTTCAGTTTTGCAAGATGCAAAGAGTTTTGAAGATAGATCGTGGTGATGATTATGCAACATTATGAATGCATTTAATACCACTGAATTCTACATTTAAAAATGATTAAGATGGTACAGTTCATCTTGTGTGTACTTTTACCACAATAAAACATAGATTTTATTTTAAAAGATAACTATTACTGTTTCTGGTTGTGTTATCCCCCCCACCCCCGCACCCCCATTAAATCCTGACTAACACAGAATTAGGGATGTCCTGTGTGTTCTAGAGCATTTATCATCATGATCCACTAAATCCAGCAGCATCTTCCCATCCAAGTTTTGTCAACCAGAAACATCTCCAGACATTTACAAAAATACCCTAGGAAATAAAGCCATCCCCGTTTGAGAAGGAAATAGATGACAATAAATTTGACATTGGATTTGATTGAATTATTGACATAGGTACTCTTACAATTCTGGATTTAACTTTTTTTTTTTTTTGGTAGACTTGTTCTCACTAAATTGTGTGGCTAAACTCAAATTTGCAATCCTTCTGCCTCAACCTCTTGAGTAGCTGGGATTATAGGTCCATGCCCCTATCAAGAACTTCAAATTCTGAACTTAATGTGTTTGTGCAGTTGCAAATGGTTCTAACAGTTATTTTAGAAACTTTGTTTTAATAGTGGGTTACTTTCTTTCATTCTTTCCCTTTTTCATTTGGAAGAGTTGGATTTGAAACCAGGACCTTGCACATGCTCAGTAAAGACTTTACCACTGAGCTGCATCCCTATCCTGACTGTGGGCTAATTTCAATTGCAGTTTGAATGCAAGAACTTTTTGACCTTTAAAAAACAAAACAAAACAAAACAAAACAAACAAACAAACAAAAAACCTGGACCTTCTGCATGCTAGGCAACACTCTACACTGAGTTACATCCCCAGTCCTCTTTTTTTCCTTCTCTTCTTTTGCTGTACTGGGGATTACACCCAGGGGTGCTTTACCACTGAGCTACAGCCTCAGATCTTTTTACTTTTTATTTTGAGACAGGGTCTCATTAAGTTGCCCAGACCAGTCTAGAACGTGTGATCCTCCTGCCTCAGCCTCCTGAGTAGCTGCAGGTGTGGGCCACCACACCAGCCTTTGACAATAATTTTGAAGAACTGAAAAGCTTAAGGAGATAGATCTTCATGTAGGTCTATCATTTATGAATTGCATCATCTCACTATACTGACTAAAAATTTCCAGAGGATACTCCCTTCACTAAGACATGAGATACATTAGTGTCTGGATATCAGTATGCTTGTAACCTCTGTGGTGATTGTTTTCTGTACATGGATATAATGAAGGGTTACAGTTGAGATGGGTTCCCTGATTTCAATGGAGATGATGGGATCCTGGAGTAGCAGAAGGTAAAGATAATACAGGTCAAGAGACAATGTGTGGACTCCTTCCAGGGGATTGTATGGAAACGGTGGAGGAGAGTAACTTTATAGCACAGACTCTTGACAAATGCTACCTCAGTCAGTGGTCAAAGTGAGGTTATGCTGACAGTATGTAGTCTACATATGACTTAATGAGAATGGCATTTTGCCTCTGGCTTCCTGTCTAAAAGTAAATAACCCCAGTCCAATCATGAGCTAAATATCAATCAAATCCCAAGTGAATGCGCTACAAAATGCTAGACCAGTACTCTTCAAAGCTGTCAGTCACCAAAAACAAGGTAAGTCTGAGCAACATCCACAACCAGAGGAGGCTAAGGAGACATGATGACTAAATATGTTGTGTTATCTTTTTGTTGTTGTTGTTCTTTTTAGATATACAGGATAGTAGAGGGCGGCGATGTGGTTTCCTTAATGTGATCCTGGAGCAGAAGAAGGACTTTAGGTAAAATGTAAGGAAATTTGAAGAAAGCATGAATTTAGGTAGTAATAGCGTAGCAATATTGGTTCAGTAATTATGACAAATGTACCATACTAAAATATTAATCAGAGAGGAAATTGGGTGTGGGATCTATCAGAAGAACTCTCTACACTATTTTCATGATTTTTAAGAATTTTTTTAGTTGTAGATGGACACAATACCTTTTTAAAAATATTTTTTAGTTGCAGGTGAACACAATATCTTTATTTATTTATTTTTATGTGGTGCTGAGGATCAAACCAAGTGCCTCACACATGTGAGGCCCAGCCCCCTTCATAATTTTTCTGTAAGTTTAAACCTATTTTAAAATAAAAATCTCCAAAGAACATTAAAAACACAATGTGGGCACAATGATCACCATGAGTCACAGGAATAAAGTAAAAAACTATTGGTACGTAAGAACCTTAGCACTGCTAATTGATCCTGGTGTCCCCAGTAACACAGAAAGCTTAACAAAATGTTACTGGAGTTCTACTTATGCTGTGTCCTCAGAAGACCCTGCTATACCAGAAATAAACTCTGGACAAAATATACCAAAGAACGATTCTCTGAAGGCACTGGAGAAATGAACAGAAGCAGATAGATTCCGACAGGGAGTCAATACTTAGATGAAAGCAATAACGTTGTAAATTCTCCATCTTTTACAGTCTTTGGCTTGAGGGCAGACTTTAGTCAGCACTACTACCACTGAGGTGCTAAAATACTGATAGAAAACCCAGAGTCTTTGCTGTCTTAAAAAAAAAAGAGAGAGATTTGGGTGAACCCACAGTTACCAAACAGTGAGAGGGAATCAAGAAACAACAGACTCAGAGAGGGGAAGACATATTATTGGTGTTGAAACACTGTTCAACTTTCTGGAGAAGCCCTGAACCATGCATGCATAGGGTAGACTGCAAACAGCCTAATCAAAGATCAAAGAACTGAACTGAGTTTGCTTTGCAGCCCAGAGACAGACTTTGCAGTTTGAATCTACCCAAATTAGTGGCATGCTAAAAACAACAACAAAAAATCAACACTTTAAAGAATATAACAGACTCTGTCTCCGCAATTTAACATTCACATTGTCCAAGAAACAATTCAAAATTATTTGACATGGGAAGAAACAACACTATGTGTCAAGAGAAAAGATGATCAACAGAAACTGATCTGATACAGATGTGCAATTAGCAAGATTTTTAAGGCAGATAATATAACTATATTCAAGATGTAAAGGGAAAATGCTCATAATGAGGAAAAAGGAAATCTCAGCAGACAAAATGAAATGACAGAAAAGAAGCAAATGGAAATTGCATGAATTAAATACATGTGCATTTAAAACTATTCTAGATGGTATTAATAGCAAAATGGAGATGACAAAGCAAAGAATCAGTTAAACCTGAAGAGATACTAAAAGAAAGATCCAATATGGCTGGGCATGGTGGCATACTCCTGTAATACCAGCAATTTGGGAGGCTGAAGCAGGAGGATCTCAAGTTCAAAGCCAGCCTCAGCAACTTAGTGAGGCCCTAAGCAACTTAACAAGACCCTGTCTCTAAATAAAACATAAAAAGGGTTGGGGATGTGGTTCAGTGGTTAAGTGCCCCTGGGTTCAATCCCTGGTACCAAAAAAAAAGAAAAGAAATGATCCAGTAAGAAAAAGAAATAAAAATTATAAAAAGGGAAATAAACAAAGCCTCAGAGATAAGAGACAATTCCAAAAGATATAATGTATATCAAATTGGAAACTCAGAGGGATAAAAGAGAAAGGAACAGAAAATACATGTGAAGATACAATGATAAAAAGATTTTGCAATTTTTTTGATAATCATGCCCTTACATAATCAGGGATTTCAACAAATCTCAAGCCAGATAAATTCAAAGGAAACCATGCCTACCACAATGTATTCATACTGCTGAACACCAAAGAGCATTTCTTGAAAGCAGCATGAGAAAAATGATTCCACATATACACGGAAACAATAAACCAAATATCTACCAATTTTTCATCTGAAACAAAGGAAGACAGAACACAGTGGACTAATATTTTTAAAGTGCTAAAAGAAGAAACTGACAACCCAGAATTCTATATGCAGTAAAAACACCCTTAAAGTAAGGTAAAGTTGGGCATCGTGGTACATGCCTGTAATCCCAGCACTCAGGAGACTGAGGCAGGAGGACTGCTTGGGTCCAGGAGTTCAAGGCCAGTCTGGGCAACATAGCTACACTCTGTCTCTTAAAAATAAAGAAACGAGGGCTGGGGAGATAGCTCAGTTGGTAGAGTGCTTGCCTCCCAAGCACAATGCCCTGAGTTCAATCCCCAGCACCGCAAAAAAAAAAAAAAAAAAAAAAAGAAAGAAACAAGAAAATCAACCAGTGTAATTCCTGTGTATCATATATGATTTACAGATGATTTTGCAACAACCAGATAAAACTACTGCAGCATTACAGCCCAATCAGGGATATCATTTAAAGACAGTGTGAAGCAAAGAGTTCCCAGCAGGCAGATCTCCAAGAAATAAAGTTGTTGCCTACTCCATCCCTGCCCCCAAAGGCAGACAGAAGTTTTAAAGTAGATACACATTCAAGGGAGAATTCGGGCTATCTCAAGAGTGAGAATACCAAGGAATACACATTAAAGGGAGAATGTGGCCATCTCCAAAATTATTATCCATTTTTTTCTAGATTGAGAAGCTGCCAGAAGAACAGATCTAACTGATCACTGGGCAGGTGCTAACAGTTTCATTGTATCTTCAGGGAGTCTGAAAGAAAGGCAACATCAGAAGATCAGCAGAAAGGAGGTCTGGGGAAAAGGTATATGGCTGGACCTCTCAAATTGGCAGAATGTAATAACGTTTGAGTCCATTAAAATGCTTTCAAAAGGCATCCACTGCAGAGGAGGCTCTCAATTAATCAGGTGGACAAGATGACATAGAGTATGAATGTCACTCTGCCTCTCTCTCCAGACACAATAGTGTTTGCTCAACAAGCCCAAGCGCGAGGTGGCTGTGTTGCAGGGTTGGAGACTAAGCATAGACTCAGCAATGTGGACTTCCCCTCAATAAGGCTGAACTGGCTAAGAGTACGCAGGTGTCCCTCCATATCCATGGGGAATTTCTTCCAGGATCTTCCCATAGTAAATTCCATGACTTGCCAAGTCTTGTATATAAAATGTTACATTTGTATAAAACCTCGGTACATTGTCCTGCATACTTTAAATCATGTCTAGATTACTTGTAATAGCTACAGTATAAAGGCTAAGTAAATAATTCTTATACTATATTGTTTAGGGACTAATGACAAGCAAAAATTCTGTATATGTTGGTACATTATTTTTTTCCCAAAATTTTTGGGGGCACTGGGGATTTAACCCAGTGGTGCTTTATCACTGAGCCCACCCCCAGGCCTTTTTATTTTTTATTTTTGAGATAAGGTCTTACCAAGTTACTTAGGGCCTCACTAAGTTGCTGAGGCCGTGGGGATTTTTCGGTTTTGTTTTTGTTTAGTTGTTTTTTGGGTTTTGGTTCTGGGGATTGAATCCAGGGGCACTTAACCACTGAGCCACATCCCCAGCCATATATATTTTATTTAGAGACAGGGTCTCACTAAGTTGCTTAGGTCCTTGCTAAGTTGCTGAGGCTCGCTTTGAACTGGTGGTCCTCCTGCCTCAGCCTCCTGAGTCACTGGGATTATTACAGTCATGAGCCAGCTTTCCCAAATATTTTTTATCTTTATTTGGTTGAATCTATGGATGTGGAATTTGTGGAAACTGTGGATACAGATGGTCACATGTACTGCCAGGTGGACTACAACAAAGCTCAGGTTGAACCCTCAGTTTGTCATTTCCTGAGGAAATCCGTTGGCCAATTTGCTAGCAAATTGTTCACCCCAGACCTCTTACATCACAAAGTTAACAACTGGTCCTTACTGGGATACACAAAATTATGGATGAGAATTTGCCGTCCAGCTCCTATAGTATATTTCTGTCAGCAGTAACATCAGTGGGCTTAATCTTTATTTATTCATTTTTTTCTTTTTATTAATTTTGTAGTACTGGGAATGGAAACCAGGGGCACTCTACCATTGAGTTACATTTCCAATCCCCACTTTTTTTTGGGGGGGGGTACAGGTATTCTATCACTGAATTACATCTCCAGTCCTTTTATTTTTATTTTATTTTATTTTGATACAGGGTCTCACAAAGTTGCCAAGGCCAAGACTAGCCTTGAACTCGTTTGTGATCCCCTGCCTCAGCCTCTTTAGTTGCTGGGATTACAGGTGTGTGCCACTGCACCTGTCCCCACCCTCTTTTTTTATTTTTTATTTATTTATTTAAATTTTTTTTTTATAATTGTAGATAGACAGCACGCCTCTATTTTATTTGCTTATTTTTGTATGTGGTGCTGAGGATCGAACCCAGTGCCTCACACGTGTGAGGCGAGTGCTCTACCACTGAGCCCCAACCCCAGTTCCTAATAGTTTTTATTTTGAGACAGTAGCTCACTAAGTTGCCCAGCAGGGCCTCAAACTTGCAATCTTCCTGTCAGTCTCTAGAATCTCTGGAATTATAGGTGTGGGTCACCATGCCCAGCTGGACTGCCTTATTTTCTGTGATGGTATTTCATTTGGTGCTGCTTGCCATCAAAAATGTTACAATGGGCTTGTGTCTGGGCAATTCATTGATCTTCACACATATCTCATTACCCAGAAGCCACTGGCCTGATGGAATGAAAATAGCCTACTGGTAGCTTGGTTTCAGCACCAGTGCCATCCTGAAAGACTAGGATTCTTTCTTACAAAATTCAATATATATTTCCATATATGCTGTTGTTTCTCCCACGGATGACATGGATCCAGGAATCAAAGGTTGGAAGCAGAAATGGGATTTCTTATTCTTATATCCAACAACCTACTTTCAGGATTCTTATTTTTCATTGCTGTAACTTTGAGATCTGCTGGTTTGAAGGTTTTAGTTCTCAACAGAGAAATGCTTCAAACATGAAATACAATAATAGTTTCATTGAAGGGGAAGTCAAGATGCTACCTGGCTATTTTGGGTTCATGATTCCACTGTACCTATACCCAAGAAGAAATTGTTCAACTGGCTGAGGGTGATTGATTTCAATTCAGTTTTTGTTACACAAGGTATAACTGGTAGCCAAGAGTTTCTCTGGGATCAAAGACATCTCTGGGAAGCCTCTGAGCATTTATATGTTTAACAGAAGAGATTAATGGAGAATTAAAGTGACCAGAAAAGGAAGAATGCTAAAAGGAATTTAGGTCCTTCAAAAATAAGTGTTTGGTTCATATAACCTAGGCCAGAAGAAGATATTATAGTGAACAAAACAAATAATGAGTGGCCAGACAAAGTGGCACATGCCAGTGACTAGGGAGGCTGAGGCAGGAGGATCACAAATTCGAGACCAGCACTCAACAACTTAGTGAGGCCCTAAGCAACTTAGCAAGACCCTGTATCAAAATAAAATATTTTTTAAAGATAAGGAAATAATGAGTGGTAAAAAAGTTATAAATACAACTTTGATCTTCTAACTTCTTACAGAAATGAGCACATCAACAGTAATGCGTGCTTCTGACATTTTCTGTGCATGGAGAGCAAAAAAGAATTGCTCTGCTAATTCTCCTTATTTTATTTGTTTTTATTATTTATTGATTTGGGGTTTTTGGAGGGAGCACTGGGGATTGAACCCAAGGATGCTTTACCACTGAGTTATCTTCCTATCCCTCTTTATTTTTTTAATTTTGAGACAGGATCTCCCTCCGTTGCTAAATTGCTGAGGCTATTCTTGAATTTGCAATCTTCCTATCTCAGTGTTCTGAATCACTGGGATTATAGGCATGTACCATTGCATCCAGCTTCCCTTATTATTTTAAAGAGAGGATTGCTGGTGATGGTTGACAATTTGTCTTTAAGTTTCAATATACTCACTTGACTAAATTGAGAAGTACTTACCATTGTCCATATTCGAATACTGCAGTCTCAGGGCATTTGCATTTGCTGTTTCTTAGTTATCCAAAAGGGCTTCTCCCTCACCTTCTTTAAATCTTATTCAAAAGTCATCTTTTCCAGTGATACATTCCATGACCGCTCTACTTAAATTCCTTAGTACTTATCAACATCCAATATATTGTATATTTTACTTGTTTACCTTAGTTACTTTCTGTGACCTCTCATTTTGGATAGTAAGTTCCTTAATGGGAGAAAATATCCATCTTGTTCACTGCTCTATCCTCAGAGAGTAGAATGGTATAGACATTCAGAAAATATTTGTGGACTATGGAACATTATGCCATGAAGAAATTTAAAATAATGAAGGGATTCTATAAATATTAATCAAATTGTTAATCATGATATCCTCTTAGAGGTTAAGAGAGATTGGACAAAGGGATAAATATGAACTTTAACTTATTACTTATTTAATTTTTTTTAATATTGGGAGACATTTGAATATATTATCAACTTAGGGAGAAAGGCCAATAGAGCAGAGGAGAGGATTAACATATAGGAGAAAGAGGGGAAGGTCGATGGAACCAGGCCTGCCAGGAGATAGAACAGGGTGGTTACTGGACTTGACAGTTTGGGTAAGAGGAGGTTTGCAGTGGGAAGACCGGAAGCTGAGAGAGTTCTCAATGACGGCCCCCAGTGATCCTTGTGAAACTAATGGGAGGTCAAGGCTGAGGGAGAAGGGCTTTGGGGCTTTGTTCAATTTGTGACAGTTTAGAAAAGAAGTTATGGTCATATTAGCAAAACTGTCTTATTTAGTCCTAGCTCGCCTGGCATGGTGGCTCATGCCTGTAATCCCAGCAAATGAGATTACAGTCTGAGGCAAGAGGATCGCAACTCAACAATTTAGTGAGACCCTGTCTTTAAAAAAAAAAAAAAAAAAAAAAGGACGGGGGATGTATCTTGGTGGTAGAATGCCCCTGAGTTCACCCAAGTACCACCAAAAAAAAAAAAAAAAGGAAAAAAAATCCTAGTTTTCTCCCATGAGATGTTATATCTTCTCCATGTTACAATAGTATTCCGTCTTAAATATGACACAGAAGCACAGCTGCTATCTCATTTGCACAAGAACTGCATAGCTGATGAATGACAAAGCCATTTTTGGAATTTCTAGCCCAGGTCTCTTTGATGTCAATTTACTGACTGTCTAGATCTCACATTCCTTTACAACAAAATGGAAATTGTCCCAAGCTACTGGATCCTCTGATACACTGGTCTCAAGGTGGCATGGGAAGGGCACATCCAACGTGTGCCTGATGATCCATTGGTGTGTTGGAAGACAATGTTAGATTTCTATTTATATTTTTTATAAATCTAAAAAAAGAAAGTAACTCTGCTTTGCTAATACTTAATATACAGCTAGATGCCAACTGGTTATGAGTCATTTTGATGTCTTGAGAAAGATAGGAGTTCCCTGGCACAGATGGAATGATGAGAGTGCTTCCCATGTTAAACTTTGTTTGCCTAAGAAATGATATCGAGATGTTAATTTTTGTAGAAACAAGAGCTTTACATAGTGGAATTTTTTTTTCTTTTTTTCTTTTTTCTTTTTTTTTTTTTTTGGTGAGAGGAAGTACTAGGGATTGAACCCAGGAGTGCTTACCTCTGAGCTACATCCCCAGCCCTTTTAATTTTTTATTTGGGAACAGGGTTTCATAAAATTGCTAAGGCTGACCTTGAACTTGTGATCCTCCTGCCTCGGTCTCCTGAGTCACTGGGATTACAGACATGGGTCATGCAGTCCAGCACAGAATCTTTTTGATACAGCAGCCATCCGTGAGGTGACAGTGACTGATGATGAAGATACTTGGCTGCACTCAGAGGTTTACTGGGTGTTTTTATTTTATTTTTTTAATCAGAGTATTACAGTTGTTGTCAGAATTCATAAATAACTTGCACTTTTCTTTTACAAAAAGACAAACATTTGAACTTTGCTGACTTTTTCAATGATAATAAGGCAGCTGACAGCAGTATGCTACTTTATAGATGCTAACAATATTCTAAAATTCTGTTCTTTCAGGGTAGAATTGGTATTTTGACAAGCAAGAAAACAACTGCTTCTTGAAGATTATTCCAAAAGAATATTTTGAAAAATGATGTTCAGAGTGTTTCCATGATGGTGTGATTTTTTTTAACAAAAATATAAATGTCATTTATAAAAATGCTCTTATTTGGAGCTGAGGCTCAGTGGTAGAGCACCTGCTTAGCATGCTCAGGACTCTGGGTGTAACCTCCAGCATGCAGGCGGGCGTTGTGCATACACACACACACACACACACACACACACACACATCCTTATGTTTGCACATATAAACCCCTGGGAATGATTTTCACCAGTGTTTAAGGATCTCCCCCAGCCCATCCCTGAGCCAGAGTGCTATTGTTCCCATCTTAAATATTCCTCCAAACGCCCATGTGGTAAAGGTTTGTTCGTCGGAGTGGCAATACAGAAACTTTAAGAAATGGGGCTTCAGGAATGTTTCCTAGCCACTGGGGACATGCTCTTCAAAGAGACAGCAGAACCCCAGCCCCTTTCTCGGTTAGTTAGGTTTGTCTTGCTGTGCCCAAAATGCCTGCCGAGGGCAACTTAGAGGACAGAAAATTTATTTTGGCTCATGGTTTTAGAGAGTCAGTCCACTGGAGGGCCAAGGGCCAACCCCATTGCTATGGGCCCCAGGTGAGGCAGAACATCACATCACGCGGGAAGGGCCCCAGGAGAAGCTTGGGAGAAAACTGCAGGGAAGATGCTATCTTCTCTGGCGGCCCCCAGGGGCCCACCTCCTCTAGCCACGCCCAGTTGCCTATGGTTACCGCCCAGTCAGTCAAACTAGGATGGACCAATTAGGTTACAGCTCTCACAATCTAATCATTTCACCTCCAAACTTTCCAGCATTAACATGGAGATTTTTGGGGGGACGGCTCATATTCAAATCATAATACTTGCTCTTTGTCTCTTTTTTGCTTCCCAATCATGAAATTCACCACAAGCTCCCACTGGGATGTTTGGCCATGAACTGAAAACTCTGAAACTGAGACAAACTTTGCTCTTGATAAGTTAATTATCTCAGGTATTTGTTATAGTGATAGTGATGAAAAGTTGCGGGAGGGGAGAGAAAGAGAGAGAGAGATTGATTCAGTGGATTTTAAATGTGTTTGTTAAAAATGCAACAATAGCTGGACTTGGTGGCACACATCTGTAATCTCAGCCACTTGGGAGGCTGAGAAGGAGGATTGCAAGTTTGAGTCCAGCCTCAACAACTTAGAGAAACCCTATCTCAAAATAATATAGAAAGGACTGGGGATGTATCTCAGAAATGGAGCACTAGCATGCATAAGGCCCTGGGTTCAGTCCCCAGTGCTGCAATAAAAACAATGGATAAATGTAAAATCTTCTGATTGCAAATGCAGTTGTTTGGTATGGGAAAAAAAAAAAAAAAAAACACAAATGAAGTTCAGTGAAAGCCTTCACAAAATTGTTGAATGAGATCAAAAAATTAATTTCATTACTGAGTAAACCCAGTCAACTCTTCTTTTTATTTAATTGGTTATTTTTAGTTATACATGACAGTGGAATCTATTCTGGCATATTTATATAAGAATGGAATATATTGCACTCTAATATGATCTCAGTCTTGTGAATGTAAATCATGTGGATATTCACTGTGGTGTGAACATGAACATAGGGGAAAGTTATGTCAGATTCATTCCACTGTCTTTCCTATTCCTATATTCCCTCCCTTCCCTTCATTCATCTTTGTCTAATCCTCTGAACTTCTATTCCTCCCCTCCCCTCCTTATTGTGGATTAGCATCTACATATCAGAGAATATCTTTGGTTTTTTGGAATTGGCTTATTTCACTTAGCATGATAGTCTCCAGATTCACCCATTTATTGGTGAATGACATAAAGTCATTCTTCTTTATAGCTGTGTTATATTCCATTGTGTATATATACCACAATTTCTTGATACCCATGATGGGCATCTAGGTTGATTCCATAGCTTAGCTATTGTAAATTGTGCTGCTATAAACATTGATGTGACTGCTTTACTGTAGTATGCTGATTTTAACTCCTTTGGCTATACCTAGGAGTGGAATAAATGGGTCGAATTGGTGGTCTCATTGCTAGTTTTTTGAGGAATCTCCATACTTCTTTTCCAGAGTAGTTGCACTAATTTACAGTCCCACCAACAAGGTATGAGTATACCGTTTCCCCCACATCCTCACCCAACATTTATTGTTACTTGTATTCTTTTTTTTTTTTTTTTTTTTTTTTTTTGCGGTGCTGGGGATCGAACCCAGGGCCCTGTGCCTGCGAGGCAAGCACTTAACCAACTGAGCTATATCCCCAACCCTGTTACTTGTATTCTTGATAATTGTCATTCTGGTTGGAATGAGATAAAATTTCAGTGTAGTTTTAATTTGCATTTCTCTAATTGCTAGAGATGTTGAACATTTTTTCATATATTTGTTGACCATGTATATTTCTTTCGAGAAGTGTCTGTTTAGTTTCTGTGCCCATTGGTTGGGCTTTGTTTTGTTTTGTTTTGTTGGTGTTAAGTTCTTTGTATATCTTGGAAATTTATGCCCTGAGATGCAAGTGTTAAAGAATTTTTCCCATTCTGTGGACACTGTCTTCATCTCATATTGTTTCCTTTGCTGTGAAGTTTTTAGTTTGATACAATCCCATTAATTGATTTTTGATTTTACTTCTTGTGCTTTAAAAGTCTTGTTAAGGAAGTCAGTTCCTAAGCCGGTATGTTGGAGTGTTGGGCCTACATTTTCTTCTAGTAGGTGCAGGGTTTCTGGTCTAATTTCCTAGGTCTATGATCCACTTCAAGTTGAGTTTTGGGCAGGGTGAGAGATACATATTTATTTCCACTTTTCCCAGCATTATTTGTTGAAGATACTATCTTTTCTCAAATGTATAATTTTGGCACCTTTGTCTAATATGAGATATCTGTATTTACGTGGGTTTGCCTCTGTGTCTTCTATTCTATTCCATTGGTCTTCATGTCTGTTTTGGTGCCAGTGCCATGCTGTTTTTGTTACTAAAGCTCTGTAGTATAATTTAAGGTCTGGTATTGTGATGCCTCCTGCTTCGCTTTTCTTGCTAAAGATTGCTTTGTCTACTCTGGGTCTCTTATTTTTCCAAATGAGTTTCATGACTGCTTTTTCTGTTTCTGTGAAGAACATCATTGGGATTTTAATAGGAATTTCATTAAATCTATATTGTGCTCTTGGTAGTGTGGTCATTTTGACAATATTATTTCACTTATCATGTTAGTCTCCAGATTCATCTATTTATTGGTGAATGACATAAAGTCATTCTTCTTTACAGCTGTGTAATATTCCATTGTGCATATATACCACAATTTCTTGAAACCCATGATAGGCATCTAGGTTGATTCCCTAGCTTAGCTATTGTGAATTATGCTGCCAGGAACCATGGGAGGTGTCTTGTCTATCAAAGAACATGGGAGGTGTTTCTATCTTCTAAGGTCTTCTTCAATTTCTTTTTTTAGTGTTCTGTGGTTTTCATTGTAGAAATGAATCTTTTGTTAGATTGATTCCCAAGTATTTTATTCTTTTTATTAGGCTATTGTGAATGGAATAGTTTTCCTAATTTCTCTTTCAGCTGATTCATCCTTGCTGTATAGGATTGCAAATGATTTATGGGTATTAATTTGGAGTCCTGCTACTTTGCTAAATTCATTTATGTGTTCTACAAGTTTTTTGGTGGAGTTTTTGGGTCTTCTAAACATAGGATCATGTTGTTGGCAAACAGACAGTTTGAGTTCTTCTTCTATTTGTATCCCTTTAATTTTTTTCTTTCACCTAATTGCTCTGTCTAGATTGTCAAGGACTATGTTGGATAGAAGTGGTGAAAGGGGCCAGCCAACTGATCTTACATTTGGATCCCTTATATTTTTGTCAGGTTTATTTATGAAGTAAACAGATCATAGAACCAAACATTTGAAATCACAGTATCATAGCATATTAAACTATTATTTCAAAAATAAAGCATAGCCAATCAAATTGCTTTTAAAAAAAGTGGGAACAAAAAAAAAGGTAGTTTTTTTGTACACACAATAAAATAAAAGCTTCTTACATATTGTGTTTATTTCAGCATTATCTCATCTTCTCATTTTAATTTCTAAACATTTTTGTGACTTTAAAATATGCATGAACCAGATGCAGTGGCACACACTTCAACCTTGGAACCTTGGGAAGCTGAGGTTTGCAGGATTAAAGGCAGACTGGGCAACTTATTAGACCCTGTCTCAAAATAAAGAATAAAAGTGACTAGGGATGTAGCTCAGTGGTAGAGCGCCCCTGGGTTCAATTCCCATACCACACACACACATGCACAAAGTACATAATGTATTGGGGCTGTGTGACATGTTTATAACAAGTAAGAAACATGGGGTGCATGATAAGAAATATTTTAAAAATGGTTTGGAATAAAAATCCTTTCAAATGCAGGATTTCTCAACCTGAGCACTATTCACATTTTGGGCTGGATAATTCTTTGTTGTGAAGAGTTAACTGTCCTGTGCATTGTAAGATGTTGAGCTGTACACCAGGCCTCAACCCACTAGATGCCAGTAGATGCCCCATAACACATCGTGAAAATAAAAAATGTCTCCAGACGTTGACAAATGTCCCTTAGGGTGGGGATGTCAGGTTTAGCAAAACAAAACAGAAATAATAAACAAAAAAGACAAACATAAAAATAAATGATCTGAAATTCAAATTTAGCTGGGTGTTCTATGTTTTATCTGGCAACACTAAGAGAGGGGCATAGTGATCCCAAATCTGCAACAAAATCCCTGCTGTTCACGAGCATTTCTCTAATTTCTTTCTTTCTTTTTTTGGTCTCGGGGGAGCGGGGACCAGGGATTGAACCCTGCAGCACTCAATCACTGAGCCACATCCACAGCCTGTTTTTATATCTTATTTAGAGACAGGGTCTTGCTGAGTTGCTTAGGGCCTCACTAAGTTGCTGAGGCTGGCTTTAAACTTGCAATCCTCCTGCCTCAGCCTCTGGAGCCGCTGGAATAACAGGTGTGTGCAACCGTGCCCAGCTCCAATTTCTTATCTTTATTAAAATCTGTCTCTTTAAGACCGTGTTTCCTTTGCCCATATGTTATACAGTGTGAATATGAGGTGTCCCCTGAAAGCTCCTGAGTTAATGCAGAAATGGGCAGAGGCGAAATGACTGGATCTGTGAGAGCTGTAACCTAATCAGTCCAGGTGGTAACTGTAGGGAGGTGGGGTGTGGCTGGAGGAGGGGGTCACTGCAGGTGAGCCCTGGAAGGGTGCATCTTCCCTGTGGCCCTCTCTGCTTCCTGGCTGCCAAAAACCCAGCAGCATTCCTACACCGCACCCTGCCCCCATGATGTTCTACCTTCATCTTTGATTCGGGTATTTTGGTGACAGCAACAAAACACCCATCCAAATTGGTGGCTGTTTATGCTGTCAGGTTCCATATACCTCGGGGATGAGAAGTATAAGGAAATTGAGAATAAGTGAAAAATGTAACTCGTATTTCCAGTGGAAATTCATAAATTCTTTAGAGCAGACCTTTCCATGGTTTCGGATTCTAGTCTTTTATTGCTTTTGAGATGTTTTACAACTCTGTAAATTGTGGATAATTGATAGCAGTGCAAAATTATTCTTGTTCATAGACATGCTAATAAATTCTGTCCATTAAAAGTTCAATTGATTTGTTTCCCCATGATGGAAAGAAACCAAAATTTACCTGCAATTGCAAATTTGTTTCAATATTTCTTTTTCATTCTTTCTTTTTTCTGTTTTAGGCACTGGAGATTGAACCCAGGTACACTTTACCATGCGCTACATTTTCAGCCCTTTCTATTTTTTTATTTTGAGACTAAGGACCTTGCTAAATTGCTGAGGCTGCCCCTCAAACTTGTGATCCTCCTGCTTCAGCCTCCCCAGTCTCTGAGATTACCAGAGTGTGCCACCATGCCTGGTTTAGTGCCCCTATCTTTAAACTTACTTTCATGCTGGGTGTGGAAAATTGCCTCAGTGCTCAATCCCCAGGACCAAAAAAAAAATATTGGCACTGAAGCCAATGTGAACCTCAGGAGCCCCAAGGGGAGGGAAGAAGGGGGAATCAGATCCTGCAGATGCTCAGAGATCTTGGCGCTCTGGGCCAGGTGTCATTTCAGCTAATCTGCTCAACAATCTATGTTAAAGGAAAAGGAAACAGGAGTTGGGTATGGTAGTAACCTTCCCAGAGTTCTAAAGCTACTAAGAGGCAGAACTTGTGATCCTCCTGTCTCAGCCTCTAGAGTCTTCTGGGATTACAGGCATGCGCTACTCAGTATTTCTTATCTCTAAATGTCGATTCGCCTTTGGACATGTTACTGGTTCTACCATTAATAATGAGTTCACTAACATCTTTATCACATTTCATTGTGTATCTGAGTGACAGATATGATTTTACCTTTAAATCTTTTATTTTATCAGCGATCGGTTGCTATTCTTTGACCTCCATCTGCTGATTCCAGATAATTATTCTTTCACATGTACTTAAAAAGCAAAAGACTATCCCAGAGGCTCAGGAGGTTGAGGCAGAAGGACTGCAAGTTCAAAGTCAGTCTCAGAAACTTAGTGAGGCCCTGAGGAACTTAGTGAGAACTTGTCTCAAAAATAAATAAATAAATAAATAAATAAATAAAAAAGGGCTTGGATGTAGCTTAGTGGTAAAGTACCCTGGGTTCAATCCTAAGTACAGAAGGAGGAAGAAAATAGAACAAAACACACAGGTTTAACTGTTTCTCTGGGTTACTTCATTCTGTGTGCCTCTTGCCTTGTCAGTCTGTCTCTGGTTATGAGACCTCAGCTTAAGACAACAGAGGGAAAGATCTTTTCCCTCCCCTGCACCTGTTAACTTACTCCTGCAACAACTTTTATTGACTGCTACCTCATGGGAACCTTCATTTGTTGACCTTCATCACTTTTCCTTTAATTTCTCTCTTATTTCCCTTCCTGATCCAACTTAGATTTCATGGCCTATGAGTTCAGTCTTTTGCCCAGGGCCTAAATTCAATGGTGCTTCCATTTTTTCCTCTTACTTTATTCACCTAGAACACCCCCCTGCCCCGCACTTAATGGCACCTATTAGTCTGCCTCCTTTTTTGTTTGTTTGTTTTTGGGGACTGTGGATTGAACCCAGGGGCACTTTATCACTGAGCTACAACCCCCAGCCCTTCCCCAGCCCTTTTTATTTTTTTTATTTTGAGATAGGGTCTCACTAATTTGCAGAGAACTCACTCAGTTCTAAAATTTGACTTCTCCCATTACAATCCCTGGGATCAAAGAAATTTCTAGATCCCACTCTGATGAGTTCTTTTTTAATTTTTTTTTTTTTTTTTTTTTTTGCTACTGGGCATTGAACCCAGGAGCGCTTAACCACTGAGCCACATCTCCAGTCCTATTTTTTAATTTCGAGACGGTCTCGCTAACTTGGTTAGGGCCTTGCTAAATCGCTGAGACTGACTTGGAACTTGTGATCCTCCCGCCTCAGTCTAGTTTCATTTATATTTTTTCAACTTTTTCTTCTGAATGGAGTCCTTCTCAATGGTTTTTAAACTGTTTCATTTTTTTTTTTTGCTGTTAACAAACCAGAACCTTCCTGAATGGGATCCCCTCTTCCAGGTATTCATTTTACTCTCTCCCTTTCCTTCCACTCACTGTTGAGCCCATTGCCCTTTGGGATCCTTCCCTACCACATTTTTTTTTTTTTAATCAGGGATTGAACCCAGGGGCACTTAACCTCTGAACCACGTTCCCAACCCTTTTTTATGTTTTATTTTGAGAAAGGATCTCACTAAGTTCTTAGGGTCTTGCTAATTTGTTGAGTTTGTTGAGGCTGATCTTGAATTTGTGGTCCTCCTGCTTCAGCCTCTTAAGACGCTGGGATTACAGGTGTACACCACCATGTCCAGCTCTTATTACACTCTTAAAAGAGCTGTGATTGAGATCACTGGTGCTTCACTGATTTTGGTGTCAATAAATCCAACACTTTTAAGTCATCTTACCAACTCTTTTTTTTTTTTTGGCACCAGGAACTGAACCCAGTGGCACTTCACCACTGAGCCACATCCTACAGCCCTTTTTGTATTTTATTTAGAGACAGGGTCTCACTGAGTTGCTCAGGGCCTTGCTAAATTGCTGAGGCTGGTTTTGAACTTGCGATGCTCCTGTCAGCCTCTTCAGCTGCTGGGATTGCAGGCGCGCGCCACCATGCCTGGCTCATTTTACCAACTTTTCAGCAACAATTGACATAATTAACTATTTCTGCCTTCTTGAAATACTCATGTTTTCAGTTTCCACGACACAATGGTTTACCAATTTTTTTTTCATTCAGTACATTGTTCTTCTCCTGACTTGTTGGTGTGTCCTCCTGCACCCCAGGATCAACCCTAAACATCCCTCAAAGCTTAATTCCAGGCTTGCTTCTCTTTCGTCCCACGAGATGCTTCCCCTGAATATTCTTATTCATGCCTGAGACTTCACCAACTATCTCTGTATTATTAAACCAAAACTCCTTGACCAAGGGAACTCTGAAATAAAAAGGCTTATTGAGCCATTACAGATGCTAATTGGGTCCTGGGACAAGTTTCATGACTCAGAAATATGTCCTCCAAATCTAAATGCCAGAAACATTTTATAAGGAAAACTTAGGAAAGAGCAAATTATTTACATGAAGTCTACATTGGTTGTAGATAAGAAGAATGGGATAATGTGGAGAGAGGAAAGTTTGGGACTAGGACTGCCCAAAAGAAAAAATGCTTCTTGTTTTGGATTAGTTGGGGTCAATAGTCCATTCATAAGCTGGATGCGGTGGCACCTGGGTGTCTACAGCCTGGGGTTAGAAGTCAAGGTTTCAACATACCTTCAGGAATGTGGAACAGGAATAGTCTTTTGTTGGTGCAGCCCACAACTGTTAACTGCTCATTTTCCAGTATCTCTCCTCCCCTGCACTCTCAGACCTTGCAATTAAATTGAGGACATCTTAGAATTTTTCTTTTTTCAGTATCAATGACTCCAGCCCCAGCCATGAATCTGAACTCAGGCTACCAGTCCATTTTTTTGTAAGTCAGAGGGGAACCTCAAACTCAATGTATGTGTTAACTGAATTCATGGTTTGACTCTTTCAATGCTGGGCCTACCTCAGTGAGGGCCTACCTCAGTGAATGGCAGTATGAATCAGAAACCTGGCATTTCGTCTTTCGTCTGCCACTCTCTTTAATACACCACCAAATTCTACTTTTTTAAAGTCTTAAATCCATCTACTCTTTTTTTAGACCTTTATTTATTTTTGTGTGGTGCTGAGGATCAAACCCAGTGCCTCACACATGCTAGGCAAGCGCTCTACCACTGAGTCCCAGCCCCAGCCCCAGCCCCCATCTACTCTGAACTCCACTGTCTTTAACCTCATCTAACCTACTCTTCACTGTACTACTGCAAAACTTCCAATCATCTACCCAAATGCACTCTCAGCCCGCTCCAATCCATTCTCTTTGAAGGAGCCAAAATAATCTTTTAAGATGTGTATCTGATCATGCATGCCCTCAGTTCAAAACCCTTCAGGGACTCTTAGGTAAAGACTAAAATGCCTAGCCAGGTATGGGCACGGTGGTGCATGCCTGTCATCTCAGTGATATGAGAAGCAGAGGCAGGAGGATCACAAATTCAAGGCTACTTGAGCAACTCAGAGAGACCGTGTGTCAAAATAAAAAGGCCTGGGTGCTTTCAGTGGTAAGAGCTGTGGATTCAAACCCAGTACTGGGAAGAAAACCAAACAGCTGACGCTGACCTACAAATCAGGCCTGATCCAAGGGCTCTGACAGTGAGAATTCATTAATTTATCATGACAACTCCATTCAATGGAAATGGAAATGGAGACATCACACATTTCTATGTACCACAACTGCTATTTTTATCACCTGCAAAATGGGATAATAATCACCTTTTCATGAGGTTCTTCATAATTAACTCATAGATAATATCCGTAAAGGACTTGAAACAGAGCTAGTCTTGCAGCAATTACTAATTAAGTGATAGCAGTTATAGTAATCTTATATTTACTGTGTGAATCTTCGATTAAAATCTGTCTCTGTCACTGTCTATTATAAACACCATGAAGCTGGGTGTGGTAGCACATGCCTGTAATCCCAGAAACTTGGGAGGCTGAGACAGGAGTATCCTCAGTTCAAGGCTGGTCTCAGCAACATAGTGAGATCCTTTCTCAAAATTAAATTAAAAAGGGCTGGGGATATAATTCAGTAGTTAAGCACTGCTGGTTTCAATCCCTGTACCAAATAAAGTAAAATAAATAAAATAATCACCTCGAACTCTTTTAGTGTCTTTTTAATTTTCTTCTCACTTTTATATCCCTATTGTGTGGGACTGGGAACATTGCCCTGTGGTAGAGCACGTGTCTCACACAAGACCCTGGGTTCAATTCCCAGCACCATAAAAAAAAAAAAAAAAAAAAAAAACGGCTGGGATGTAGTTAAGTGGGAGAGTGTTTGCCTAGCATGCATGGAGTCTTCAGTTCCATCCCCCATACCTCAAAATAAAATAGTAAATGCTGGGTGTGGTGGTGCATGCCCATAATCTTGGGAGGCTGAGGCAGGAGGATTACAAATTTGAGGCTTTGGCAATTAAAAAAAACCTTCACTCAAAATTTTTACAAATGAAGGAGGAGCACTAGGGATGTAGTTCAGTGGTAAGGTGCCCCTGGTTTCAATCCCAGTACCTTGAGGTGGGGGGAAAAAACACATATACAAATAAACCTCTATCTATCTCTCTTGTGTTTAATGAGTGCAGTTACACATAGTATATGCTCAACAAACATCTGTTGAATTAATGACAATTCATGTCTGTGGGTATAATAGGAAATATACTTGCCTTTGTTCCTGGTACTGGTCAGACAGCTCCTAAAACTCAACAAATTCCTGAGTGCTAGGAGTGTCTTTTGTCACTCCCAATGAGTCTGTTGTGTGTGTGTACATGTGCTTCTGGGGATTGACCCAGGGACTTGTTCATGCTGGGCAAGCACTCTTATCACTGAGCTGCCACCCTCAGCTCAATAAATGGGTCTTTTTTTTTTTTTTTTTTTTTGGTACCAGGGATTAAACCCAGGGGTGTTTAACCAGTGCGCCACATCCCCAGTCCTTTTTTGTATTTTATTTAGAGACAGGGTCTTGCTGATTTGCTAACTGCCTTGCCAAGTTGCTGAAGCAGGCATTGAACTCTCGATCCTTCTGCCTCAGCCTCCTGAGTCACTGGGATTACAGGTGTGTGGCACTGGGCCTGGCCAGTAATGAGTCCCTTTCGATCCCACCTGAGTTTACACTGTTGAGGTGATGGACGTTGGGGACCCTAGATAGCCTTGGGATGGGACTAGTCACCACAAAGACCAATGATGAGATATTAGAGGACTGGAACTTTCAGCCCACACTCACCTTCAGGAAAGAGGGGTGAAGCAAGGCTGGAGAAGAAGCTCTATAAAAACTCTTGAACAACAGATATTTTTGGTGGGGGAGGTGGTACTGGGGATTGAATTTAGAGGTGCTCTACCATAGAGCTACGTCCCAAAATTTTTTAAAATTTCAAAAAAAATTTTTGAGACAGACCATGAAGTGCTAAGTTTCTGAAGTTGGCCTTGAATTTACAACCTTCCAGTCTCAGCTTCCCAAAGCTCTGGGATTGCAGGTGTGGGTCACCAGGCCTAGGTTAACACCACATTTGATGAGCTCCCAGGTTGCTGAGCAGGCACGTGGAGGTGCCGGAGGGTGGTGTGAGCAGAGTGGGAGCTCGCACCCCCACACCTTGCCCAGGCATCTCTACATCTAGCTGTTCATCTGTATCCTTTGTGATATCCTCTCTAATAAGCCAATAAATGGAAGTAAAGTGTTTACCAGAGTTCTGGCAACCATCCTAGAAAATGATTGAATTTAGGGAGTGGTATGGTTACAGTAAACTTAATTTAAAGTCAGTTGGTCAGAAGCACAGTGTTGTGGGACTGGCCCTTAACCTGTAGGATCTAATGCCATCTCCAAGAAGATAGTAACAGAATTGAATTGAATTAGAGGACACCTACTTGGTGTTCCCTAGAGAACTTGATGTATGTGGGAAAAAACATTTACACATCTGATCACAAGAAGTGTTCTGTGTTGAGTGTGAGAATAAAGAGAAAAAAGTTCGTTTTTTCCATTACTACGTCCAACCTGACAAGACTGTGCATATTAAAACCACATGGGGATATAGAAATGTTAAATATTTAAGTGATAAACTATGATGCTAACCATAAGCATGACAGGAATCCTGGGAAAGGAAAACTGATGTGATCTAGATTTGTTAAAGAAGGGGTTCATGGAAGCAGTGGATCTCAAAGGATGTGTAGGATTTGGATGGATGGAAGGAAAGTACATTCTGAGCTGGGAAACTAGTGTGAGCATAGGGGTCTGCAGGTAAAAATGGCCACCAGCCTTCTTGGTGGGTGTGACAGAGAGTAGTAGGAAATGTTTAAGTTTAGACCCAGTGGAGACAAAGCATGTAGGGACAGCATAGGCAGGTAAAGGAGTCTGGACCTGACATGACACAAAAAGGAAGAGTCTTGAACAGGGGTATTTTAGGAAGACATATTCACCCAACAATGAGAGTCACATAGCATGTCCCAGGAATTCTGCTTGATGGTGGAGGCGCAGTGCTGCTCAAAACAGATCATGAATAGTGAAGGGGTTTGACCAGGCGATTTCTAAGATTCTTCTGGGTTACATCACTTTGTGATCTGAATGAGCACCTTCTAGCAAACTCGTAGATAGTCAGCTACACCATAGATAGTTACATCACCAGCCCCAACTTAAGGGACATCCATAGTCAAATGTGCTATTGGTTTTCATTGTGAATTCATGTAGTTTATTCAGAAAGAAGGGGGAACAAGTTTATACATATGTATGGTGTGGCTGGTGATATAGCTCAGGTGTAGAGCCCTTGCCTAACTTGTGCAAGGCCTGGGTTCCAAGCCCAGCACTGGAAAAACAAAAACAAAACCCAGAAAAACTCCTACACACACAAAAACAAAAGACAAAAAAAAATTGTGTTCAGTTCACATTCCAGGAGCCTGTCCTTAATGATCACTGAGCCCATAAAGACAATATACATTTACCTCAGTAAAACAGATCTGTTTGCTTCTCCTTGGTCATATTTTACTTTGGGGAGTGGCATTATCCAATTTATTTTTTTAAAAGGTATTTAGGACACTGAAGATGCATTATATATGCATGGGACAGTCTCTGGAAAAAGATTTTTACCTAAATGACCATACACCCAGTGCAATAAACACTAACTCTTTTAAACAGTTTGTTATTCATGTGGAATCCTAAAATTAAAAATAAATAAAAACAGCTGGCTCATGATGATTTTGCAAAGAAAACTTCAAATATACAAAACCCAGATGGTTGGCATTGAATAGCAAAGGTAAATAGCACTGAATAAATATCAAATGAATAATCCTGGCCACTGAGAATTTCTGCCCACTTTCATTCCATGAAGATTATTTTAAAGCAGATTTCTTCATTCATCATGAAGAAATATGCATGACAAACTTGAACCAAATGTCTGAAAAGTAAGTTGAAATGTGATTAGAAAATTCTGGTAGCAAATAATAACTGAATCCTACTACTTCATAGCGTGAGAATGCATTTCCAGGCTTGTGAAAAATGCCTCCTTTAAAAAATAAATTAAAAATCAACAACAGGCAGAGATTTGGGAAATTCAGAAATATGGGGAAATTAGTACATATTTAAATGAACTAATGAACGAAGGAGGAAATCACAAGAAATTAAAGAATAAGATGATTGAATGAAAATAAACAAATAATAATAAACATCTTTAAATTTGTTTTTGGTAGTGACTTAAAGTTTTATATAATTGTGAGGTTCATTTGACATATTAATAAATGCATATAACATAATTTGTTGCATTTTAATTCCTAGTACTCCCTCCCTTCCCCTCCTCCTCTCCCTGATCCCCTTCCTCTCCTTTACTGGTATTCCTTCTAATAATTTTGTTTTAATTATAGAAAAGTAAACTTTTTTAAAAATTGTAGATGGACACAATACCTTTATTTTATTTATTGATTTATTTTTATGTGGTGCTGAGGATTGAACCCAGTGCCTCACACGTGCTAGGCAAGTGCTCTGCCACTGAGCCACAAGCCCAGCCCTAATAATTTATTATTTAATTGGTATATTATAGTTATACTTAGAAGTGGAATTCATTGTGACATAGTCATATATACATATAGCATAATTTGGTCAATTTAATTCTAGCAGTTCCTCCTTTTCCCAGAAAACATCTATCTTAAAAAGGGAGAAAGACCTCAGATCATTGGAAAAAGATGATTTAAATTCAAAGCAAGCAAAAGGAAGGAAATTAAAAAAAACTAGAGCAGAAAGAAGTTTTCTTCTTTAGAGAAGAGAAAAATAGGATCAATAAAACCAAAAGTTGATTTTTTCAAAATATCAACAAAGTCAACAAACTGACCAAGGGGGAAAAAGAGGGAGGGAGGGAGGAAGGGAAGTAGGGCGAGAGAGAGAGGGAGAGGACATCATTACCAACATTATAGAAATAAAAAGGATTATAGAAGCTGGGTGTGGTGGCACATACCTATAATCCTAATGACTAGAGAGGCTGAGGCAGGAGGATTGCAAGGCCAACCTCAGCAATTTAGTGAGGCCCTAAGCAATTTATAGAGACTGTCTCAAAATAAAAAATAAAGAGGATAGGAGATGGAGCTCAGTGGTAAAGCACACCCCACACCCCTCTGGCTGAATTCCCAGTAGCAGCAAAAAAAAAAAAAAAAAAAATTGGAAAACTGTGAACTGTAAACCTACCAACAAATTAGGTAACCTGGATGAAATGGACAAATTCCTAGAAACACACAAACTCTCCAAACTGAATCAATATGAAATAGAAAATCTGAATGGAATTATTCAAGAGATTGGATCAGTAATCAAACACTTTCTCACTCAGAAAATCCCAGGCTAGATGGCTTCCCTAGTGAATTTTACCAAGTACCCAAAAAAGAATTAACCCTAATCCTTCACAAACTCTTGCAAAAACACAGACACACCTGGACTTCCCAACCCATTCTATGATACCAAAACTAGACAAAGCTATCATAAAACCGAAGTTATTACAAGAAATAAAACTAAAGCCCAAAACCCCTTGGGAATATAGTCACAAAACCTTTAACAAAATATTATCAAGGCATATCTAGCAACATACAATATGGAATACATACTAAGGTCAAATGTAATCCAAGTGTGAGACTGGCTTAACATAAAAATGAATCAAGAGGACTAGGTGTGGTGGTGCATGCCTGTAATACCCGTGATTTGGGAGGCTGAGGCAAAAAGATTTCAAGTTCAAGCCTAGTCTTGACAATTTTGTCTCAAACTAAAAAATAAAAGGAACTGGGTAGAGAGTCCCTGGGTTCAATCCCCAGTACCACTGGGGGGGTAAAAAGGAGAGAGAGAGAGAGAGAGAGAGAGATATTGATTAGAGAGATTGCTAATGTTTATGGGGCTTCTTTTTTAATGACAAAAATCTTCTGCAATTAGATAGTGGTGATGGTTCTATCAGTTAGTGAATATACTAAATTACACACCTAAAATAGAGTGAATCTTATGGCACACCAATTGTATTTCAATGAAGTCATTATTTTAAAAAATGTTCTGATGGGCACTGTGGTGCACACCTGTAATCCCAGTGGTTCAGGAGGCTGAGACAGGAGGACTGAAAATTCAAGGTCAGCCTCAGCAATTTAGCAAGATCCTGTCTCAAAATAGAAAATGAAAACGGGTTGGGGATGTGGCTCAGTGGTTAAGCACCCTTAAGTTAAATCTCCAGTATTCAAAAAAAAAAAAAAGGCAAAGTTCATGTAGCTATTATTAAAGATGAATAAATAATTGTCATATATTCATATATATTATTAATTAGCAATAAATAATACAGTGAACCATGTTACAATTTTTTTTTTTTTGGAGGGGGTGGATCCTGGGAATTGAACTAAAGGGGCACTGTACCACTGAGCTACATCTCCAGCCCTATTGTATATTTTATTTTAGAGACAGGGTCTTGCTCAGTTGGTCAGCGCCTTGCTTTTGCTGCTTTTGCTGGCTTTGAATTTGAATCCTCCTGCCTCAGTCTCTGGAGCTGCTGGGATTACAGGCCTGCACCACCGCAACCAGCCCATGTTAAAATCGTAATAAAGGTAAATAGATACTATAGTGGTTTGCTTGATCTTCTGAAGTTGGTTATATTATAGGTAGGGTTGCCAGATTTAGCAAATAAAAATACAGGAAGGCCAACACAATTTGAATTTCCAATAAACAGCAAGTATTTTAGTATATCTCAAATACTGCATGAGACATACTTGGATTAGAAGGTAATTATCTGAAATTCATACTGACATTACTGTATTTATCTGGTAATCTTAATTATAGAAATCGGAAGAGAGATTTTATCCATTCTTCTTCAAAAAGCTGCTCAGAATATCAGTAGAATATAAACAGACTGGAGGTCCTACATTTTTGTCTTGGTTGGTCATTGAACAGTTAAGGAAGTTTCCAACAAAGTCCTAAAACTGGGCTGCCAAGTGACTAGGTCCTAGGCTATTTTTAGGCTAAGGTAAATGGGATGAGTTTTCCAAGGATTGGGAAAAAGAGTTGTGTTTATTTAGGAGGGAGAAGAGGGTGTGACATATGTTGCCACTTCACATACCTCATTATTATACTCATTTCTCCCACCCCAGGGAAATAAGGTAGGTATATATGATGGCCTATTAAATGGGAAAGGCCAGAGGGCTCCCTGTTTTTGCATGTGTGGGTTAAGTATGTCAAGTGAAGGAACAGTGAGATGGGAAACTGACCTTGCAAAGAATGGGTTCGTTGGAGTGAAGCACAGATACCTCAGACTCAGCACATCCAAAACTCAAATCATCACCTTCTCGGAATTCCTCCCTGCTTCCTAAGTTCATTCATGTATTCAGTAAATAATGAAGTGGTCACTAATTGCCAGTATGTGTTGGCTCTTTATGTTTTTTTCTCAGAACTGGGGATGGAAGCCAAGGGTGTTTGGTAGCACCTTTTTATTTTTTTTTGAGACAGGGTCATGCTAGGTTAGCTAGACTGGCCTAGAACTTGGCAACCTTCCTGTCTCAGCCTCCCAAGTTGCTGGGATTATGCCCAGCTTATGTGCTGGCTCTTGATATACACCCTTGAGCAGAACAGACATGGTCCCTGCTCTCAGAGGGCTTCCAGCAGAGTGGGCGAGACTATCATACAATCACAAAAAGATTAATTACACATTATAATATTATTATGAAGGAAAGATGTTTGATGCTATAAATCTTTGATCAAGCTGACATACTAATACTGGTCTCTACATGACAATCATAATGATTAGACACTATTATTAAAATATCCTAGGAATAAAACTTTTTAAAAGAAAGCACTACACATTTTTCTATTTAGGGGCCCAACAGTTCATTTAAACTCTAATTTCTGGAATGTGGTGAATTTCTATTAAGTTTAGCAGTGTTTATTATAATATGGACTTTCAAATTCAACATTTATGTATTTGTTATGAGTAATCTTACTTATTATTGTGCAAAAAAAATACAAGTAGATAATTTTGCTTGACAGGTAAACCTCTTCCATGTTCAGTCCATCTTTTTTTTTCTTTAAGCTTTTCTTCAGTCCATTTTTCAATGGTGATTGTACTCAACTGCTCCTGGGCCATCTCTGGTCCAGAGGTCCTGAGAAGTTGAAAGGGCAAAACTGACACCTACTTCAATAGCTTACTTCTATTTAATGATGGAGGATCACTTCTAGGAAAAGTATAATAATGAAAAAGGGACTTTTAACTATCTGGAAGAGTTCCACAGCACTTAGCCAGTTTCCTCACTGGGGTCAACCCCTTGAGTCCCATCCTGTTGAAGGACAGTCACTTTTGCCTGGACTGCAGCTGCTGGTTAACAGCTGTACAACCCCAGAGTTCCACACTTTCATGAGGAGCTCACTGCTCCCAATTAAGTAACCAGTATCGTTATGTTCCAACACGGCTTCTTGTCTTACAAATGTATCTGGGACTAATGGACAGAGTGCTTTCTACTTCATAGGACTTTCTCCGTCCGATTTTGGCAATTTTCTCCTTACTTCTTATTCTCCCCACCCGCCCAGAGCTGGGGATTGAGTCCCGGGGGTTCGCGCATGCTGGGCAAGTGCTCTACTCCTGAGCGACATCCCCAGCCCCTTCTCACTTCTTAATCCCTTTCACCCTCTTTTTCTCATATACCACTCCATTACCTAAGAGACCGAACAATTTATCCTTTTTTCCTGAAGGGCTGGAGGAAGGGAGAATTAGAGAACCGAACTGCGGGGACGAGGCAGAGTTCAAATCGTCCTGGGCTGCGGGGAGAAGGGGCAGGTGCACGAACGAGCTCCCCAGCAACCTTCCTGCCGACGTTCAATCCCAACTCCGTTCTCGTCGCCTGGACCGGGCTACCGCAATCCCGGGAGGAGGCGAACCGAGCGAGGACGACCTGATCCTCTGCCCGCTGCTCTCCTCGCACCTCGGGCCTCATTTTCACCCCCGAACTCGTCGCGGCGCTGGGCCTCGGGGCGGCGGCCACTTTGATTGTTACGCTCATTCAACTTCACAGAGTGCCCGAGGCCGCCGCCCAGCGCCGCCCGGGTCCCCGCGCGGGAAGGCGCAGAGGCGAGCAAGGCGCAGCCGCCGCCCGCGGTCTCCAGGCAGCCGCCCGCGTTCTTCCGGCAGCCGCCCGCGGTGGGGGAGGGGCAGCGGCGCCCGCGTTCTCCCGGCCCCGGCGGCCGGCGGAAGGGCCGCGCGTCGCGGAAGCGCGACCGCAGCTGAAGATCAGCTGCTGAGGGAGGCGGAGAAGCAGAGGGAGGAGCCTAGGGGGGAAGGGGAGGGAGGGACGGGACCGTCAGGAAGCCGCGAACGCCACCGAGTGTCTGCACACCTCGCTCTGTCTGCCATGGCTGGTTAAAGAACCATCCGGATCGCAGCGCGGGGGGAGGGCCGGGCGGGGGGAGCGGCGGCCGCGCGTGAGGCCGAGGGAGGGGCGGCGGCGCGAGCGGCGGCGGCGGCGGTTCCAGCATGAAGAGGAGAGCTGGCCTGGGGGGCAGCATGAGGTCAGTGGTGGGCTTCTTGTCCCAGCGGGGCTTGCATGGGGACCCCCTGCTCACTCAGGACTTTCAGAGGAGACGCCTGCGGGGCTGCAGAAACCTCTACAAGAAGGACCTCCTCGGCCACTTCGGCTGTGTCAATGCCATTGAATTCTCCAACAATGGAGGCCAGTGGCTGGTCTCAGGTAAATCAACCCCCTTCCCCTCCCCGCGCCTCCCGGCCCCCTTCCAGCCTCCCCTTTCGCTCTCCTCGCCACCCTCCTCCTGCCCTCCGTCCCCACCCCCTCCCCTCCAGCCCCTCTCCAGCGGTGGGCAGATTTGGTGTCAAATTAAAACCATTGCAGGGGGAGGGAGGGAGGGCGGGAGGAAGGGAAAGGAGAGGATGTCTTCTCCCTCTCTCTATATAAAAGACCTAAAATGGTTGACAGGTCTTTAATTCGCTTTATCCCAAGTGCAAAGTGATCTCCCCTGACGACTGCCGCCAGAGTGTGGGTCGCGGAGGGGTGCGAGGTTACCGCTTGACAAAGTTTGATGGCAAACTCTTCCTCCGCGTACTTTAAATGGTGCGGGGGGCATTTTTGGGATTTGGAAGGGGAGGAGGCCGAGGTGCGCCGGGGGCAAGGGGGTGCTGGAGCCCCCGTCGCCGGTGTCATGGAGAAGGGACCGAGGGCCAGGCGGTTACAGGGCCGGACGCCGAGGGTCCAGGGGCTGCGACCCGGGGTCTGGTGGGGTCGGCGGAGGGGAGGTGACTGGCGGGTTCCTGTTAGCCGCCCCCAGTGCTCTTAGGGCCCAGCTCCATCCCCTTTGGTGGTGTGGTGGCCTCTTCCGCGACTTGTTTTTATTATGGTCGCGAGAGTGGCGAGGACTCTGGAGGCTGAGGGACCCCAGCCTGAACTTGAATGCGCAACTCGCTCGGCAGGGGGTCGCTGAGCGACCCCGGGAGGCTTGTTGGCGGGAGCCAGGCACCCGCATCCCTTTTCCCTGCGGCTGCCCTTGCAGGTGGTCTGCGCTTCTCCTCCCTCCTGCCCAGCTGGGCCTGGTTGCCCCCAGGCTCCCCCTCCGGTGTGGGGAAAGTGGCGAAATCGAGACCGGGGCTCCGGCCGGACCGTGTAGGCCTCGCTCTCCCGGGGCTCCTAGCGACAGGCAGCTGAATCGATAGCCTATTGCTCCCGGGGAGGCCCCGGCCGGGCGGGCGGCGGCGACCGCTGCCCCGGGCGAGGTGCGCTTGCCGCCGTTGGGGGCGCTCGCCGACACCGTCCCCTCCCCCTGGGGGTCGTGGCCCGAGGCAAGGCGGGTGGGGATGAGCATACGCAGGGGGAGGGGGCGACTCCCCGAAACCCGGCTGAGGGGAGGAGGGCGAACGGGCGTTCCCGCTCGCCTTCTGTCCTCTTCCGTCCCTTTTCCTACGTTGGGAGGGATGCAGGGGGAGCCCAACGCTGGACGTGGCGCTTAGCTGCACCCAGGTCGATCCTCGAATGGCTTTCTAATTTGCGTCAGTAGGCAGCTCACCAGAAACTTCTGGGATCATGGCTGAGCATCTGTCTTAGCAAGTAACAGTCGGAAGTGACATGGGGGCGTACGGTCCAGTTTGAGGATAGCAGAGATAAGACTTCTGTGATGTGATCATTTCACGGCAAACCTGGAATTTCTCCAAAACTAACCTGCTTTTCCACCCCAGATCGTTTTCTCTTTGACTAGATAGACTTTGGCCCCATATCATCAGCGGAAGAAACCTGATATTACGCTTCAAACAGACCCCCCCCCACACCTCCCCGTACAAAAGCTTCCTTCCCATACACCACACTTATAAATTTTTATCTAATTTCAAGGGTACAAATGGAGAAAAACCTCTTTATTAAAAGAGGAAGTTTGGAGTTTTTCCCCAATTGCTTCTTTTGTATTCATAATACTCATGTCTTCTCAGACCGATATATTCCAACAGAAGTGTTCCCAGACACAAGTCAACTTTCCTACTGAGTGAGGCAATATCAGGGTACTCTTTCACAGTCGTCTAATCATGGTAATTAAATCATAATACTCACACATTGCCCGGTTTAACACATTTAAAAAATAGATTTATTGAGGGAAATTTACATAACAAAATTTACCCATTTAAAAAAATTGATACATTTTAAAAAGCACTAAAAAGTTATCTTCAGTAGTGGGGCACTGTGGCGACCTGTAGTCCCAACGACACAGAAGGCTGAGGCAGTAGGATCACAAGTTCAAAGCCAGCCTCAGCAATTTACAAGACCCTGTCTTCCAAAAAAAAAAAAAGGTGGGGCGCCGGGATGTTACACACCTCCCCCCCCCAAAAAAAAGTTCTCTCCATTTTCCACCAGTTATTTCTCCCTTTATCTGTGTGTGTGTGTGTGTGTATGTGTGTATGTGTGTGGGGGGGGAGTGCTGCTGGCCATCAAACCCAGGGCCTGGCGCATGCGATACCCGTAGCCTCACTCCTGTTATCCTTATGCAGGATCTTTCCCCGTCTTAAATGAACCTTTATTTTCTAGTCTTGGCTAGTTAACTTCCTTTAGCTTACAATTAGTCTGTAGAAGAGAGGGTCCTTTGCATAGGGCAGGCTCTTGTACTAGGTATTCTTTTCCTTACTTTTTTGGTCTGAGCTACCCATTTCCATCAGTGTTTCCTGGGTTCCAGTCTTCTTTGCCCATGGCTCCTCCCCTTTCCTCCCCCCACCCGCCCCACTCCCCACTCAGTTCTTCCTGTTTCCTTTTTATCTACTTCTGCCCTAGTTCTTGGTCCTTCCAGCAGGCTTTTCCACTGAACCCTCAAGTTTGGCTCCAAAGAACATGGAGTTTTGTTTAAAGCCTTCTTAGCCATTCACCTTCCATTATGAGTACAGCTTGTGTTAACAGGAAGTTCCTCCTGCTTGCTTCAGATAAGGAATCCCCCTTTGGGAGTTGTAATACACCTTAACTTGTTAAAGGTAATTATTATTATGTTTTTTTCCTGAGAAGTCCTTCAATAATCTTTCCAAGTTTAAAACTATTTTACCAATCATGTTTATATATATATATATATATATATATATATATATATATATATATATATTTTAATCTATCATTGTCACTAACACTTATCACCCGAGGAGGGAACACATAGTATGTTGAAGTTAATTCTATCTATCCCCAATAATTCACAATAGAATGGTGGGATACCACATTCTGGGAGGTTATAAGATGTCTTTTGTGCATTTTGTTGTTCTGTGTCTCATCTTCTCTGGATTGGTTAAAGCCCTTTGAGGGGGGCAGTTAAAATGATAGATTGTTCATAGTTTGTTCATTGTTTTCACTTATTAATTGGGTAGCTCACATTTTTTTGTAACTGACACATAGTATTTGATAGAATTAACTTAGACCCAGGGCAAAAATAATATTTGTATGATTCTGTGGCCATATAAAATGCTATTAAGAATTTCATGAGACTAGCAGTATTAAGACTAAACCAGAGAAAATCAGGACCCGGAAAAGGTGTTTTATTAGGAAGTAAGATTATGGCAGTGACAAGTAGGAGAATGGGTATTTGACACTGGAAAACATTAAAATGTTTTAATCTAAAAAGTGTTTTTCTTTGTTGTTGAGCAGAAAAGGGTGGCACTATGATACCATGTTAAGGCAGTGTGATGTAGTGGACATGTCATTGAAATCATTGTTGTCTTCTGTAGTTTGACCTTAGTTGAGTCCTTAAGCCTCTCTGAGCCGTTTCCTGTTTCCTGAGGTGTACAGTGGGAATTCCAGGGCCTACCTGGTCGGCTGCCGTTAGAGCTGTATTAGGTACAGTATAGATTGGGTGTTGAACAGTGCCAGGCCTTTCAGAGCAAAGCTGAGTTTTTCTTTCCCTTTTGTGCTTATGATGTGTGGTGTCATTCGTGGTTGACACTTGTTCTTGGAGTATTGGTAATAAACCTGTGCAAACTGGATAGTTTTGTGACTTTTAGATGAGAAATAAAGAGGCACAATGTGGTGTGGAAAGCACCTGGGATTTGATGTTACTTGATTTGAGTTGGAGGTTCTTCCGGTCACAGATTGTATGAATTTAGGCAAGCCACTTCATTTCTCATCCATAAAATGGATTTAACAGATTGCCCTAACTACTTGACAGGATGGTTGTAAGTGGTCAGTGAATGTTATATGTGAAAATGCTTTATAAACTACTTGGTGTAGTGAATGAGTGTTATTTTATAAGTCTGAGTTGTGCTTGATGATCATAATCTTTTCTTAAGACTATATGAGTGTTAGTCCTTTAAAGAATGGGGGAACAACATTGTTGAAGTGCTTTTTACAAGAGATCTTAACAATATTAAGGAGTTGGGATACTTCACATATTTAGGGAATATTTTGGTTTACCTTATAGGTCTTTGGTTGCATTTAGAATGTGCTTTATTATTGTGCTGGGAATTGAACCCAGGGTCTTGAACATGCTAAGCACATTTTCTATCATGGAACCACATCCCTAGCTCCTAGTATGTACTTTAAATCACTTTCATTGTCTCCTCTTTTCTTTTCCCTACAATGGGGTCCTTTATATATTTTCCTTTCTTTCTTTCTTTCTTTCTTTTTCTTTCTTTCTTCTTTCTTTCTTTCTTTTATTTATTTATTTTTTCTTGTCTGTGTGTGTGGTACTGTGAATTGAACCCAGGGGTGCACTACCACTGAGCCACATCCTCAGCCCCTTTTTATTTTTTATTTTGAGATAGGGTCTTAAACTAAATTGTCAAGGATGGCCTGGAACATTCAATCTTTCTGCCTCAACCTCCCGAGTCTCTGGAATGACTACTGGACTCAGCTTATGTTTGCTTTTTAAGTTTGAGGAGAATGAACGTTTTGGGGGGATTTGATTGGAAGACCAGTCAGAAAGTAGCTCTTTGTGTATATGATTTGGAATATAAACTGCCTTCCTACATTTTGTAAAGGGTTTGCACAAACAGTCTTAGTGGCAAATAAAAATAAAGATTCTGCTCTTTGTTGATGAGAGTTGCTATATTATTTCCCCTTCATTGAGGCTTAAGGCATTAGAACCTGTAGAGCTAGCAAATTAATAGCCCATAAGTATGAAGTTTTGAATTACAGTGAGAGATTATGATCTCTTTTTTGTGCCTATGACTAAATGTAGGAAAAGTACCTTCAGAAGCTTTTCAATAGCAGCTATGCTGTTTCAGCAACTGTGCTGTTTCAAAGTGTTAATTAAGTAGGAATTGTGAATGGGGAGAGACATTTAGTTGCATGGTCATAATGTTTATAAATGAAGATAACTATTAAGCCTCTGTCTCACATGGGCCTCTAACTTTATTGATCATAATAGGTATCCATAATTATGTAGAGATTAAAAGTATAAACCCTGGAGTCAGACTGCAGGGTTGAATACCCCACTCAACTACTTGCTTGGTAACTGGGTTACCTTTGACAAGTCACTTATCCTTTGTGTCTGTATCCATATAATAAGGACAGTTCCTCACAGGGTTGTAGTGAATAGTGAATGAAATAACACATGGACGTAGTTTGTGCTATTACTCTGGGTGCTACTGCGTCTGTTATTGTTGTTTCAGTGGAACATCACAAGAAGCTTTTAGGAAATTGCCATCAGTATCTAACATTTATTGCACATAGCACATAGTACAATGTGACAAATTGAGAAAGATCTCCATGAGGAGAACTGTTAAAAATGCTTTGTGAATATGCTTCACCATAAAGTCATCAAAGAGCATTCTGAAGGATCAAGTAGTAGCAATGATTATAATTATATGCTTAATTTGACCTATTAATTAATAGTCATTTCCTGTTGTCCAGTCACTAGTTACATCATATTTTTTGGAATCTATTTTATTTTTGGGAGTTGGGTAGATGAATTAGTTTATTTATTTTTTAATTTTATTTTTTGGTACTAGGTATTTAACCTAGGGGTGCTTTAGCACTGAGCCACATCCCCAGCCGTTTTTATTTTTTTAAAAAATTTTATTTTTGTTGATTAGACCTTTATTTTATTTATTTATATGCAGTGCTGAGAATCGAACCCAGTGCCTCACATGTCTAGGCAAGCGCTTTACCACTGAGGTACAACCCAGCCCCCTTTTTATTTTTTATTTTGAGACAATCTCACTGAATTGCTTAGGGCCTCACTAAATTGGCCCTAATGTGGATATTAAAACTGTTCAGGTCCAGTGATTAGCTATCAGGAAATATATGACCTGAGATGGAGCAGATTTCTGCCTTTGAAAAGCTGTCCTAGTATATACATTTTGACAAGGCGATTGGGCAATTGATTCTTGAGTTTTCTTCTGGACTTTTCTATTTACTGATAACCCATTGCTGTGAAGGTGTTATATTTTATTCTTTGATCTGTTTGTTAGTTCAGCAAATAACTTTGGAGTTTGTGAGATTGGAGCCTTGGGAAGAAGAAAGATGATGAATCAGATGTAAATTATGCTTTCAAACCAGATATGGTAACACATGCAGGCCTGCAATTTGGGAGGCTGAGGCAGGAGGATTGCAAGTTTGAGGCTAGTTTCAGCAACTTAGGAAGACTCTGGCTCAAAAAAAAAAAAGGATTGGGGATGTAACTCAATGGTAGAGTACCCCTGAGTTTAATACCTAATACAAATAACAACAAGTAATAGTAATAACAACCTTAGTAGAAATTATGTTCTCAAGACGGTTTTCTTTTAGGAGTGTTTAGTTCTCATTTTTAATAGTGCATGAGTCTTTTTAATTTTTTTCCCTCTGCCTTGTGGTACTTTAATAGCTATTTGATTTTTTTCTCTGGTTTGCAATACTTAATACAGGAAAAATGCTCTTTCCTGTGGAATTTGGTGGGAATGAAAGAAGGCCCAAAGAGATGGCCTTGGGTTCTTTGCTATGATAAATCAAAGGAATCACGTCATAAGGGTAATGTGAATGATCATAGATACATATTATTTGTTCCACTTGTTCTTCAAAGATTGCTAAATTTAGAATTATATCAGGGTCTTTCACTTCTACTTTTTTTTTTTTTTTTTTTTGCAGTGCTGGGGATTGAACCCAGGGCCTTATGCTTGTAAGGCAAGCACTCTATTTCACTTCTATTTTAACATAACCTAGTGAGATTTAACTGATGACTGTTAGTCTTGTTAGACATTATTCTTTTTTCTTTTTTGGTACTGGGGATTGAACTCAGGGGCATTTGACCATTGAGCCACATCCCCAGCCCTATTTTATATTTTATTTAGAGACAGGGTCTCACTGAGTTGCTTAGTGCCTTGCTTTTGCTGGCTTTGAATTCTCAATCCTCTTGCCTTAGCATTCTTAGCCACTGGGATTACAGGAGTGTGTCAGCATGCCCTGCTTAGACATTATTAACATCAAAAAGTTGTCTTTGTGTTTAGTATTGTTCAAAGGATTATTGTGGATTTGGTTGTTACTAGTGCATTTTTGATTGCTAAGAGCTTCTAAGGAGAGCAGTCACCCTCAGTAATGTATCCTGTATACTACTACACTGAATGGAGGTGCCAGCCCAGGTACACAAGTGTGATCATTCACTGATTATGATGATGATGATGATGATGATAATGATTGTTAGTATTATAATTTTGGTGCTGCGGATTGAACTCAGGACCTCTCCTACGATAAGTATCTACTCTATCTCTGAACTACATGCCCCCTGCCCCGTTCACTTAATATTGATAGATTTGGTTGTAAAGTACCATTGGAATCATTTAGATAAGGGAAACTTCAGTGACCAGTAAAACTTGATGCACATATGGGTACTGCTCTCTGAATTCCAAGTTAAGAAATTAGTATATTTATTTTCTTATATGTTTGGTGAGACAAAGAGCATGTTTGTTTGTTTGTTTTTGGTACTGGGAGTTGAACCCAGGGGCACTTTACCATTAGGTTACGTCCCTAGCCCTTTTTATTGTTTATTTTGAGATACAGTCTCTATAAGTTGCTAAGAGTCTTGCTAAATTGCTGAGGCAGACCAGCAATCCTCATCTCTGGGATTACAGGTATGTGCCACAGCACCCCACTAAGAGCATCTTTATAACAGCGCTTCCAACGGCTGGTGCACATGGCAAATCCCCCCCACCCCTACTGAGAACGGAACTCCAGGCATACTAGGCGAGTGCTCTACCACTAAGATATTCCCAGCCTTTATAAAAAAAATGGGTATTTTGGTGTTTTTTGTTTTTTTTTTTGGTACTGGAGATTGAACCCAGGGTGTTCTACCTCTGAGCTACATCCCTGCTTTTTTAAAATTTTGAGACAGGGTCTTACTATATTGCCCAAGCTTGAAGTTTTGATCCTTCTACTTCAGCCTCCTGAGTTGCTGGGATTATAGGCTTGCACTACCATGCCAAGACCCAGCCTTTTTAAAAGTTTTATTTTGAGACAGGTTCTTGCTAAGTTGCCCAGACTGACCTTGAACTTGGGATATTCCTGCCTCAACCTCACAAACCACTGGGATTTGAGGCACATACTACCACACCTGGCTGAGCCTGTAATTGAAGATTGACATCTGCAGAAAGTATGTGATTGATTTATTACATTTAACTGAATTTCAACCAACAAAAATAGGTGTCTTTCCTTCATATGATCATATGGAGGAGAAGAAAATATCTTTTGCTTAGGACTTAGATGAATTATGTGCTTCAGAATAAAGTGCTGTTTTGCTGTTTTAAAAAGTATAAACATGAAACAAGACCTCCTTTGCTCAGAGAGTAATGGTAAGTCATTTGGAAGTACTTTTCCACAGATAAAGCATCAAAAAGGGAAGTGTGACTCCTAGGCCAGATGAACTTGAAGCATAGTGTTCTTGCAGTGAAGTTTACTTCTATCAGTAGCAACTGTTCTATTTCTCTGAAAAAGCATTTCATTTCTAGGGTCAGTCATTGAGTGGGTGGGTGAGGAGGGTTGCTCTGTAGGTTCTGGTGTTGGTCTCAGTCTGGTCTTCATATCAGTTTTCTTGATCAGGGATTTAGGGAATGACTTGAGAGTAGTAGTGGTCACCTGTGGATCCCCACCTTTCCTTCTGCCTCTGCTTGAGCTCCTGCCCAATGATAAGGTGAGGTAAGATTACCTTATAAGGGTGATAAAGTAACTTGAGTTCCCTTGATTACCTTGTGCTGGGGTCCTTTATAATTAAGATTACCATATATCCTGATTACTTGGGACTGTCCTAAATTCTCCATTGCCCTGGTGTAATTGTTAAACTCTTTTTTTCATCATTTTTATTTTTTTAATAAGGAAGAAATTTCTCTCATTCTTAAAAAGTTTGGGTGACAAGTTATATGGCCACCTACTTAATTATCTGAGTTGTCTGGTATTCAAGTAACCAAAGCTGTAGTCTCTTTAAATCTTTGCATTCACCAATGAATGCCTCTGGTAGATAATCCTCCAAGCCACCATTCTCCACACCTCAGGTCTTTCAACTGCCATTTTTCAGGTGCAATACAGAGCTTGAGAGGCACAGTCATTGGTTAACAATTTGTGCTCTCTTGATCTTTTCATTACTAGTTCAGATTAAGTTTCCCATTCCTTTCTATATACATCCTCTTATATGTCTTGTTCATTTGTGCTACTTTTCCCTCTCTTTAAGTCTTCCTCTGAGTTGTTGCTCTTACCTGTGTTGATTTTGAGAAATTACGCTCCCCTGAGTTGATTTTTTTCCCCCCTGAGGAGTTTTGAACCAAAAGTAGATATTAAAGTCATACTACAGGCTTAATTTTATAAAGCATCTGTCCAGGACTAGGGTACATTTGGAATAAAAACCCTCAAACGTATAGATTATCCCTGTAAAGGGTTTTCAGGAATTGTACTTTTCAGGTATACAGCCAGTTGACGATAGACTGTTTTTCATGTTGTAAAATGTCATGATTAAATAAATTTAAAGAGATCTGGTTAGAGTTCTGATGTTACCATTCTCACTTGTGAACTTATGCTTCTGATATTCTGTCTTTATAGAATCATAGAATTTCATTGTTGGAAAGGATGAATGATCAGGTACCTGAATTCTGTACTTTTGCATACAAATTAAGTGTCCCTAAACCAAAAACCTGGAATCTGAAATGCTCCAAAATCTAAAAATTTTTGAGAGCAAACCTATGTCACAAGTAGGAAATTACATGTGCCCTCATGTGACAAGTCACAGTCAATACGCAGATGCATGCTAGATGTGGTGGTGTACTCTTGCAATCCCAGCAACTGAGGAGGCTGATGCAGTTTGAGGCTAATCTTGGCAATTTAGAGAGACCTTGTGTCAGAAAAGGAAGAATGACTGAGGGTGTAGCTCATTGATAAAGCACCCCTGGTTCAAGACCCAGTACCAGGAAAAAAAAAAAAATGTAGGTATACTACTGGGGATGTGACTCAGAGGAAAAGTACCACTAGATTTAATCCCCAGTTCAGGGAGGAGGAAAAGAAGATGTAAGTATGCTAAAAATGTTGTCTGCTATTACCTTTAGGCTCTGTATCTTAGATGCATATGAAACATACACGACTTGTTTAGACTTGGATTTCATCCCCAAGATATCTCATTGTATGCAAATTTTCCAGAATCTGGAAAAAAAATCTAAAATCCAGAACACTTCTGGTCCCAAGCATTTTGTGTAAGGATTTTTCAACTTGGTTAAGGAAACAAAGGTGCAGGAAATAAATGATTTGCCACGTAGTTCATAATTAATACATAGTACAATCAGGATTAAAATTGGGGTCTTCTGACCTGTTCCCTCCATAGAAAAAGTCCGTGAGATTCTGCATTTTATTTATTTATTTATTTATTTATTTTATTTTTGACTGTACTGGGATTGAACCCAGGGGCATTTTTTTATTTTTTATTTTGAGACAGGATCTCCCTAATTGCTTAGGGCCTCTCTAAGTTGCTGAGGCTGGCCTGGAACTTGTGATCCTCCTGCCTCAGCCTCCAGAACTACTGGGATTATAGGCCTGCACTACCACACCACACCCAGCTGGTTTTAGGTTCTACATTTATAAAGAATTTGCTCAAGTAAAGTGTTAAACTCTTTTAAGTGGCTTACTTTGCCTGTACATTCTATTCTGTTTATTGTCCCTAAACATAATTGTTTTGATTAAATTCATGGTGCCCCATTATTTTACAGATGAATAAATATTTCCAGGGTGGAGGCAGACTGTCACTCTGGCCAAGCCTCCAGTTTTAATTCTTAGCCTGCTAAATTCTGTTTCTTACTTTGCAGAATCTTTGTTTCCTTCCAAGAATGTTACTCAGGAGGAGGGATTCTTTACAAATCCATATGCCTGTCAAAATCTTGTTACACAACTTTTCTTGTCCTGAATTGCCATTCAATTCTTGTATTTAAATTCCAGTCCTATCTCTTGGCTTTACTATTTAAAAGTAGTACTTAGTACTTGCTACTAATTGGAAACTTTGAAGTTTTTTTTTTAAATAAATATGTTAACTAAATTTGATGGCTTAGTGCAGATACTTCATTACTTGCTGCCATAGATGGCTGAGGCATATAATTTGCTTTAGATATGCTGGCAAGAAACTAATGAAATTTCGGTATTTGGCAGGTAGCTTCAAGCAGCCCTTGATTTAGTCTCTAGAGTGACATCTCTTTATACCTGCCAGTGGGTGGGGTAGGTACAGTGTGTTGTCCCAGGGGACTGTGAAAGCATTAGGGCCTGCATTGATTCAGTCTTTTTAGAATTGCCCAAAAAGAGAAAAGAAAGCTTTATTATTATGTTAATAATAATTGTTAATTTAATAATAATTAGTAATAATAATTGTTAATTTTGTTTATATTAAGAATTCTACAAAAGTCTAGGTAGGCAGTATTTTTTTTTCCCTTCCCCTTGTACTGGGAATTAAACATATGGGGGCACTATGTTACTATGTAGCTCTACCACTGAGCTACATCCCCCCCCCCCATTTTTATTTTGAGACAGGGTCTTGCTTAAGATGCTGTCCACAAACTTGTGCCTCACAGACTATTGCCTCAGCCTCCCAAGTTGCTGGGATTACAGGTGTGCAAAGGCAGTGTTCTTATATACAAAAACAAAAAATTTAGAAACTTCTCAGAATAAATGAAGAACATCTGATATAATTAGTAGAGTATATTGTATAGGTTAGTTTCCTGTGTCAGAAGTAAGACTAGAGATGAAGACAACCTGTGGTCTGAGAATACCTTACAGTGCATCTGCCATCTCTGTGTGTGTGTGTGTGTGTGTGTGTGTGGTGTTGGAGATTAAACCTGGGCCTTGCATATGCCAGGCAAGTGCTGTACCACTGGGCTACACCCTCAGCCACATCCCTATTGGAATAATTTCCTGTGGATCCTTACTGTTGTTGAGACCTTAAGAACCTGTTCTTAGTGTCTTCTTAGCTCTGTTGGAGGAGCTTTTGTTCCTTGACGTGTTACTAATTCTATACTTCTGCAAATGTACTGTTGAATCATACAAATCATCAAAATATGACACTTAGAAGATAGGCTCCTCTATCCATTCATAATTTTAAAAAATGTGATAATAATAGGAAATTTTAAAAGATTAAAGAAGTAATTTTGTCTGTTTATGATGACCATTGTTAACATTTGGGACCCATGTTAAGCCTCTTTAAATATGCAGATATATGTATTTTAAAAATGAAATTGGAATTAGACCATTTCAGCTATTTTGAAACTTGTTGAATTTATTATTATTTTTTTCATATCATAGGTGTTCTTCTAAATCAAGTTTTTCAACTTCTACAGTATTGACGTTTGGGGCTGGATAGATCTTTGTTCAAGTGGGCTGTCCAGTGCATTGTAGGATGTTTAGCAGCATCACTGTCTTTTACTCAGTTTGCCAGTAGCATCTCCCCAGTTGTGACAGCCAAAAATGCCTCCTGGTATGCCAAATGTTCACTGGGCAGTAAAATCATCTGGGTTGAAAACCACTGTTTTAAAGCAACAGCCTCCAAACTGAAGAAGTCAAGACAGTCAGACATCTTCATACTCTTAAAAATCATTAAAGACCTCAAAGAACTTTAGTTTATGGGAGTTATATCTATGGTTTTTATTGTATTAGTATTAAAACTGAGAATGGTTAAAATTCACTTATTTAATGCTAATAATAATGAACTTTAAAAGACAATATTTTAATGAAAAAAATATTTTTCCAAAATAAAATAACAATGAAAACAATGCCATTGCTAAATTTCCCAAATCTCTTTGATGTCTGTCATAATAGAAAACATTCATATATTAATCTGTCATGAAATAGAGACTTAGTCAAAATATATGGAGAAAATTTAGCTTTAAACAGATATGTAGTTAGAAAAGGGAAGATTATTTTAATGCCTTAGATAAATCCCCCATACCAAAACCAAACAATCAAACATCCTAAAATTCAATTGGAATCATAAAAGATCCAGAATAGCCAAAATAATTCTTTTTTTTAAAAATTTCTTGGTATTGGGGATTGAACCCAGAATTGCTTAACCACTGAGCCTCATCCACTGCCCTTTCTATTTTTAATTTTGAGACAGGGTCTCTCTTAAGTTGCTTAGGACCTCACTAGGTTGCTGAGGCTGACTCTGAACTTCCGTTCCTCCTGCCTCAGCCACCTGAGCTGCTGGAAGCATCACAATATCTGATTTCAAATTGTACTACAGAGCTTTAGTAACAAAAACTGCATGGTACCATCATAAAAATAGATACATAGGCCAGTGGAAGAGAATAGAAGACACAGAGACAAGCACACACAGATAGAATCATCTGACCTTTGACAAAAGTGCCAAAAATATGTGCTGGAGAAAAAAGAGCCTTTTAAACAGATGGTACTGGGAAAACTGGATATCTATATGTAGAAGAATAAGTGTAGATCCCCATCTCTCACCCTGCACAAAAATAAACTCAAAGTGGATCAAAGACCTAGAAATTAGACCAGAATCTTTGGAGTTGCTAGAAGAAAACAGGGTTGACATTCCAACATACAGATCCAAACAATGACTTCCTCAGTAGGACTTCTAAAACTCGTTAGATAACATTAAGAATAATGGGCTGGGGTTGTAGCTCAGTGGTAGTGTGCTTGCCTAGCACATGTGAGGCACTGGGTTCAAGCCTCAGTACCACATAATAAGTAAATAAAATAAAGGTATTGTTCCATCTATAACGAACTGAAAATATTAAAAAAAAATCAGTGGAATGGAATCAAATTAAAAGACTTCTGCACAGCAAAGGAAACAACCATGAAAAGAGAACCTACAGAATAGGAGAAAATTTTTGTCAGCTACTCTTCCTTCCAACAGAGGATTGATATTCAGAATATATAAAGAATTCAAAAAACTTACCACCAAGCCAGGTGCAGTGCCATACACCTCTAATCCTAGTGACTTGGGAAGCTGAGACAAAGAAGATGGAAAGTTTGAGGCCAGACTCAGCAACTAGCAAGACTGTGTCTCAAAATAAAAAAAAAACTGGGACTGGGGTTGTGGCTCAGTGGTACAGTGCTTGCTTATCACATGTGAGGCACTGGGAGCTAGATTGTGGAACCAACCAAGATGCCCTCAATTGATGAATGGATAAAGAAACTGTGGTGTATATATACACATTGGAATATTACTCAGCCATAAAGAAGAATAAAATTATGGCATTTGCTGGTAAATGGATGCAATTGGAAAATATCATGCTAAGTGAAATAGGCCAAGCCCCCCTCCCCCCCCCAAAAAAAAAACAAAGGCCAAATATTTTCTCTGATAAGTGGATGACAGTACATTACGAGGCGGGTGGCATGGGTGGGGGAAGAGAAGAATGAAGGAACTTTGGATGGTGTAGAGGAAAATGGGGTGGGAGGGGCTGGGGGAAGGAAAGATAGTAGAATGAGACAAACCTTATTACTCTCTGCATATGTATGATTACATGAATGGTGTGACTCTACATTGTGTGCAACCATAGAAATGAAAAGTTGTACCCCATTTGTTTACAATGAATCAAAATGCAGTCTATAAAAATAAAAAAAAAAGAATAAGATCTAAGAAAACAACAAAACACTACCCAAAAACCAAATAGACCAATCAATAAATGGGCAAATGAACTAAACAGACATTTCTTAAAGAAATATAAATGGGGGCTGGGGATAGCTCAGTTGATAGAGTGCTTGCCTTGCAAGCACAAAACCCTGGGTTCAATCCCCAGCACCAAAAAAAAAAAAAAAAAAAAAAAAAAAAAAAAAAAAAAATATATATATATATATATATATATATATATATATATATATATATAAATGGCCAACAGATATATGAAAAAAAAGTTCAATGTTCTTAGCAATCAAGGAAATGCAAATCAAAACCACACTGAGTTTTCATTTCACTTTGGTTAAAATGGCAAGTATAAAAAATATAAATAATTCTGGGGAGAAAGTGTGGAGAAAAAAACACTTATACATTGTTGGTGGGACTGCAAATTAGTACAACCATTTTGAAAAGCAGTACGAAGATTCCTCAAAAGGCTAGGAGTGACCTAGCTATTCCACTCCTTTGTGTTTATCCAAAGGAGCTGAACTCAACATACTGTAGTTATACCTGCATTCCAATGTTTATAGCAGTGCAGTCATAATTACCAAGTTATGAAACCAGTTTAGGTGTCTGTCAATGGATGAATGGATAAAGAAAATGTGATATATATCCACGGAGTTCTACTCAGCCATAAAGAAGACTGAAATTTTTCATTTGCCAATAAGTGGTGGAACTGAAGAATATCATGTTGAGTGAAATACACCAGACTCAGAAAGTCAAGGGTCAAATATTTTCTCTTGCATGGAAGCTAGAGAGAAATAAGGAATTAAAGGCAGGGGATATCATGAAATAGGAGAAATGGAATGGGATAAAGAAGGAAGGAGGAGGGTGTGAAAGGAAGTGTGGAAGGAAATTGACCAAATTATGCTATATGCATGCTTGAATGTCTCATTGAGTTTCACCTTTATGTATAATGCACCAACTAAAAAAAAAAAAAAAAACAGTAAAAGACCAGTAGAGCAGAGGAAAGAGATCAGGGGAAGAGAGGAGGGAAAGGGAAAGTACCAGTGGTTGAAATGGAGCAAATTTTGTTTATGCATTTATGAATATGTCAAAATTAACCCCACTATTATGTATAACTATAATGCACTAATAAAAACAAAAAATATTTGATATCTATTACCAAATGTCCCTCCAAATGGTTGAACCAATTTATTTACACTTGTACCAGTTTATTATGACCGCATCATCAATTGCTAGATGTTATTTTGTATTTCCCAGATCAGTCAGTATATGAAAAATAGTGTCACTTAATAAATTTATTATTACTTAAGTTTTTATATAACTGACCTTGATTACCAGTGAAGCTGAATATTTTTATCTTAAGTTTTGGCCATTTTACAGTCTTTAGGCTGATTATTGTGTAATTTATTAGTTTGTAACTTTCTTTGTTAAAATAATCACATTCTCCTAATGCCTTCTGAGATTATTCCCTAGTTTCCCTGTATCTCTGCATTAGATTAGAGACCCTTTCTTAAAGAGGTAATAAAGGTGCCTGATAATCTGTTCTCCAAATTTCAGAAGTCTGAGCCTTACTCCCCCTCCACCCCTGTATTGGGAACTGAACCCAAGTTTGCTCTACCACTGAGCTACATCCCCAGCCCTTTTATTTTTTATTTTTTAAAAATTATTTTTAGATGTTGATGGACCTTTATGTTATTTGTTTATATGTGGTGCTGAGAATTGAACTCAGTGCCTACACATGCTAGGCAAGCGCTCTACCACTGAGTCACAACCCCAGTCCCCTAGCCCTTTTATTTTTTGAGACAGGATCTCACTAAGTTGCCAAGGCTGGCCTCAAACTTGTGATCCTCCTGCCTTAGCCTCCTGTTTTACTGGGATTGCTGGCATGTGCAATAGTGCCTGGTTTATCCTTGCTCTTAATATTGTCCGGGCAACCAGCCAAGTTTTTACACAGATCTATCTCACTAATCCTATAGATAGAGTTTTCTCTGTTTTACAGGTGAGAAGACTACATTTTAGAGAGGTTAAGGAACTTGCCTAAAGGTACACAGATAGTAAGTGGTAGCATCATTGAAAAGTCAATCTGTATACTTCTATCCTAAGCCTGTGGTTTTGAATGCTGTGCTGTTACACTCGTCTCTAAATCAGGTTGAATTACAGAAGTGCCAGACTTGGGTAAATAGAGATTAGTGCTCTTTATTGTTTTTGTAAGTGATTTGAGGACAGGATGTATATAAAATTTCCCAAATTTACATATGAAGTTAGTTCCTTCAGGTAGTGAAATGCTTACAGTGTGGATAAACTGCAGGTAACTTTTTGTTTGGGCTTTTACAGGTTAGGGGGAAGAAAAAATCTTTAACAACATAAAAGGGTATTAAGTAAAGTTTGCTATTCCTGGGAGTCTGTTAACCATATTGCATCTGTCCTACCATGCATAAATTTGTGTATATTTTCATTAAAATATAGCATGCTGTTCATACTCTTATGTGATGTAAAACAAGAGTTTGGAAGATTCAGATAAATTCATAGATGATACTTCAGAGAAACTGGGATGTTTTGAGGGGTGTGTATAGGTAATATAGGTCACATTGGGCTTATCTCACTTAATACAACAACCCTAGTTGTTGGCATTTTCTTTACAAGTAGTAAAGAAAAATGACTCTAAGTCCTTATAAAATGATACACTCTAAGATGTTCAATAAGGACCTGATAGTTACTTAGATTATTTATGTATTTGTTTTTGAAGTGCTGGGGATTGAACCCAGGGCACTTTACCACTGAAGTTACATCTATAGCCTTTTTATTTTTTATTTTGAGACAGGGTCTAGCTAAGTTGCTAAGGCTGACCTTGAACAAATTCTTTTGCCTCAGGTTCCCAAATAGCTGGCATTACAGGTGGGTACCACTACTCCTGGTCAGGCTATTTATTTGAAGGTCAAAAAGGCCAGCAAACATTTTATACCCACTAGGATGACAATTACAAAAGAAAAAAGAAAAGAAACAAGTGTTGCTGAGGAGGTAAACCATTGTGCATTGCTAGTGGAAATGTAAAATGATGCAGTCACCATAGAAAACCCTATGGCAGTTCCTCAAAAACAAACACAGCAGGCTGGGAATATAGCTCAGTTGGTAGAGTGCTTGTCCCGCATGCACAATCCCCAGTACCACAAGAAAAGCACAGCCACATGGTGGCGCACATTTGTAATCCTGGTGTCTAGGGAAGCAGGAGGATTACAAGTTCAAGCCAGCTTCATTAGTTTAGCGAGACTATGCCAAAATAAAAAGGACTGAGATACAGCTCAGTGGTAGAATGCCCCTGGGTTGAATCCTTAGTACTGCAACAAAAACCCAAACAAACCCTACCATAGAATTATTACTGTACGATCCAACAATTTTATGTCTGGATATATGCCCAAAGAAATGGAAATCAGGCACTTAAATAGGTATTTGTAGATCTATATTCATATCAGCACTATGCACAGTAACCTGAAGATAGAAGCAACTCAAGTGCCCATCTGTGAATGAATGAGTAAACAAAATATAGTCTATACATACAATGGAATGTTATTTAACCCTTAAAAAGGAACGAAACTCTGACACATGCTGCAACATGGGTGAATTCTGAAGATACTGTGCCAAGCTAAATAAACCAGTCACAAAAAGGACATATATGTATTTGATGTACTGAGAATAGTAAAGTATGGAGAAAGAAATGGTGTTTGTAGAGGAAGAATGGTGGTTGTCAGGTGGAGATGTGAAGTGATTATTTAATGTTTACAGAATTTCAGTTTGGAAAGATGAAAAAGTCCTGGAGACAAATATCGTGATGGTTGGATAACAATGTGCTAATGTGAATGTAGTTCATTCTACAAACTCTATGCTTAAAAGTGGCTAAAATTTTTAAAAAACCAGGGAAGTGCTAGGCATTTCTAGAAAAAAAAATGTATAAAAAATGGAAAACACTTTTCTTTCTTATGTAAAGCTGCAGAATATCCTCATTTGGAATGAGCACAGGCTGACCTCAAACTTGTAATCCTTTGCCTCAGCTTTCCAAATAGCTAGGATCACGGGTGTGTCTGCCACTGTACCCGGCTTGACTAACTGAGGAAACTCAAATCCTTCTGTGCCTCAGCTTTTCCAGCTATAAAATAAGAAGAATGCTAATTCTTTTGTTACAGTGTGGTATAAGGACTTTCATAGTTTGTACTTAGAACTCAGGACCCCCCCCCCCTATTCGGGATTGAACCTAGAGCTGCTTTAACACTGAGCTAGCACCCCCCATTTATTTTTCTACTTTGGTACGGGGTCTTGGTAAGTTGCTGAGGTCAGTCTTGAATTTGGGTTTCTCCTGCCTCAGCCTCCCAAATAGCTGGGATTACAGGTGTATACCACCATACCTGGCTATATATATGTTTTTGTAACTACAAAACTGCTACCACATGTGATTATAGTACTAGTTTTTGATGAATTAGTGATTCTAGTGCACAATGAAATTAATCAGAATCAGAGTAACTGCTTTTTCTTGGAGTACCCAGATAAATTGAAGCTAAAGAATTGTGAGAAAATCAGCTCTGAAAGACAAGCCTTTGTTTGTCCCTTGCCTGGTACTGGCACCGGCACTGGCACCAGCACTGGCACTAGCACTAGCAACAGCATAGAGCTGAAAGACCTATCCTTCCTGGTAGGTCTCTGATGTACTCAGGTGCCCTGGAGAGTCTGGGCTGAGCTGTCTTTACTGAGGATGACCCCATAAGTACCTACTGCCAGGCTCAAGAGCTGCCTTAAATTATCGTATTCTTCACTTGTGCTATTTGCAGGTCACAGTCTCTTTGTGGACCTTTATAATAAATCTCTTCTTTTCTAATTGACTAGTGATTCAGAGGGCAGGAGAACTATAGAACAGAAGTAATGACTTATCTGTACTTCACCTGCCCTCCTTTGCTTTGTGGAGTCAGAGACTTGGACTCAACTGTCCTGCTCCTTCTGCTGGCTTAGAAGCAGCCCAATAGTTTTAGTCTAGGTCTCACTTTGCACTCACTGAGTTTTATTGCCATCGTGTGATTAAAAATGATTGTCTTTGCCCAGGGCTCTTAATATCTTGCCTAAGGAAATGTGGGAGGGATATGGGGAGATGCATTTTGTCTTCTTATACTTACTTTGAGGACAAAGTAAAGAGGTGGGCCCTGCCACAGTGATAATTTTTGCTGAGGTGATTCCAATCTTCCATGGACTTGGGCTGTCATCATCTTGTAATACTAAGAACCTGTCACTGTAAATGATCCCAAGGCATTCAACAAATAGCTGTACATTTGGAATTACTAAGTACTTGGTAAAAGTAAATCATCCTATAAATCCCTGGAATGAACATTAAAGATAGTGCTGTCTAGGTTATGGAGGAAGACCTTAAACTACAACTTTTGAGTTCAAAGGGATAGATGCTTTCCCCTGCCCCCCACCCCTGTGGTACTAGGGATTGAACCCAGGGCCTTGCACATACTAGGCAAGCACTGTGTCACTGAGCTACATCCCCAGCCTTTTTTTATATTTTGCAGTAGGGTTTCACTAAGTTGCCCCAACTGGCCCCAAACTCACAATCCCCTTGCTTAAGCCTCCCAAGTAACTGGGATTATAGGAATGCATCTCTGTGCCTAGCCTTTTTTTTTTTTTTTTTTTTAATTTATACGTATGCGTGTGTGTGTGTATACACACGTGTGTGTGCATATATATATACATATGTACATATACATATATATACACACATATATATATATATATACACACACTTAGTTTTCGATGGACCTTTATTTTATTCATTTATTTATATGCAGTGTTGAGAATTGAACCCAGTGCCTCACACATGCTAGGCAAGTGCTCTACTACTGAGCCACAACCCCAGCACCCTAGGCCCTGTTTTTAATTGAACTCCCCCCAGCCCCAGGCATTGAACCTAGGGCACTTAACCATTGAGCCACATCCCCAGCCCTTTTCATTTTTTATTTTTGAGACAATCTCACTAAAGTTTCTGAGACTGCCTTTGAATTTTTTTTTTTTTTTTTTTTTTTTTTTTTTTTTTTTTTTTTTTTTTTTTGCGGTGCTGGGGATCGAACCCAGGGCCTTATGCTTGTAAGGCAAGCACTTTACCAACTGAGCTATCTCCCCAGCCCCCTGCCTTTGAATTTGTAATCCTCCTGCCTCAGCCTCCTGAGCTGCTGGGATTATAGGCATGTGCCACTGTGCCCTGCTGAGCATTTTTTCTTAAGCTCCTCCAATTCAAGAAAAATTGTGCTGTCAGAAGTTTTAGTGAATAAATATAGAGATGTTCTTTGTTATTCTTTTCCATGGGTATCCAAAGCCCATTTTGCAGAGCCTTATTTTATTTTTCTATCATGAACATTAAAAATATTCAAAATATTTTATTATGGAAATCTTGAAGCATACACAGTTGTGTACATTTGTGTTAATCACCTATTCCTCTTTACTTTCTTTCTTTTTGGCACCTTTTAAAAGAAATTCTAAGTATATACAATATCACCCACCTCCATATACATCACTAACTGATAGGGACTTTTTTCCTTACTTAACCACAATGCCATTATTATATCTCAGAAATATAGTGATATTTCCCTAATATGAAATGTTTAAATGTAGAGAAGTATAGAGAGATATCGGTCAGATTTGACCAAATGTTGTTCATTTGTTAAATTTACTTCCAATCTACCACTTTTTTATTATATATATTTTTAAAGTGGATTTAGGTTCTCAGCAAAATTAAAATATACAGTGATTTTTCTATTTCTCTTTTACCTCCATACATACATAGTCTCCCTCATTATCAACATTCTCTAACATAGTGATATATTTCTTAAGATTTAACCTACATTGGCAAACCATAATCACCCAGTGTCCATACTTTACATCAGGGTTTATTCCTAGTGTTGTGTGTTCTGTGATAATGACATGTATCCACCATTGTAATTAGAGGATTTTCATTTCCTTAAAAATTCTGTGTGCTACATATTCACACCCTTCCCCATCTAGTACTTGCTGATCTTTTTGCTGTCTCCATAATTTTTCCTTTTCCAGAATGTTCTGTAGTGACTTTTTTCACTAAGTAATAGGCTTTTAAGGTTCTTCATGTCTTTTCATAGTTTGATAATAGTTTATTTCTTTCTTCTTCCTTTTTGTGTGTGTATGTGTGTTCTGGGGACTGAATCCAGGGATACTTTATCCTCCCCCACCCTGAGTCCTTTTTACTTTTTATTCTGAAATGGGGTCTTGCCAGATTGCTGAGGGTCTCACTAAGTTGCTGAGGCTGGCCTCTAACTTGACTTTCCTGCCTCAGCCTCCTGAGTTGTTGGGGTTATAGTATGTGCCATCACACTGGGCTCATTTCTTTTTAATACTGAAAAGTATTCCATTGTCTGGATGTACCATAGTTTATTCACTTACTCACTTAGTTATTGAAGGACATGTTTATTACTTCCAGGTTTTAGCAATTATGAATAAAACTGCCATAAACATTCATACACAGGTCTTTGTGTAGACATAAGTTTTTAACTTCTTTGGGTAAATACCAAGAAGTGTGATTACTGGATTATATAGTAAGAGTATGTCTAAGTTTTGTAAGAAACAACCTGTCTTCCAAGTGGCTGTACCATTTTATATTCCCACCTGCAATAATGAGAAGTACCTATTGCTCCAGATCCCTGTCAACATTTGGTGTTATCTGCGTTCCAGGTTTAGACCATTCTAAAAGGTATATAGTAGTATCTCATTGTTTTAATTTGCATTTCTCTGATGACACATGGTGTGGAACATATTTTCTTGTGGTTATTTCCCTTCTGTATATCTTCTTTGGTGTGAGGTGTTTGTTTAGGTCTTGGGGCCATTTTTTAATCCAGTTGTTTGTTTCTTATTGTTTAGTTTTATAAGTTTTTTGTATATTTTGGATATCAGACCTTTGTCAGATATGTCTGCAAATATTTTCCCCTGCTCTGTGACTTGTTTTCTCCTTCTTTCAACATTGTCTTTTATAAAGTAGAAGTTTTTAATTTTGAATAAGTTTAGTTTATTCATTCTTACATGAATAATGCCTTTGATGTTATATCTAAAAAAGTCACCATCATACCCAAGGTCATTAAGATTTTCTCCTATTATCTTCTAGGAGTTTTGTAGTTTTGCATTTTATACTTGGTTCCATGATCCATTTTGAATTTTATGAAGGTTGTAAGATCTGTGTTTAGATTTAATTTTTTACTTGTGAATGTTCATTTGTTCCAACACATTTGTTGAGAGAAATTCGCTCTACTATTTTGCCTTTGTTCCTTTGTCAAAAACCAGTTGATGATATTTATGCTGGCTACTTTTGCCCTCTCAAGTGTTGAAGTCAGGTAGTGTCAACCCTCCAAATTTGTTGTTCTCCTTCCATATTGTGCAGTCTATTCTGGGTCTTTTGTCTCTCCATATACATTTTAGAATCAGTTTGTCAATATTCATGAAATAGGTTTTGGGGAATTTCTCTGGGATTGTATTGGATCCAAAATCAAGTTAGAGAGCCAGGGGTGGTGGTGGCACATGCCTGTAATCCCAGCAGCTTGGGAGCCTGAGTCAGGAGGATCAGGGGTTCAAAGCTAGCTTCAGCAACTTAGTGAGACCCTAAGCAACTCAGCAAGACCCTGTCTCTAAATAAAATACAAAAAAGGGCTAGGGGTGTGATTCAGTGGTTAAGCACCACTGGGTTCAATCCCTATAACAAAACAAAACAAAACAAAAAAAGACCTGGGAATGTAGTTCTGTGGTAAAGTGCCCCTGGGTTCAATACCCAGTACTGATAAATAAATAAAAAGATAAATAAAATGGTTGGTAGGAATTCTTTATATATTCTAAATAAACCATTGCCAGCACCCTTATAATTTCAGGCAGTTCCATTCTGGCCCCTTAGTTTACTCCAGTTAAGTCTGCTTCTGCAGATTTTACTCCTTTGCTTTTTCAGTCATACCTAGACATTTTTTTTTAATTGTAAACAAATGGGATACATGTTGTTTCTCTGTTTGTACATGGCGTAAAGGCATACCATTTGTGTAATCATAAATTTACATAGAGTAATGCTGTTTGATTAATTTTGTTATTTTTTTCCCTTCCCCCCACCCCTCCCACCCCTCTTTTCCCTCTATACAGTCCTTCCTTCCTCCATTCTTGCCCCCCTCCCTAACCCTAACTCTAACCCTAACACTAACCCCTCCCAACCCCCATTAATGTGTCATCATCCACTTATTAGCGATATCATTCGTCCTTTGTTTTTTTGAGATTGGCTTATCTCACTTAGCATGATATTCTCCAATTTCATCCATTTGCCTGCAAATGCCATAATTTTATCATTCTTTATGGCTGAGTAATATTCCATTGTATATATATACCACAGTTTCTTTATCCATTCATCAATTGAAGGACATCTAGGTTGGTTCCACAATCTGGCTATTGTGAATTGAGCAGCTATGAACATTGATGTGGCTGTATCTCTGTAATATGCTGATTTTAAGTCCTTTGGGTATAGGCCAAGGAGTGGGATAGCTGGGTCAAATGGTGGTTCCCATTCCAAGTTTTCTAAGGAGCCTCCACACTGCTTTCCAGAGTGGCTGCACTAATTTGCAACCCCACCAGCAATGTATGAGTGTACCTTTCTCCCCACATCCTCGCCAACACCTGTTGTTGCTTGTATTCTTGATAATCGCCATTCTAATTGGGGTGAGATGGAATCTTAGGGTGGTTTTGATTTGCATTTCTCTTATTACTAGAGATGTTGAACATTTTTCCATATGTTTGTTGATTGCTTTTAGATCTTCTGTGAAGTGTCTATTCATTTCCTTAGCCCATTTGTCGATTGGATTATTTGCATTCTTGGTGTAGAGTTTTTTGAGTTCTTTATAGATTCTGGAGATTAGTGCTCTATCTGAAGTATGATTGGCAAAGATTTTCTCCCACTCTGTAGGCTCTTTCTTTGCATTGCTGATAGTTTCCTTTGCTGAGAGAAAGCTTTTTAGTTTGAATCTATCCCAGTTATTGATTCTTGCTTTTATTTCTTGTGCTATGGGAGTCCTGTTGAGGAAGTCTGGTCCTAAGCCGACATGTTGAAGCTCTGGACCTACTTTTTCTTGTATAAGATGCAAAGTCTCTGGTCTGATTCCGAGGTCCTTAATCCATTTTGAGTTTAGTTTCGTGCATGGTGAGAGATATGGGTTTAGTTTCATTCTGTTGCATATGGATTTCCAATTCTCCCATCACCATTTGTTGAAGAGGCTATCTTTTCTCCATTGCGTATTTTTGGCCCCTTTGTCTAGTATGAGAAAATTGTATTTATTTGGGTTTGTGTCCGTGTCCTCTATTCTGTACCATTGATCCACCTTTCTATTTTGGTACCAATACCATGCCGTTTTTGTTACTATTGCTTTGTAGTAGAGTTGAAGATCTGGTATTGCAATACCCCCTGCTTCACTCTTTCTACTGAGGATTGCTTTAGATATTCTGGGTTTTTTATTCTTCCAGATGAATTTCATAATTTCTTGCTCTATTTCTGTAAGGTACATCCTTGGGATTTTAATTGGAATTGCATTGAATCTGTATAGCACTTTTGGTAGTATGGCCATTTTGACAATATTAATTCTTCCTATCCAAGAACATGGGAGATCTTTCCATCTTCTGAGGTTTTCTTTAATTTCTTTCTTTAGTGTTCTGTAGTTCTCACTGTAGAGGTCTTTCACCTCTTTTGTGAGATTGATTTCCAAGTATTTTATTTTTTTCGATGCTATTGTGAATGGGGTAGTTTTCCTAATTTCTCTTTCTGAAGATTCATCACTTATGTATAAAAATGCCTTAGATTTATGTGCATTGATCTTATATCCCGCTACTTTACTGAATTCACTTATGAGATCTAAAAGTTTTCTGGTGGAATTTCCTGGTTCCTCTAAGTATATAATCGTATCATCAGCAAACAGGGATAGTTTGAGTTCTTCTTTTCCTATTCGTATCCCTTTAATTTCTTTGGTCTGTCTAATTGCTCTGGCTAGAGTTTCAGGGACCATATTGAAAAGAAGTGGTGAAAGAGGGCATCCTCCCTTGTTCCAGTTTTAAGGGGGAATGCTTTCAGTTTTTCACCATTTAGAATGATATTAGCCATGGGCTTAGCATAGGTGGCCTTTACAATGTTAAGGAATGTTCCCACTATCCCTATTTTTTCTAGTGTTTTGAGCATGAAGGGGTGCTGTATTTTATCGAATGCTTTTTCTGCATCTATTGAAATAATCATGTGATTCTTGACTTTAAATACTAGACATTTTTGAGTTATGCTACCATGGCAGAGAATTCCTTCAGTTGTCCATCAGATGAATTTTCTTTGTCATTTAGGATTCATTTTTTGTTCTGTAAGGTAGTTAATAGAATAGTGCTCACTTTCCTTACTAGATGATCTTGACAAGTTACTTTCAATCTATAAAATCTATAACAGTATAAGAACTATTATCGTCATCACTTTATATTTCATGAAACTGAGGTGCAGGGAGATTAGATTAGAAACATGAGCAAATAGAAGAAACATGTGACCTCTCTTTTAATTTTCCATTTTTGATAAGAAAAATGGGTATAATAAATATTTCTTTAATATACAAAACACGGTAGCAGAAGCAGTGATAAGTCCCTGACTCTTAGCTATGTTGTTGGGGGCAAACAATAGGAATGTAGCCTATGAAAACTAAAGTGTCCACAGCATGTTTAGTTTGTTATTAGATCTGTAATTTTTCATTAAAATAAAATAAAACAATAAAATCATAAACCATTATTTTCATAACATTAACTTGATATTTTACACAGTGGTAAATTTGTAAGAGGTAAAGAATTTAGATTCTATCCCAGGCCAGAGAATTTATAGTTGAAGTATATAAGTCATAAATAGAATGCTGTGGGCCACACTTGAAGCATGAATCTGGTAGCCAGTGATACTTCAGAAGAGAACGTAGAACTTGATCTTGTCTGACAGTGGAAAGAAGAAAAAAACTCATGAAACAAAGGAACTCAAGGTACAAAGATAACTTCTGTTTTAAAATTTTTAAATTTTTATTGGTTCTTTTTAGTTATACATGACAGTAGAGTCCATTTTGACATAATTATAAGCGTATGGAATATATCTTGTTTTAATTCAGTCCCCAGTACCTCTCCTTCCCCTCCCCTCTTCCCACACCTCGCTCTCTTCCCTCTGCTCTACTGATCTTTCTGCCATTTACCCATAGTTTTTTTTTAATTAATTTTTTGTGGATGTACATGATGGTGAGATTCACTGTGGTGTATCCATATTTGTACATAGGAATGTTATGTCAGATTCATTCTACTGTCTTTCTTTATCCCATCCCTCCTTCCTTTCCTTCATTACCCTTTGTGTACTCCACTTAGTCCCCACCCCCCAACGACTTATTATGGATCAGCTTCCACATATCAGAGAAAACATTAACCTTTGGCTTTTTGGGTTTGTCTTATTTCACTTAGCATGATAGTCTCCAAATCCATCCATTTACTGAAAAATGTCATAAAATCATTCTTCTTTGGAGCTGAGTCATATTTCATTGTGTATATATTCCGCAATTTCTTTATCCATTCATCTGTTAAAGGACGCCTAGGTTGGTTTCATAGCTTAGCTATTGTGAATTGAGCTACTATAAACATTGATGTGGCTGCATTACTGTAGTATGCTGATTTTAACTCCTTTGGATATATACGAAGGAGTGGGATAATGATCAAATGGTGGTTCTATTCTTAGTTTTTTGAAAAATCTCCATACAGCTTTCCAGAGTGGTTGCACCAATTTGCAGTCCTGTCAACAATGTATCTTCTTGGGTGTGTGTGTGTGTGTGTGTGTGTGTGTGTGTAATGAGTATGTCTTGACTACTATACCCTCTATTAATTTTAATTGTAAAAGAAAATATGTCTAAGAACAAGGTCAAGTCTTAGCATAGGATGAAATAATGTAAAAATTAAAACATAAAAATTTCCCATTATGTAATCCCAGCTACTTGGGAGGCTGAGGCAGTAGAATTGAAGTGTGAGGCCAGCCTGAGCAACTTAGACCATCTCAAAATAAAAAAAGGGCTAGGGATATAGCTCCATGACAACTTGCTTAGCATTGCCTAGGGTCAATCTATAATACTAAATAAAACAAAAAATTCCTTAACAGTACATATTCAAAATAATTGAAAGCAAGGTCATAAGTAGATATTTGTACACTCATATTCTTAGTAACATTAGTCACAGTAGCCAAAATATGGAAACAGCCCAAATGTGCATCAGTGGATGAATGAATAAACATATACTATAAAAGTATATAAAACTCAGAAACTATTCAGTTTTATAAAGGAATAAAATTCTGATGCATACTACAATATGGATGAATCTATAAAACATTGTTTTGTCCTTTTGGGTCTGGCTTACACATATTAGGTACTAGAGTAGTCAAATTCATAGAGACAGAAAGTGGAATAGTGGTTACTAGGGGCTAGGAGAAATTAATTTTCCTTAAGGTTTCAGTTTGTGATGATAAAAGACTTCTGGAGGTGGATAGTTGTAATGATTGTGCAACAACACAAATGTACTTAGTGCCACTGAATTGTGCATTTAAAAATGGTTAAAAAATGTAAATTTCATATTATATATATTTGACCACCAAAAAAGTCTCCCAATTCTGGCCTCACAGTTATAGTGGTTACTATAAACAATTTCTTTTATAACTATCTAGATATGGCTATATAAATCTAAGCATAGATATGTCAGTGTAAGCCCCTTCATTCAGTGTCTATTCTTTGGTGCACTAATTTAGGCACTGGAGATTCCACAGTGAACAAAACTGATGAGGTTCCTGCTTTTTAAAAATTTGTTTTACAAAAATAGATGTTGGTACACATACTAATTATACTTATTTTTTCCTCTTAAAGATCTTTGGTCATCTCTCCACATTAGCTCTTACATATATCTACTGACTTAATGCTTCATGGTTTATCCTTGTGTGGATGTACTGTAGTTTGTGGCTATTGTATTTATTTTTTTAATGTGGTTCCAGGGCTGGGTACAGTGGTACACACCAGTAATCCCAGTACTTGGGAGTCTGAGGCAGGAGGATAACAAGTTTGAGGCCAGCCTCAGCAACTGAGACCCTGTTTCAAAATGACAATTAAAAAGGGCTGGAGTGTAGCTCAGTGGTAGAGTACCCTGTGGTTCAATCCCCAGTACTTCACATATACATGCAAAATATGGACCTAGGCCCTTGTGTGTGCTAAGCACATGCTTTATTACAGAGCTACATACCCAGCCTGGCTGTCCTACTTTTTTTTTTTTTTTTTTTAATTGAATAGAAGTGGAGAGGCAAAGGTACAGAGCTTGCTATGAATTGCTGCTGTTGACATTTACATTTTTATTGGGAAAATAATATAATTTTAGCTTATTATAAAAAGTCAAACAATGCCAAATTTTTAAAACCAAACTTTCTTCTACTTTCTGATCCTATTCCTTAGAAGTAACCATTGTTAAATCTATTAATCCTTCCAGACATTTTTAACACATCTTCAAATATAAAGAATGTATAGTGGGAGAATGTAACTTAGTGGTAGAGTGCTTGCCTAAATATGGGAGGCCCTGGATTTGTTCCCTAGTACTGCCCCCCCCCAAAAAAAAATACACACACACACACACACACACACACACACACACACAAAATATATATATATTTTGTGTATTTTTTTTTTTGTGTGTGTGTGTGTGTTCTCATTCTCTAGGAGGTATTTCATGCATTTTAATATTGCTTATTTAGTTCAGACTATTGAAAATTATGTGAAGGTAAGAGCTGGTCTAAGGATCATGAGAACTGGGTTTTGTCTGTCTCCTACTGGAGCCAGGCAATTCCTTAGTTGTCATTTGTACACTGTCCTTTTGCAGTTAAAGCATATCAAAGAGATTGCTTTGAAGGCCTATTATGCTAGAAATATTCCTTCAGAGTTCTTTGGTTGCAAGTAATAAAAATCAACGTTAGTTCTGTTAGACCAAGAAAAAAAAAGGACTTAATTAGAAAGATTCTAGGTAGCAATTTAAATAACTGGGTCTCCGGAAAGACAGAAACAGGGTTGCTTTCAGGGTGAGTTTCAACATCAGCGTTTATCTCTTTCAATGTCTATATTATCTATTTAAGATTTGATTCATGGGAGAGAGTAAGTGGCCTAGAGGTCATGTATCCCATGGTTAAGTGGGGAGAATGCTGGGTGTAGGTGTACATCAGAATCTTACGGAGTTGGGGAGGTAGTTTTGAAAAGGATGAGATTTGAGCCTGGCAAAGCCAAATGCCAGCCTCACAATGTCAGCTCTTTTAACCTTAGACTCTTAACTTCCCTCTCAAGGAGGAGACGACCGCCGGGTTCTGCTATGGCATATGGAACAAGCTATCCACTCCAGGGTCAAACCCATACAACTGAAAGGAGAACACCATTCTAACATTTTTTGCCTGGCTTTCAACAGTGGAAATACCAAAGTGTTCTCTGGAGGTGAGAAGGGGGATTCTACCTTGGGAAATTCACTGTGGTTGGAATTTTAGAGAAAAGAATTAAAATAAGTTCTTATTTTACTTCCTATATCTTAAATGAACTGTGGTGTTACTAGTTTGCCATAGTTTCTTTTTAGCAGTTTAGACATGTGAATTAGGGTTGTCTTTCTCTCTCCCTCCTTTCTTCTCTCTTTCCCACATGCCCTTCCTTTCCCTCCCCCTTCCCTTCCTTCCTACCTTTCTTTTTGGCAGAAAACTTTCAGGTTGTGCTCTGGTACGTAGGAACTCATACCACATACACACGCACACACACATTTGAAACAATACTTAACCTTACTACATGTGGTATACCCTAATTTAATTTTTTATTCTATTTTATTTTAAAAAATGTTGGCTGTGACTTAATTTGATGTCATCACTCATGGATGACTCTTGTTTGAAAAGCATTGTGTTAGGAAACAATTGAAATGACTGGTGTTAAAGTCAACTTCTTGGTGATGGCTTCCATCAACAACCCCTTCTCTGACCATCAGATTTTAGCCCTGACCTCCATTTGGAGATGCATATTTTCCCATTAGATATCTACCTATTTTCTAAAAGCAACTTAAGTACTGGACTGGAGATATAATTCAAGCTTGCTTATCATGTTGAAGCCTGGGTTCAATCTCCAGCACTGGGGGAGGGGGGGGGGAAGCAACAGAAAACCAAGAGAGAAGAAATCGCTGACATTTGGTCATTATAAAAATGACCTTATACAAATGGCAATTTTACATGGTTCATGTGAAAGTCATCCTCAAACCTGCCTTTCTTTCATTTACACATATAGTTAATCATATAGTCCTGTCAGTTCTATCTTGAAAGCCTCTTTTATTCGTCCTCTAGTTTCTGTTTTTTTATATTGACTGCCATGATTTAGGTTGTCATCTCTGCCCTCAACTATTGCATTGGTCTTGTGTGATTTTTGCCGCCAATCTGTAACCCTCCTTCCTAATGCATTTCTATTATAAAAAAAATTGACCATGTGAATTCTTGACCTACAGTGCCTACCATATGCAGTCTAAACCCCAATCTACCTCTAGCCTATTTCCCTTGCCCATGACATGTACTCCAGTCCACTAAACCACTTAACATCTTATGTATGCACTGAGCTGTAATATTTTACCCTTGTATCTTTTGTTCATGCTGTTCTTCCACCTTAATTGTGCAATTGGACTATCAGTTCCTCAAGGACTGGACAGAATGTTAATCTTATCATGCTCCCAATACCTAGCATTGTGCCTGAAACCAAGAAGGTATGAGTATGGGGTTATTGATTTCATGGTAGAATTTACAGCAAAGGCATTGAAATTTAAGATGACCTGGGCCACATCTTTACTGCTATTTGTGCCTTTCTGTTTAAGTGACTCTTGGTTGTTTATTTAAGCATACAGTGGGATTTTTTTTTTTTTACTCTCTGCCTTTTCATATTCAGATATTTATATTTTAGCTGTATAAACCATTTGAAGTTGTATAATAAATGTATTGTTTTTTGATCACTTAATGGAATAAGACAGTTGCAAAAGAAAAATGTTGTGGAGAAAAACTTTCCCATCATTTAGAATTACATGACCATCTAATTTTATTGCCATAAAAGATAAAGAGGATAGGAATAGCAGCAGACATTTATTGAGGACTTTTCAAGTGTTCCGCCCTATTTTGAATGCTTTCACAGACTCATATGCTCACAATAGCCCTATGAAGTAGAAGCAATTATTAACTCTATTTTCAGATAAACAGCTGAGGCATAGAAATATTAGAGATTTTATTCCAAGTTCACAGTTAATGAGTGTTTTGCTGGTGATGGACAGGAAGCTAGTTTGGATGAATGAATTTTTAGATCATTTTACTTATTTCCTTGAAGTTTTTGCCTAATCCACTAGAACTGTTATTATGTTATCCCTTTTGGGAACTGTTATTATGTTATCCCTTATTGCTCTTAAGTTTTTAAAAAATCTCCATAAAAATGTCCTGTCCTTAAATTATTATAACCTTTTCCTAATAAACATTCCTAACTTGTATTAACACTGACCATATTTTTACCCTGAGAACTTTTAAAATACTTTATGTAATGTGGACAGGGAACAACTTGCAGGAATTAACAAATGACTGCTTTTTTTACTTTACAGGAAATGATGAGCAAGTTATCCTCCATGATGTTGAAAGGTAAATATGTTGTTGGTGTGTGAAGGTGATTGACTATTTTTCACAGGAAGAGAGGAAAATATCTCTTTAGACCCAAATCATTTTTATCTTTTGAATAACATATAACATTGGTCCTTTTCTAAAAACATTTCTGTAATAGTTTTGAAATAAAATTTTGATTTATAAAAGAAAAAAGGAAAGTTGGTATGAAATTATAGTTTTTAGGTGAAAATTTAAAGGGAGTGATTGAAAGAGGAAGAGAAATAATCAATAATAATCAGAGCTAAAAAGAAATGTTTAGCGCAAAAAAATCATCACAGCTAATATTTATTGAGTTCTTACTTTCATGTGCCAGACATCATTCTAGGTGCTTTGTAAGTATTAATTCATTTAACCCTAATCATTTTATGAAGGATAGTGTGATCTGCATTACAGAAGTGAAAACAGGCACAGAAATGTTAGGTAACTTAAAGTCAAGTGATGCTAGGATCTAAGGCAGTCTGGGTTAGAGCTGTGCTCTTAATCATCATGCCAGACTGCTAAAAGAGCCTCTCCCACTCCTGCTATATCAGTTCTGCCTGCTGTAAAACTTTTGTTTGCCTTTTGGAAATCAAATACCACTGTCAGATCTGGACATAAACAAATGCATTCTGTAATAAATGAAAACACAAAACTCAGCTATTGAGTCACTTTTAAAATACTTATTATGAAATCCAAAAATATAGTGCCTTTGATAGTATTTTTTTTTTTTTTCATTTGAAAGTTGAATATTTACCTTTTAGGAAATACAATATCCTTTAGGTTTAACGAGATTAACTTTCTACTAAGAATGAGAGAGACTGCATCCTAGGTGCCAGAGAGCTGGGACTCTGTGCTATGTTTGTGTGTATGTGTGTGCCTGTGTGCCTCTCTCTTGCTCTCTGTTTCTCAGCAGCGAGACCTTGGATGTGTTTGCTCATGAAGATGCAGTATATGGCTTATCAGTGAGCCCAGTAAATGACAACATTTTTGCCAGCTCTTCAGATGATGGTCGGGTTCTCATTTGGGACATCCGGGAGTCTCCCCATGGAGGTAGGGTCACTGGACAAAAGACTGTTGGATTGTGTGTACAGTTTGATGTCAAGTTCTTTGCAGATTCAATATATGACCTGAGTATCTGAGTGTGAATGTTGTCAAGGGAGAGGAAATGTGAGTCCACATGGCAGCACAATGTCTTTGGAGGTCCTGTTCTGACATAAGCAGTCAGAAGTAGGGCACCTTGGCCAGCCCTACTCCACCCACCTGGGAATCTCCATGCACCCTTGCACATTGATGGTTAATGACTCCAAGAAGCACAAGATGTGGCATCTCATTGTGGAGGGTAACCACCAAAGGCCAGTTATGTGTGGTGCTGACATGCATACATCCTTAGATGTTTACTGAGAATGGGGATGCTGTGCAGTTTTTGCAACCCTAGTTGCAGGCTTGTTCTTTTGTTGAAGAAAATCACAGAACCTCACCTTACCTGCATGTGGGATCGTAAATGATGGCAAATACGTTCCATAATGGAATTGTGAGTGCCTCCAAATGTGCTCTTTCAGCCTCTGATGTGTGAATGAAGAACTTGATTTGATGACTTTCTCTGAAGTTCTTCAGGAAACGCATCTTTTTAGTTCCTTTCCTACAGAGGGATTTCTTTCTGTCTTCAGCCCCTTCCTCCAGTGCCACTACCATGCTCATCTCCGTCCCCGCCCCTTAGTTTGACTCTGTAATGAGCACACCTGTGTACACCGTTCAAGCCTTCCTCTTTTGTCTTTTGTCTGGCAGGGTCTTTTTATTTTTCTATATTTCAAACATATAACATGCTAGGTCGTACTTGTTATTGAGGTTCAGGCTATCATAGAAGCTTGTCCTTAGGGTTAGGCAGGTCAAGTTGCAGCAAGAGAAGCACTGATGGCTCAATCTCTATGTGATTAGTAGGTGAGATTTTCCTTTGTTTGCACTGCCTGATGATTGCAAAGACTGAACAGTTTACCTGCTCAGAGACTTATGCAGTAATGCATTTGGAAATCACAGACTGAAAAGTGCTTTCTGTCTTTCACTCTAACAGTTCCATAAGAGTATATTCTTCTAAGTACCAGAGTAATTCCTTCCTCATGTGGAGCCTAATAATTAATTCTGATGGATACAGAGGTTCTAGGTGAAGTTGACTAGGAACTGACTGAATGCAAAAGACGTTCAAGTATTAGGTTTTTAAAAAAATATTTCTGATGGAGCATGGTGGCACATACCTATAATCCCAGCTACTTGGGAGACTGAGGTAGGAGGATACCAAGTTCAAGGCCAGCCTTAGCAACTTAGGGAGACCCTGCCTCAAAATAATATAAGAATCCTGGTGTGGATGAATGCCTATAATCCCTGCAACTCAGGAAGCTGAGGCAGGAGGATCTCAAGTTTGAGAACAGCCTGAGCAACTTAAAACAAGACTCTGTCTCAAAATAAAGAATAAAAAGGGCTGGAGATGTAGCTCAGTGGTGGAACGCTTCTGGGTTCAATCCCTAGTACTAAAAAAAAAAAAAGTAAGTAAATGAATAAATAAATAAACTAAGAAAAGAACTGGGGTGTAGCTCAGTGGAGAGTGTATGGTCATGAGGCCCTGGGTAGAATCCACAGTATCAACCCAGTCCACATATGTTCTAATACTGGAAGTCAAATCATAAAAATATACACTGAACCATTTAGGTGGTATTGTGAACAAAAAAAAAAAAAAAAAGAAAAAGAAAGAAAGAAACCTGTGCTATTGTTTTGCCTTATCTTAATTTTTTCAGTGCTTTGCTTTGTCATCACTGAATCTATTGCAGTTTTAAAACTTTTATTAATTTTTAGACTAATAAATTTGGATTAAAGTTGTAATAATTGTACCAGAAATTGATCATGAATTTTTTCAGCTCTTGTGGAATTCAGTTTACTAACTGTAAAACAGCTTACCTTCCCCTTTTCAGGTACTGTATAGATTTCCAAATATTGTGGCTTAAAATTTAGTTAAATGTATTTAGATTGCTGTTGTCCTACTTTCTGCATGAAAAAGTGTTTAAAGGACTTGGGGGATCTTGGAAGGTGCCTGGTGTGGTGATGTGTACTATGTTGGGGTTCTGGTTGTTTGGGTATGATTATTAAAAAGTATGCTCCTACTTGGATTCATGTTCTTATTCATCTGACTGTCATTGACCCAGGGATAACCATAATTTCTCTTTTCACAGAGCCCTTTTGCCTGGCAAACTACCCATCAGCCTTTCACAGTGTCATGTTTAACCCTGTGGAGCCCAGATTATTGGCCACAGCCAATTCAAAGGAAGGAGTGGGACTCTGGGATATTCGAAAACCTCAAAGGTGAGCCCCCCTTGATTCATAAGTTGTTCACACTTTCTCCTCCCTTGTTTCTCAGGTAAAGTGATCATCCTGCAAATATTGTCAGAACTTGTTTGACAGCTGGTCTCAATTGGGCATCTCTTAACATGCTTTGGTGTTTCTGAAGCCAAGAAAGCCTATTTCCAAGGAGCCAACAGAATGAGAAATCCATAGTCCTTCTGATGAGAAGTTTTAAGTTGTAATCTGGATCCTAGATGGGGTCAATTCTAGGCAGTTACATAAAGTATTGAGAGCAGCCTCCCTTTAGTCCTGCCTTTTCTCTTGAGGCCTGGAATTCCCTACATGCACAGGAACTCTTCCAGGGGGAGAGGGGTTTGCCAAACTCATTGCTGTTGAACTGGGGGATCTTAATTCTAGGCTAGAAGGAGTTCCTCTAAATTGTGAGGCCCCAAATTGTGTAAAAAATTATATATTGTGATTCATGTAAGTGTATTTTTCTGAGAAGGAAATTCGTTTGCTATATCAGTTTCTCAAAAGGACCAGTGACCACAAAATGTTAAGAGCTAGTGCACTGTAGTTTTGTGTTACTAATATATTTGTCCTTCTGCTTTCATTATTAAATAAGCACATCTTAGACAATCCTGACCTAGTGGTATAAATCACTAATGGGAGTTTCAAGCATCATGAAAATCCTATGAGGGAAGGATAACCTTTTAGGGCACCTGTGCATAAAGCTGACCTTGCTTTATAAAAGACAGCTAGCTTTTCTGGAAATCCTATGGGGAGGCAGTTTCATTTGTAAAGCAATATTGTAGAAGAATGTCATGGAAAGTAAGCAAGGTTATACTTTATTTCATGGGCCTCAGATGAAAGGGCATTTAAGTATAGAGGATTATCCTTTTAACCTTAGTTGATTCTCTTCTATGGGATAGTCAAAGGGAGTTGGAACTATTAACAGCAGATCTGTGTAGGCAGGGGGTGTCCCTAGTGTTGAGCAGGGCTCCCTGAGGTACCAAAGGAGAGCAGAGCTTTCTCTGGACCTTTCTGTCATATATACACCTGGCTCTTGCTTTTCCAGTGCATGTAATGGCAGGCCCCTAATATGCCTTTACACTGTGTGCTTAAGGAGATCTGTTGTCTGCAAGGAAGACAGACAAGCTCTGATTTCAGCAGCAGAGTATTCTACCATGTCAGGCTCTTTAGGAACAACTGTTCTGCCTCATTCATACTACAAAAGGCAGGGTTTGGACTAACTATGCCAGCTTTCTCCTAATGTACTATCTCCTTCACTTAAAATTGCAATGAATAGTTGGCAACAGGAGTGGGGCACTGAGCTATTCATCTCCAGTGGAAAGCTTGAGTAATTCATAATGTCAGTAGTGTCTTGAGAGAAGAGCAGGGAAAGGAGTGTTTTAATTCTCCTTTGATTCTCTTCCAATCTCCTCCACTAGTTTCTTGCTGTGCATTATGTGGGCCCTTTTCCCCTTTCCTCATTAAACTTATAAGGGGTTTCTTTTTTAGTAAAATTTCTAAGTGGTGATTATTATTTTTATAGTAACATTAGATTTAGAGTTTTATACAGAAAAGTGTAAAGAGAAACAAAACCAAGTAAACAAAAAACAAAAAAGAGAGAAAAGGAAGAAAGAAGAACTCTGAGATGCTTTTTGAATTTTTATATTTTAAGATTCTTCTTCTACTTCCTGGTCTTTAGTCACTTATTCTCTTCAAAGGTAACAATAATGAAAAGTTTCTTTATGTATCTTTCTAGGACATAATTTAATGCAGTTACTAGCATGTATATGCATCCTTTAAAAAATTTAGATCGCTGGCCATGGTGGCACACATCTGCAATCCCAGCAACTCAGGAGGCCGAGGAAGGAGGATCACAAGTTTGAAGCCAGCCTCAGCAACTTAGACCCTGTTTCAAAATAAAAAAGGTTAGGGTTGTGACTCAGTGCAGAACTCCTCTGGGTTCAATTTCTAATACCACCAAAAAAAAAAAAAGAAAGAAAGAAAGAAAAGAAACTGAAGGAACAATGTAAGACCCCTATTCTCAACGTCCCCAAACCCCAATTAACATGTCCTGGAGATCTTTTCATATCAGCACTTATAGATCTGGCTCATTCTTTTTTTCTTTTTTCTTTTTAAAAATTTTTTAGATGTTGATAGACCTTTAGTTTATTCATTTATTTATATGTGGTGCTGAGAATCGAACCCAGTGCCTCACACATGCTAGGCAATCTCTCTACCACTGAGTTACAACCCCAGCCCCTGGCTCATTCTTTTAATAACTGTGATATTCCATTAATGTAATGTACGTAAAAACCAGGACTTGTTTCCAATTTGGGGTCACTATAAACAAGGCTATGTCGAAATGTTTGCACATCTGTTTTGGCCTGCTTTTGCAAAATAGGAATTGTTCAATATTGTATGGTTTTACATTTTTCATAAAAATTGTCAACTGTGCCCCCATCACCAAAGTTGCATTGACTTACAAACCTACTGGGTTTGAGACTATGTGTTTCTCCAGACCCTCACCAACATTTAAACTGTTGCTAGTGTTCTGTGGGTGGTGGTGGTGGTGGTTATATCTTCTTGTTTTGATTTCTTCTTTAGCTGTGGCTGAGATTTTGTGGTTTCTTTGGTAATATATAATTTTGAAAGCCCATGAGGGAGAAAAGTCACCCAATAAAGCTATTTGGTAATCTTGACTGATTTTTATTTTATTTTTTTTATAAATTAAAGAGCACAGTGCCAAGGGAACTAGGATGGTGTTGTTCTAATATTCTATGAGGTTTTATGGGCATCAGGTGGAAAAGAGCATGAAATATTCTTAGACTACTTCTTAACTTCATATCCACGGGAGTTTGGGAATTAAATTATAGATCTTATCTGTTCAGATTCCCTCAATGCAAGTTGGTGTGGAGGAGGGAGAAAAGGTGCTTTGTCTTTTCCATATAGGATTTAATTATGCTGAGTTGCAGTAGATAATTTGTCTCTTGAGCACAGTTACCTAGAAACCCTAACCAAGATCTTGGTGCAATTCTGAGTCCTTTGGGAGGACAAGCCTGGAACGAGATAGGTGTACTTTAGGAATAAGGTATAGGGAGAGATTTTAGGATATTTGTGAACCCCTTAAAATTACAGGTAAAATTGTGTGTGTCTATCTGAGGAAGCATATGTATATTTTTTCCCCCTTGGGATAAGAGCTTTTTGCAGGTTCTCAGAGACCTGTGACCTCAAAAGGATGAGTTGTTTGGTGATCTGACCATTTTAGGTTTAGAGCCTATTTTGGTTCCTTGTCAGCCTTATTAGTAACTTCCAGCTTATAATAGGTGGGTGAATAGCTTATATAGCTTATAATATAGGTGGGTGAATTCAGGGCCTACTCAGAAGGGCTACTGGCCTTCTGGAAACAAATATAATTTCCTTGAAGCAATGAGGGAGACCTCATATTTAGCACCCTTTCCTTTCTGGCTTAACCTATGGGTTATTCAATTTTTAGGTGGTTTCTCTAACTTGTTCCTAGCCTATGCAGTACTGCTCTACTTTAGTTTGATAGCCTGTAGATGTGTGAACAAACATTTTTGTCCAACTGCTGCCCTGAAATAAACTAATTAGAGGGCTAACTGGAAGAATAAAATGTCAGTTGTAGAAAAGAATTTAGTTATTACATCATCTGATTTCCTCATTGTACAGATTAAGAAACTAGCCTAGCAAGGTAGGGGGAGGCAGAAGAGCTTAATGGCTTATAGAGTGTACAAGCCACACCCCTGGGTATAGACAGGCAGTACACCTTAATAGCCACATGATCCTTAGCAAACTACTTTACCTCTCAATGCCTTGTAATCTTAAATAACAGCTAGCATTTATTAAACATTACACATGCCAGGAGTAATGACAGTTATCTGAATAACCACCTTATTTAATCCTTCTGATAGCCGTATGAAATAGGTTCTGGTTGATTGATTGATTGATTGATTGTACCAGGGGTTAAACCCAGGGGCATTCAACCACTGAGCTACATCCCCAGCCAATTTTTTAGTTTTTATTTTGAGACAGGGTCTTACTAAGTTTCTTAGGCTGACTTTGAACTTGTGATCCTCCTACCTCAGCCTCTGAGCTGCTGGGATTGTAGGCATGTGCCACTGGACCTGACACTCTGTTATTATTTTAATTATAAGGAAATTTAGGCATAAAGAGGTAAAATAACCTGTGTGTTTATATACAGATATATCATAACCCACTTTATCTTTTTTTCTAAATCAGATAGGATCCCTACACATTCTAGTTTTCCTTCACCTATGCCTCCTTGCAGTAGAACTTTTCCAGAATTCCTGTCAGATTTTTTTGATAGACTCTTCCAACTCTGCAGTCTTGAGTCCTTCATTCAGACTGTCTACTCCTAAAAATTAACCCCTTTCACTGACTCATTGACCCAGCCTCTGTCTAAATGCTGACTTTCCAAGATTCTTGTTTTTCTAATCCTGGAAACCTGCATGTACTATTTATTTTGCTGTGAAACTTTAGATCAGAAATTGGAAACCCCCTGCCTATAGACCAGATTCAACCCACTCAATTTGTTTGGTCTACATGGTATAATAGAGATTGGAATATTACACAGAAAAATGGCAGTTTCTCACATCTTTTGAAAAATTCAAAAGATCTAATATTCTCAGACTTGTTTCTCATTTGGTTAGTAGTCAGCCCAAAGTTAGTCACATTCTCCTTTAAATTTTACGATGTGTTCAGGGTCCCACTACTTCTTTATGTCTTGATACAGATAAAACCTCTCATTTACATTACTTGCCTGGCCCTGTAGATATGGAGTTGGAAAGGTCAATTTTAGGGATTTCAAAGGTGATGAGTATAATTGACTGAATAGGAGAAAACTTGACATATATAAGAATACACTACATATTTGAACAAGGTTTCATTTATTTTGTTTAGATTATTTCTGCTGATGTCTTTCACAACCATCGTCCTTTGTCACTGCCAACATCCCACTTATGTCTTGCTTAGACTGTTGCAGTGGCCCTTGAACAGTTTTCAGAACTGAGATCTTCTAATGAGGAAAGAATCAGGAAACAGGAAAATTCCCCCTGCTGTCACTTTGCTTGTTTCACCCTTTTTATTGCCTGTTTTAGCTGTCTGCTCACCCACCACCTCTTTCCCTTCTGATCTTTTTAGTTTCTGTCAGGAACTGTTAGTTCTGTGACAGGTAACAGTGTCTTGCTTTGACAAGGATAATAGAAGCGTGGTTCTTTTCCACTCAATAAAACTAGGGCAAGCCGGGAATCCATACAAAGACTTACCTTATAAGATAGTGTTTTTAGATGTTGTATATATCAGAAAATGGACAGTGGGTGCAAATTCCTACTTTCAGAAGAAATTGTTCTTAGAACCTTGTATGTCTTTGGGGATCTCTAGGTTAAAGAGTTCTCTTGCTCTCATTAGGGCCTGTGCCAATCCTGCTTCTGTAGAGATCATATTAAATGTAGATTTTTGCCTTCTGAACAAGCCAGACAATCTCTACCGTTTTGCATTTGAGGGTTGCTCATACTATTATGGGAAAATGGAGCTAATGGTTCAAACATCAAACGCTGGAAAAGGTGCCTCATACTTTGATATTGTTTAAAATTTAAAGAATGAGACTTTCTTGACTTTGACCTCCTTCTTTTCAGAATATAGAACTATCAGAGTAGATAGATTTCTTAAATTTTTTCAAAAAGACCCCAAAAGCAGTATATATGAAAGAAAAAAAATTGATAAATTGGATTACATTCAAATTAAGAACTTGTATTCATCAAAGACATCATTAAGTTAATAGATGAACTAAGGATAATAATATATTTTTAATACATATATTGAACAAGAATTCCTATCCAGAGTATATAAAGAACTACAAATCAAAGACAAAATTCTCAGGGGTTTTTTGCTGTTTTTGCAGTGCTTGGGATAGAACACAAGGTCTCACACATACACTAGGCAAGTGCAGTACCACTAAGCTACATCCCTAGCCCCTAAATTCAGTTTTTTAAATGAGCAGAAATGTTGAACAGTGCTTCACCAAACAAGATATCCACATAACTAATAAGTGTTTGAAAGGTACTCAACTTTGTTACTTAAGAGGTAACTGAAAATTAAAATCATTATGAATCACCACTCTATGTCCAGAACAGTTAAAATTTTTAAAATACGAATTGTGTTGACAAGGGTATGGAGCAAAAGAAACTCTCATACATTTTAGGTAAGTGTAAATTAGGGAAAGCTAGTTGTCATCGTCCACAAAAGCTAAACATTTCGCTCCACAGACTCACTCTTAGGAATACCTAAGAGAAATGAACACATATTTGCATCAAAGACATACACAAGAATATTTCAGCTACTTTATTCATAATAGCCAAAAGCTGGAAACAACCGAAATGTCACTTAAAGGAAAATGAACAAATAAACTGTGGAATAGCCATACAATAAAATGCTATACAAAGTTTGATTTTCAGAATGATGAACTCTAGTCAGAGGATTTGCCTTTTAGTTAGCTACTCTTTTTCTTTCTTTCTTCTCCCACTTGCTCATCTTTACCTTCATACAATACTCATGCAAGTGTTCCATCTACTGAAAGCGTTAATAAAAGCTTTGTTTTCTCCCTAGCACTATATTCCTTTCTTAACTTGTTTTTATCAATGTCATCATCACTCTTTAATCATTCTGGCTGAAATTTCAGTCCTGTGTAACTCTTCTGTCTCTCCCTCTGCTGTGACCAGCCTTGCTCTGTTAGAGCCTGGATATTATTTTGGTTCATAAAGCTGTCACCCACTGTCACATCCTATCCATATCAGACTTTGCATAAGGTGTCGACAGCACTGGCTCCTTAACTTGCCTGTTTGTTTATTTTTTTTGTGTGGGGGGGGCAGGTACTGGGGATTGAACCCAGGGGCACTTAACCCAAGCTACATCCCCAGCCCTTTTTATTTTTTATTTTGAGACAGGGTCTCACTAAGTTGTTTAGGGCCTAAATTGCTGAGGCTAGTCTTGAACTTTCAATCCTCCTGCCTCAGCCTCCCAAATCTCTGGGATTACAGGAGTGCACCACTGTGCCTGGCTTGCCTGTTTCTAAAAGCACACATCCTTAAACATAATTTTTGCTATTGCCCTACCCAGAAACTTTAGTGACTTCTTATTATTTTTGTTTAATCTGCATCCATGTCCAGAACTTATAAGATGCTCTAAGAAAAAAAAAAATTTTTTTGGAATGAATGTATGACCTACTTTACTGGATAAAATCAAAATTCCTTAAGCAGTCTGCCCTTTCTCCATGCAGCCTCCCTTCTCCCCTTGTACTACTCCCACACATACAAATGCACACAGAGGAGAATTTTTGCTTCTCTCTTGATTTTTCTTTACCCACTCAGTTCCTAGTTACTGAGGTCAAGTGATAACCCATCAGGGAGAACTTTTTGCTAGACCTCCCTATTACACATTCTTCCTCTACTCACTGTGTCCCCAGGACCCAGCAATTTTGGTACAGAGTTAAGTTTCTAGTGAATAAAACATCCCTAGTAGGGGAAGGGATTTCTCTATTCACAACTTCTATAAAGTCTTTATGGTTTGTGGCATTCATGTTTCCTTTGTTAGTCACTACACTTACCATTATTAATTGTTAAATGACTCTGTTTTATCTCCAGCTGAGTACTGGGAAAGCTATCTTAGATTAGAAGGCTATCTCTAATCCTAACCTAAGGATAGCCTTCCCAGTACTCAGTGATTGCTTCTCAGAAAGGAGGTACTTGTGCTAATCAGTGTTATTACTTGTGTTTTTCTGTGAAATTTAAAGGACAGGACCATGTTTCATTCATCTTTAATCTCTAGTCCCTAGTAGTTCTTGAAGTACTATGGAAGCTTACTATATGTTGGATGAATACATAGTATTATACTCATCCCAAATCCCTAAAAAACCAAAGGTCAATGTCTGATATGTGGATGCTAACACACAAGGTGGTGGGGATAGGAATAGGAAAGACATTGGAATGGATCGGACATAACTTTCCTATGTACATATGTGAATAATACCACAGTAATCACAGTGTTGTGTACGTCCACAAGACTGGGATCCTAATTAGAATAAGATTTACGTCATGGTTGTATAAATATGTCAAAATACACTCTACTGACGTGTAACTAAAAAGAACAAAATAAAAATGAAAAATAGTCTGTATTTTCAAAGGTAACTTTCTGTAATGTTTCTGCACCTGAAATCCCTGAGTATAATGCCATGGATCAAGATGTTGTTTCTGAGAAATGACTCCTTAGTGGATGTGTAGGGGTTCTTGCTGGGCTTTGAATGCCTTGTCAATTTTGTGAGAGAAAGCCAAGTGTTCTAGTGAAATTGTTTTCTAGTTTTTAGGCCACAAGATGGAGCTAGAGAATCAATTTTGCCCATTCGCGACTCCAGGCCCTGGTATCCTAACCTAGTGATTCTCAAACTTAAAGGAACATCAGAATCACCGGTGAGCTTGTTAAAGCGCTCCATTCTGAAGCCCATAACTAGAGATTGAATTGTTGGTCAAGAGTGGGGCTTATGAATCTGCCATTTTTAAAAACACGACCCAGGTGATTTCACAACTTGTCTTACATGATGGAAGCAGAGAAGTTTGGTGAATTTGCTACCAAGTTCAGCTAGACTCAGGGTTTTTGGGCTTTAGGCCAGAGCCTTCCTGTGTCCTTCATACCAAACACAGATGTTCCTTGAAAACCTTAGCTTCAGATCACAGCATCAGGGGACTATTTAGTGCATGGACAGGAGATTTAGAAGCATGTACCATTTCTTGTGCATCCTATAAGAACTCTTAAATCTAGTTATTCAGGAAGAGGTGATATCAGAACCCTGAATCAAGTGAACTTTGTTATTTTAAAATCAAATGTTTATCTTTTCTTTTTAAAACATTTTGTAAAATTATTTTCAAATATTTATAAAAGTAGGATAGTAAAATGAACTCCTATACCTATCACCCAGCTTCATTGTCAACCTTGTTTTAGTCGATGAACTTGTTTAATTTATTCCTCATCTGCAACACCTCCTACTAATTATTTCGAATTAATTTTCATATGGCAACTCAGTTGCTGGTATTACAAGTGTGCAGCACTATGCCTGGCTCTTGCAAAAAGATACATATATTCTTAAAACATAACCACAATATTATTATCCCACCTAAAAAATTGACCATAATTCCTTCATACCATCACATATATTGTTACAATTGGTTTTCATGAATCAACTTTCAAATAAGGTCCAAACAAAGCAATTGGTTGACATGGCTTCTAAGTTTCTCTTAGCAAATAGGTATTCCAGCCTCTCACTTTGTTCCTTGCTATTGATTAAAGAAACTAGATTATTTGTCTCATGGAATGTCTTACATTCCTGTAAGGTAGTATTAAAATTTTTCTAAGGTAGAATTCATAGTAACATGTAATTATCATTTTAAAGTGAACAATTCCACAAGGCCCTGAGTTTGATCCCCTGTACTGCAAATAAATAAATAAATAAATAAATAAAATAAAGTGAACAATTCAGTGGCATTTTTGAACATTCTTGTATCACTTAACATGTTTTTTAGCACTGGGAATTGAACTTAGGGCTTGTTAGGTGGGTGCTTTGCCACTGAGTTACATTTCCAGTCCTCATTTAACTTGTTTTGTTTTTTTAATTTTAATTTTTTAATTTTTATTTTTACATACTGCATTTTGATTCATTGTACACAAATGGGGTGCAACTTTTTCATTTCTATGGTTGTGCACAATGTAGATTCACACCATTCGTGTAATCATACATGTACATAGGGTAATAATGTCTGTCTCAGTCCACTATCTTTCCTTCCCCCACCCCCTCCGCCCCATTTCCCTCTATGCAATCCAGATTTCCTCCGTTCTGCTCTTGACCCCCTTGCCACCCCTCCTCATTATGTATCATCATCCACTTGTCAGAGAAAACATTCAGCCTTTGGTTTTTTGGGCTTGACTTATTTTACTTAACATGATATTCTCCAGCTCCAGCCATTTACCAGCAAATGCTATAATTTTATTCTTCTTTATGGCTGAGTATTATTCCATTTGAGATTCATCCACATTATGACTTGTATCAGTACTTCATTACTTTTCATGGACGAGCGATATTTCATCATATGTGTATGCACATGCTGTTTATCCATTCATCCACTGATGGACATCAGGGTTGACTCATCTTTGGCTATTGTGAATAACACTAACATTTGTTAGCAAATGTTTGAGTACCTATTTTCAGTTTGTTAATGGATATATACCTAGTAGTAGAAGATGAATAATAGAATAATACCGTTTTGAGGAACTACCAAACTACTTTTCTGCAAAAAGATTCTTCTTCTTCCCCTCCTCCTCCACCCCCCTCCCCCTTCCAACTCCCCTCCCCCTCTTCTTTCTTCTTTCTTCTTTCTTCTTCCTTCATTATTTTGGTACTGGGGATTGAACCTAGGGGTACTTAACCACTGAGTCATGTCCTAGCCCTTTTTATCTTTTATTTTGAGACAGAGTTTCACTAAGTTGTTGAGGCTGGCCTTGAACTTGTGATCCTCCTACTTCAGCTTCCTGAGTTGCTGGTATTACAAGTGTGCAGCACTATGCCTGGCTCTTGCAAAAAGATACATATATTCTTTTTTTTTTTTTCTTTTTTTTTTTTTTTTTTTTTTTGGGTGCTGGGGATCGAACCCAGGGCCTTGTGCTTACAAGGCAAGCACTCTACCGACTGAGCTATCTCCCCAGCCCCAAGATACATATATTCTTAAAACATAACCACAATATTATTATCCCACCTAAAAAATTGACCATAATTCCTTCATACCATCACATATATTGTTACAATTGGTTTTCATGAATCAACTTTCAAATAAGGTCCAAACAAAGCAATTGGTTGACATGGCTTCTAAGTTTCTCTTAGCAAATAGGTATTCCAGCCTCTCACTTTGTTCCTTGCTATTGATTAAAGAAACTAGATTATTTGTCTCATGGAATGTCTTACATTCCTGTTGATGCTGATTTGTATTCGTGAATTATCATTTAAAATGTTTCTCTGACTCTGTTTTTTCCAGATATCGGTATTAGATCTAGGGGCTTAAACAAATTCAGATTTTTTTTTTTTCTTTCTTCTTTTTTTGAGGTGGGGTCTTGCTATGTTGCTCAGGCTGGTCTCAAACTCCTGGACTCAAGTGATTCTCCCACCTCAGCTTCTCAAGTATTTGGGACTGCAGGTGCATGCCACTGTGCCTAGTCCTTGATTTTTTAAGAATAGTTTCAAAAGTATTTCCTAAACGTAATTATGTATATCTGTAAGGAAACTAAAAGTTTCTAGCTATCTCTCCTTTTGTTTTAAAATACTTTTTTTTTTTTTTTTTTTTTTTGCAGTACTGGGGATCAAACTCAGGGCCTTGTGCTTTCGAGGCAAGCACTCTACCAGCTGAGCTATCTCCCCAGCCCCTTAAAATACTTTTGATAGACTTTTTAGTTTAGCTTTTTAAATACAAGTAATGCTGGTGATGATGTAGAGAAATTGGTTCCTTCATATATTGCTGATGGGAATGTATAATGGTACAGACATTCTGGAAAATAGGTTGGTGGTTCTTTTATAAATTAAAGATGAACTTACAATCCAGCAATTATATTCTTGGGCATTTATCTAAGAGAAGAGCACTTATTTTCATACAGAAGCTCATACATGATTGTTTTTAGTAGATTTAATTAGAATGACTCAAAAGCAGGATACTATGCACATATCCTTCAATGAATAAATAGCTAAACACACTGTGATACATTCATACCATAGTACTACTCAATGATTAAAAAAAGAACTATTGACATAAGCAATAACTTCAGTGAACTCAAGAAGATTTAAAAAATTTTTTAAATTTAATTAGCTATACATTACAGTAGAATGCACTTTGATACATCATATCATGTATTTTAGTACTAGGGATTGAACCCAGGGACACTGAACAAGGACATTACAGTTTTCAGAGTCCTTTGAGAATTTTTATTTGACTGTTGTATGAATTTAAAATAATGACTTAATTTCAAATTTAGCATTTGTACCAGATCCCTGTGTGGCAGTTTATTATATGAAATTTCCCTTAAGAGGCTCTTTTAAATTCCCTATCTCATACTTTTCTCAAAACTATTTTCCATGGTCACTCTTTTAAAGGTTATAAGACAAGTTCGTGTTCACTTTAGAAAAACTTGGGAAATAAAATAAAAGCTATGTGGAAAATAAAAATAACCTAAATCCTATTGTCTAGTTAATTTATCTTCTTAATGGTTTCAGTATATCCATCAATCTTTATATTCTTCACTACTTTTAAATATAATTGGGTAGGACATTTATTCAGTACCTACAGAATTCATTGGTTACTTTCTAAAATCAGATAGGTGAAACTATTTTATGTGTATATTTTCTTTTTAAATTTTTCTTAAATTTTTTTTACTTGTTCTATTGGTTATACATGACAGTAGAATGACACATTGTACACAGATGCAAAGTTACTTCTCATTCCTCTGACTGTACATGGTGCTGAGTCACACCAGTAGTGTAATCACACATGTATATAGGGTAATAATGTCTGTCTCATTCTACTGTGCTTCCCATCCCCACCCCTCCCCTCACTCCCTTCTACATAATCCAGAGTTCCTTCATTCTTCTCTACCCACCCCCACTTTGGATCAGCATCCACTTACCAGAGAAAACATTCACCCTTTGGTTTTTTGGGATTGTCTTATTTTACTTAGAATGATATTCTCCAGTCCCATCCGTTTATCAGCAAATGCCATAATTTCATTCTTCCTTAAGGCTGAGTAATATTCTATTGTGTATATGTACCACATTTTCTTTATCCATTCATCTGTTGAAGGCCATCTAGGTTTGTTTCATAGTTTAGCTATTGTGAAATGAGCTGCTATAAACACTGATGTGGCTGCATCACTGTAGTATGCTGATTCTAAGTCCTTTGGGTACAAACCTAGGAGTGGGATAGCTGGGTCAAATGGTGGTTCCATTCCAAGTTTTCTGAGGAATCTCCATACTGCTTTCCAGAGTGGTTGCACCAATCTGCAGTCCCACCAACAGTGTATGAGTGTACCTTTTTCCCCACATCCTCGCCAACACTTATTATTGCTTGTATGTTTGATAATTGCCATTCTGAGTGGAACGAGATGAAATCTTAGAGTAGTTTTGATTTGTGTTTCTCTAATTGCAAGAGATGATGAACATTTTTTCATATGTTTGTAGATCAGTTGTATTTCTTCTTCTGTGAAGTGTGCGTTCAGTTCCTTAGCCCATTTATTGATTTGGGTTATTTGTTTTTCAGAGTTTTTTTAGTTTTTTATATATCTTGGAGATTGGTGCTCTATCTGATGTGCATGTGGTAAAGATTTTCTCCTATTCTGTAGGCTCTCTTCAAATTATTGATAGTTTCCTTTGCTGAGAATAAGCTTTTTAGTTTGAATCCATCCCATTTATTGATTCTTAATTTTATTTCGTGCTCTTTAGGAGTCATGTTAAGGAAGTCAGGTCCTAGGTCAACATGATGAAGATTTGGTTCTACTTTTTCTCCTATTAGGAACAGGATCTCTGTTTTAGAGCCTAAGTCCTTGATCCACTTTGAGTTGATCTTTGTGCAGGGTGAGAGATAGAGGTTTAATTTCATTTTGTTACATATGGATTTCCAGTTTTCCCAGCACCATTTGTTGAAGAGGCTATCTTTTCTTCAGTGTTTATTTTTGGCACCTTTGTCTAGTGTGAGATAGCAGTATTTATGTTGGTTTGTCTCTGTGTCTCCTGTTTTGTTCCATTGGTCTACATGTCTATTTTGGTGCCAGTACCATGCCATTTTTGTTACTGTTGCTCTATAGTATAGTTTAAGGTCTGGTAGTGTGATGTCTCCTGCTTCACTCTTCTTGCTAAGGATTGCTTTGGCTATTCTGGCTCTCTTACTTTTCTAAATGAATTTCATGATTGATTTTTTTCTTTTTATGAAGAATGTCATTGGAATTTTAGTAGGAATTGCATTGAATGTGTATAACACTTTTGGTAGTATGGCCATATTGACAATACTAATTCTGCCTATCCTTGGTGTAGAGTTTTTTGAGTTCTTTATATATTCTGGAAATTAGTGCTCTATCTGAAGTATGAGTGGCAAAAATTTTCTCCCACTGTGTAGGTTCTCTCTTCACATTCCTGATAGTTTCCTTTGCTGAGAGAAAGCTTTTTAGTTTGAATCTATCTTAGTTATTGATTCTTGCTTTTATTTCTTGTGCTATGGGAGTCATGTTAAGGAAGTGTGATCTTAAGCTGACATGTTGAAGATTTGGACCTACTTTTTCTTCTATAAGATGCAGGGTCTCTGGCCTGATTCCAAGGTCCTTGATTCATTTTGAGTTGAGTTTTGTGCAGGGTGAGAGATAGGAGTTTAATTTCATTCTGCTACACATGGATTTCCAGTTTTCCCAGCACCATTTGTTGAAGAGGCTATCATTTCTCCATTGTATGTTTTTGTCACCTTTGTCTAGTATGAGAAACTTTATTAGGGTTTGTGTCTGTGTCCTCTATTCTGTACCATTGATCTACCTTTCTATTTTGGTGCCAATACCATGCCATTTTGTTACTATTGCTTTGTAGTATAGTTTAAGTTCTGGTAGTGTGATGTCTCCTGCTTCACTCTTCTTGCCAAGTTTTGCTTTGGCTATTCTGGCTCTCTTACTTTTCCAAATGAATTTCATGATTGATTTTTTTCTTTTTATGAAGAATGTCATTGGATTTTAGTAGGAATTGCATTAAATGTGTATAACACTTTTGGTAGTATGACCATATTGACAATATTAATTCTGCCTGTCCAAAAGCACCGAAGAGATTTCCATCTTCTAAGGTCTTCTTCAATTTCTTTCTTTAGGGTTCTGTAGCTTTCATCGCAGAGGTCTTTCACCTCTTTTGTTAGATTGATTTGCAAATTTTGTTTTTGTTTTTGTTTTTTTGAGGCTATTGTGAATGGGTAGTTTTCCTAATTTCTCTTGCAGTGGATTTAAATGAATCTATTTTTAAATTTATGGTTTGTTTCCTAAAACTTATTTTTTCTTTTGAATTTCTTTTCTGTGAATATTAGAAACTTACTCTAAATTATAAGAAACAAAGATACCTTTGACCTGTTAAATTCTTTTTTTTTTTTTTTTTTTTTATGGTGCTAGGGATTGATCCAGGAGTACCTTACTACTGATCCAGGAGTACCTTACTACTGAGGTACATCCCTAACCCCACTCCCCACCTTTTTTAAAAATCCTGATACAGGGTTTTGCTAAGGTTGCTTAGGAACTCACCAATTTGCTGAATCTAGCCTCGCACTTGTGATTCTCCTGCCTTTGCCTCCTGAGGTTATAAACTTGCTTAAATTTGTTTTTCTTCTTCTTTTTTTTTTTTTTTTGATACTGGGGATTGGACCCAGGGGGACTCAACCACTGAGGCACCTCCCCACCCCTTTTTGTGGTTTTTTTTTTTTTTTGAGACAGGGTCTCACTGAGTTGCTTAGGGCCTTGCTAAGTTGCCAAGGCTGACTTTGAATTCATGATTCTCCTACCTCAGCCTCCTGAGCCACTGGAATTACAGGCGTGCACCACCATGCCCAGCGAGGCTTACTTAAATTCTTACTTTTTGTTGGTCACTGAAGTGTTTAGCAAATGGGTGCGTTTAACTCTCTTGAAGGATGTATGGTGGTGTCATGTGAAGAGAAGGAGACCTAAATGGTCATTGGCAAATTATTGTCGAGGGCCATAATTTTGTACGTAGGAGTAAGGACTCCTATTTCTCTAACTTTATGCTGCTCTGTTCCTTGCTTCTCAAGATTGGGTTTTGTGGGCAGACAAATGTCAGGAGCTGTGTGAACCTTGATGGAGCATTTTTATTTGTAAGTCAAGAGTTTTTCATATTGCTGCTCATGATCTATTTAATTATTTACTCAAAATGTATTTATTAAATGCCTATTATATACCTAATACTATTCAAGCTTTCAGATGCACATGAAAAAGATAACTTGTATTTGAGAAGGAATATTCCAGGGTACAGAATCTATAAGTGCAGATGCCCTACAGCAGGAGCAGCCTGGACTGTTCTAGGAACAGTAAAAGGGGCACCATGTTATTAAAGTTATAGGAACAGTAAAAGGGGCACCATGTTATTAAAGTGGAATAATGTAAGAAGAGAGTGCTAGGGTCAGAGACATAGGGATTAGGGTAGGTGGTGGTATTATCTAGAGCCTTATTCACATTGTAAGAAATTTGGTTTTTACTTTGGTTGAAATGGGGAGTCACTAGAGAGTTTTCAGCAAAGTAATAATGTGATGGGATTCAGGAAGAATGGAAGCAAGAAGACTAGGTAGCAAGCTCTTTCGGTAATCTGGTGGGTCAAGAAGTCAGTTTAGGTGGTCACAAATATTTATTAAATACAAAAAAAAGAAAAATACTGCATTGCATATAGTAGGTAGTAAGCATCTTTAACAAATTTATATTAAACAAATGTGGGTTTTATGGGATGCTATGTAAAATGTATTTAGTACAAAGGATTACTATAAAAACATTTAAAAGCTATTGTTCTGAGACATTCATATTATTGCCAACCAGGAGTGACTTTGACTTTCAGATGTATGTATGCTCAGCAAATGGTTTCTGTAGGAAAGAAGTTGTTTTTATATATTATCCTGTCTCATCAATCAGCAGTTTGAAGACAGAGTGCTTTCCTTGATCTTCCTCTCTTCTTTTGTTTCAACTCTTTGCATAAGAGTTAATTTTACAGCACTGGGGATATAGCTCAGTTGATAGAGTGCTTACCTCACATGCACAAAGCCCTGGGTTCAATCCCCAGCTCCACAAAAAAAAAAAAAAAAAAAAAAAAAAAAAGAGTTAATTTTATGAAGTACAAAATTGTAATTTTTGTTTTCTGACCCTCATCTGCTTAGGATCTACCACCCCACCCAAGACTTTGCTTCTTTCCTTTTTAACATTCCTCTAGCTTTGTGGCCTTGTCACCTAGCACTCAGTGAATCCATCCAGTTTCTTCTGCCATTAGGGACTGCCTATTTATCTGCATGTCTTGCCACCCACTCCTGCACTGTTACTGTTGCTGTAGCAACTGCCATCTTAATCTACCTCCTTCTCCTTGCTTTTTTCTTCTTCCTAACAACCACTGTTCATTGAACTCTCTCCTCAGTTTTATATATGGAGAGGTCAGGGCTGATGATATGTAAGATGAAGATAAAGTGGCTACTTACCAAACTCCTGTCTGTTTCACAAAGCTTATGGTAAAAGGGTTTTGTTTTTGTTTTTAATAAGCCAGGCCATCCGATGAACTCTAATGATTAAATATTTAGTTCTTGATCCTGTGAGAAAGTTGTAAGTATCCTAGAAGATAGCTGTTATGGTGCTGCCTTTTAATGAACTTTAATATCTGGGTTGATTCTGTGTGACTTGGGATCTCTGGGCCAAAAACAATAACCTTGCCTCTAGAATGCCCTGGGCATGTTCTGGTTCTGGAAGATGATGATTAAAAATATTGCATTGCCTGCCATCCTTTTTGCTTCTTGAATGGGCCACATATGCCGCTTATTATATAAAGACCTCCTTATCAGAAATTCAGTCAAATTCTTCTGCCATACTCAGTCAGACTTAAATTTCTGGATACTCAACAAATACACTGAACCCATAAATATATTTTAAGCCAGAGAAGCTTAGTGGTGAATCATATTCAGAGAACAATAAATTTGTTTAGTCACAGATCCCCGTGAGTTTTTCTTGGGCTAGTTGCCCAACAACTTTTGGTTTCCTTTAAAGAAATTCTAGTCTTGGGACTGAAGATTGTACTATTTTAGAAAAACAAAAAGTTGGGCATGGTGGCACATGCCTGTACTCCCAGTTACTTCGGAGGCTGAGACAAGAGGAATTCTTGAGCCTAGAAGTTTAGCCCAGTCTTAGCAACATCTCAAAAATAAAAACAGCAACAACTAACCAAACAAAAAGCAGGGAGACCCCACATGCACACCCAGATTCTTCAGCCCCTTTCCAGCTTATAAAAAAGAAATGACTAAGGGATTATTGGGACCTTAAACACATTTGAATGAAATAAGTGATGGATTGTGACTCCCTGAATTTGCTCACTTTTACCTAATTCTAGTATCTTCTAGGATTTGTTGTGTTACAGGAAGTATAGAATACTTCATGTCCTTTATAGGTCATCCTGTCTTAAAGCAGAAACTAATGAGGGATTTTTTCCCCGATCTGGAAGACCTCACTTCTGCCTCTTTGCATGTGGTATGAACCAGCTCTGGTGCCTGAGTTGGAATACTGCCTTTGATTGCACATGTTGCACAAGTCTTATGGAACTTTCACATAGAAAATGTGGGGAAATTCATGCCAGTGGGCTTTGGAAAATCTTGTAGGCACTATCAGGCAGCATCAGATAAACTACTTAACTGTGGACTTATGGTGATCTAAATTCATAGACTTGGAAGATTTTTCAATTCCCTATATTGTGCTGGACGTACTAGTCAGTCACTTTTCCTGGAAGCAGCCTCCACCTGTTTCTCTTCTGTTTCAAGGCCTTTGACGTTAATCAAGTATTTTTACCCTGCAAGAACAATTAAGAATTGCAGTTGAGTTTTTGTTGTTGTTATTATTGTTTGTTTGTTTTGTATCTTAAATAGACAACAACAAAACGCAGAAAGGACTGTTTTCCTGATATTCAGAGGTACTCTTGCATTTTCCCCCGGGTCTTTTGCATGCTGACCTTTGGATCACCTCCTACTGCATTCCTGTTGCATTTTACAGAAAAATCCTTGGTCAAAGATGGACTGAGAATAATGTATTTCTTTTATTTGTCCTATAGGAATGTTTTTTTATTTAGTCATTTTAACTTGCTTGGCTAGTACTTCCAAGATACTGCTCATGTCCTCAGGGTGTGTGGTAGCAGCCATTTCTCTAGAGGAGTGGAGACAGTAGCATCTCTGTCATCAAGATCAGCATCCAGAAAGCAAATTAAGATTGGAGGATTTTTGTTGCATAGAAGCACTGTTGGTTCTCCAGAGGAAATGAGAAATTTCTTCTTCAGGGAATGTGTTGAAGATAGGAAAAAAAATTAAGCTTTGTAGTTAGAGAGGAACTCTGATCTTAAAAGGAATTGGAGTCATTGCTAATAGACTTGGGACTGTTAAAATTGCCATATTGTGTGGCTAGCTTTTCACTGAGACACTGGTAATCTCTCACTTCTCCATCTTTCCATCTTGCCCCCCCCACCCCAATTCCAAAATAGGATCACATTTCTCAAAGTGTCATTAGAGAATCACCTGCATCAGAATGAACTGGGGTTCCCTGTTAAATTCAAATACCTGGGCCCACTTCCCAGACTGAATTAGAATATCTGGGGGTGGATGCTGAGAACCTACATTTTAAAAAAAATTCTAGATGATTTCTTATGCATATTACACTTGGAACCATGAACTATAGAATCTTTGACATTATGTGTCCTGACTGTGAGGAAAAACTACTTTTAAGCTTTTTCTCCCTAATTAACTAAAGCATCCTTATTTTCACCAGGAATGGCCAGCTCAGCACCCCTGCTGAGAAGATATAGTTAATGATAACTACAGTTAATCACTTTCTGAATTTCAGGTATCATTCCATTCCTCTGGAAGAAATCAAATTTTGTACCCAAATATGAAAGATTCAATATTGGTAACTGCTGCTCTGTAGATAGCACTCCCGAACATTCTAGAAGCAAGATTCCTATGCACCCTCTTTGTATGAGTCAGGTTCCCTGCCTAGAAGTGTAGGCAAGAGAAAAGTAACCACCCTGGAGTCCACAAACAGCCCTGTAGTGTGGTCATGTTGCAAATGGTGGGTCAAGCAAGTAGCTTAGACTGAAGTGAAGTGGGTCCATAGGCCTATTCTGGGCAGATTCTTCTACAGTCCTGACTAGAATGGGCAAAGAAAGTTCCTGTTAACAGATGGGAAGGGCATTTGCTAGTCTCTCCAGCTTCCTGTCACGGTGCTTGGACTGTTGCAAATCCTGCTGCTACAGCTAGTGAGGCAGGCCAAGTTTCTTTCTGTTGAGTCTTGTTTCTACTCCCCTCCCCCAGTTTAGGATTCTGGTTTATTTGCACACTCCAAGCTGATCTTGGATTGAAAGGCTCTCATTGTTTTTGAGCTCAGTGTTTAGATAACACCACATGCCTGTGGCAACCAGGGCACCCTGTAAAGGAAATGCCTGGATTCTAACAGCCTCAGTCATTCGTTCTTTCTGTGTGTGTGAGTGTGGTCTGTGTTTAGGATCATTGTAAAAGCATTTCTCTGCAGGGATTATTACTTGGGGACCTTAGGGGTACCTGGCTGCTCCTTGATGTCTAAGTTTTCTGTCTCTTCTTTCTTCCCTTTCATTTCACTCATAAGAGGGTTACAGGCTGTTTTACCCAGCCCTGTTTCTACAGAGCCGCAGCACCAGAGCATTTCTCCGTTTGGTGAGAAGACTGTTCTGGCTGGGTGGGGGACTTGGGATTGACTGTGGTGGTAGTACAGGCTGTTTTTATGACCTTGCTAGCTCTTAAAGCTTCCATAAAATCTCTCCTTTCTTGTCCCCTTAATCTGTCCCATCACTCTCTTGCCAAAAAGAAAATGTGTTATTTCTTCTAGTAACAAATAGCTGTTTAGGTTTTCTCTGGTTAAATGCTTCTAAAACTTCTTAAAAATGCTTCAAATCTGCAGGGCATGGTGGTACACTTCTATAATCCCAGCTACTCAAGAGACTGAGGCAGGAGAATCTTAAGTGTGAGGCCAACCTTGGCAACTTAGTGAGACCTGTCTCAAAATAAAAATATTAAAAAAATTAGGGATGTAGCTAGTGGTAGAGCACTGCTAGTTCAATCTGTAGTATACACACAAAAGAATTTCAAATCTGTTAGACTCTAGTTTAGATATCTTGATGCCCTTTCCATTGCTGTAATTTCTAGAATTTATAAGCCTTTTTCTCTAAAACTACTGGGGTCACTTCTTTTCCATGACAAAAATGTCCGTGTGAGGCAGAACAGGTTATTAGCTCTGACGTGGCACTCCATACCTGCAGTATCCCTGACATACATACTTAGCCTCACTTTCCTCCCAGTAATTCAGTGCTCCAGGAAGTGAACATGAAGTACAAAAAAGAACTTGGTTATGGCATGGATGGCAGGCAGTCATCCCTCAGTAATATACCTGGATGCTATATTACTGTATCACTGCCAGAAAGATAAAACATACACAGACATGTGTATATCAAAACCAATATCATAAGAGTACTATATAATTTATTTTTAAAGTTCTTAGCCATGTGGTTCACTGTAATATTGAAAGTATCTTCTGAATCATCCTAAGAAATTATTGAGAATCATACTATGTGACTTTTAAAAAAATGTTATGAACATCATGAAACTACAGAAGAATTTTAGGTGAACCAGAACATACCATTCCCTAGTGAAGCAAGATAAATGAAATTGTGTGCATTTATCAAAGTATATTTCAAAGTTAAATGTAAACATGGGAATTATAAAGGGAAACAAGACAAATTCCTTTTTCAATTGTTGTACTACTTGTACTGCATCTAAATTTAAAATTTTTCTTTGGGACTGGGTTGTGGCTCAGTGGTAGAGTACCTGCCTAGCCTGTGTGATGCACTGGGTTCGAGTCTTAGCACCACATAAAAATAAATGAGTAAAATAAAGATCTAGCAACATCTAAAAAAATAAAAAATAAAAAATTTTCTTTAATATTCGCGGTCTGGTTATGCCATATGGAATTAAAAATTCTGTGAACAGACTTAAAATTAAAAAATAAATGATTGTTATGCTTAAGTATTATTATTATTGAAAAAAATATCCAGAATAGAATAAAGTATCTATTGTTCTTGCTGATGGTTCTTGTGTCGCTAATACAAAGTATAAATATGTCATTTTACCATCCATGATTTATCCATTGAGGTGGACATGACTCCCTTTCCAGGGTCTTGATGAATATCTCTTAGGGTATGCACTTAGCTTGGGTAAACAAAATATCTAATGATTTTAATATTTCTCTTTTTTCAAGATGTTTTATTATCCCTTTTCTTATAAATTTTACTAGAAATTTACCTTTTGAAGATTGAAGAGACTTGACATTTTAAGTACTTTGTTTTAATGTAACCAAAGAACAATTCTTATTCTCATTATAACCTTCTAACTGCTTTATAGAAATATCCTTTTGCTTGAAATTCCAATTTGTAATCCTGAAAGAGGTCTTGGACACACGCGAAGAAATAAATTCAATGTGTTTTGCAGACTCTTGTCCAGCCTGCCTCGTGTCTAATCCCTGTGTTTTCTGCTTTCCAGCTCTCTCCTGCGTTATGGTGGCAACCTATCCCTCCAAAGTGCCATGAGTGTGCGATTCAATAGCAATGGGACCCAGCTCCTGGCCCTGCGTCGACGCCTGCCCCCTGTGCTTTATGACATCCACTCCCGCCTGCCGGTGTTCCAGTTTGACAATCAGGGTTACTTCAACTCATGCACCATGAAAAGCTGCTGTTTTGCTGGAGATCGTGACCAGGTAAGTACCTTTTGCCTCCTGCATCCTGTGTCTTTGTGTACTGGTCTCTTTTCTTTAGCACCTGGTCAGCTAGAAACAATTGAGAACTGTGAGAGTCTACAGACATTCTAGTTTCCTAGTGAGTTTCTTCATATAAGCTGCCAGTGGGTATTATGAGACACACATCATAAACCAAGGCTGGCTCCAACATGGTTCTAAGTGACCAGTCCTGTTACATTTATGAACAGATTTTAAAATTCCAAGAATGTGCCATTTCCAAAGAAAGGAAGGAGTTCTTGGAAAATTAGCTTGATGATAAGAGAAAGTTTTAGTTTTCTTGTATCAGTAAAACACAGTGAGAATCAAACATCTTAAGTATCTTCCAAGATACATGCATCTTGAATGACTTCTTGAGATGGTATCTTTTTGTTGGGAAATGGGCTGAGCAAATTTGTTTGAGGCAGCCAGATGCTGAATCTGTTTTTACCGCTGCATCACAACTGGGACTGGAGAGCCCATGCTGTGAGTTTCCATCCTTTTTTTCAGTGGCCCTGGGAATAGAGATTCTGATGTTGATTTAAAGCTGGCAGTTTAAAAACGTACATGGCATTCTTGGTGCTTATCTCTCTTGGCCACAGAAATTCTGAAATGGGTGTTAGTGACCAGTTGTACTGATCTGAGCAACTGATCTGAGTAAAGAAAAATCAAACAATTTATTTTCTTCTCAAGGATGACCTGTCTTATTGCTACTTTACATTCAGGTTGTAAAAAAAAAAAAAAAAAAAGAAAAGAAACCTTAGTCTCTTGCTGGTGCTTTTTTTTTAGTATTATAGATTGAACCCAGGGGTGCTCTATCACTGAGTTACAGCCCTACCTGTTTTATTTTCTATTTTGAGGCCCAGGTTGGCCTCAAATATCATCTTTCTGCCTCAGCCTCCTGAGTTGCTGGGATTATAGGCATGTGCCACCGTGCCTGGCAAAAGAAACAATTCTTTGAGAACCTTTCAAGACCCCACTTTTTAAAGGCTAGGATTTTTCTCTTTAGGCTGAGGTTGCTAGAAACTCTTTCCCTAATGTTGTAGTTTAAAGATTAGTAGATGTAGTAGAAGTAAAATAAACACTTGCTGAATTGAGTTGAATGTGGGTAGATAAGAATATTCAAGTTTTCCAAGATAGAGGCTTCCTCTTTTATAAATAATGTATTTATTTTGCTGTACAGGGGAATTAACCCATGAGTGTTCTATCACTGAGCAATATCCTAACATCCACCCTGCACCCCTTTAAAAATATTTCTTCTTTTGGGTGGGTGGGGGGTACTGGGAATTGAACCCAGGGGCACTTCTTACCATTTGGCTACATCCTCTGCCCTTTTTATTTTTTATTTTGAGATAATCTCACTAAGTTGCTGAGGGTGGCCTCAGATTTACAATCCTCCTGTGTCAAGCTTCCTGCGTTGCTGGGATTTACAGCACCTGGTACACCACCTGGCTTAATTTTTCATTCTTGAAATAGGTTCTCACTAAGTTGCTAAGATGACCTTGAAATTCCAATCCTCCTGAATCAGCCTCCCAAGTAGCTGGGATTATAGGTATGTGCTACATACCCAGCCAAATTCAGAATTTAAACTCAAGTTGAAGTCCTAGGGCTACTTAGCTGAGATCCACACTGGAGGCCACTAGATGGCCTCAGTTATATAAATGTTATCTTCAGAGGAGGCCACAGCACCTAAATGACTTAGTTTTTATTTGCTTATGTGGTATTGTAGGCAATTTGTTTCTTAGGTGGGAAGAATCAGTTTCTAGAGGAAAGATGATCAGATTCTCAATAGAACAGAGAATTGTCTGCTGTGAAGAATGGTTGATTTAACTTCATATGGCTGTGGAAATAGCAACATAGTCCCCCATTACTACCTTTGTTTTTTCCTTTGATCTTTGCTTCTGTTGATTCTTCCATCTTCTGTCAATTTACTATGCATGTAATTCTTATTTCATTAAATAATAAAAGGTATGCATCATATAATAGTTTTTTAGACTTTATTGCCATGAACTCTGGCTGAGAGAAAGACAAGAGTTGAAGGAATATGGATATTGTGTTTTCTTCAGATTGTATTTTAGCAGCCAAAGCCTGTCTTCATTGAATCCTCAAAAGACCCAGATCAAATTTCTCTGGCCAAAATGTAGAGCAGCACCTAGATCATTGTTTCTCAACCTTAGCCCTGTTGACTTTTTGACTGAATGTCTTTGTGGTGTGGGGTTGTCCTGTGCAATATAGGGTGGGTGATAGCATTCCTAGCCTTTCCTTGCTAGAGGTTAATAATATCATCCTCTTTTGTTCTCCATACAACCAAAAATGTCTCTAGATATTTCCAGTTGACCATTGGAGGGAATATTACCCCTGATTGAAAACCTCTGATCTAAATTATATTTACCAATGAATTAATGCTCAGAAAGCATTAGGGCAGGCATTGCAGAAGCAGAGCCAGGCAAAGTATTTTGTGATGGTTCTGGGTATGTTCATTGAGGTTATAGTTAGTTTTGCATTGCACATTATATCTAATGATAAAAACATTGAGTGCCATTTGATTTTCTCTATTCAGATTTTTTTTTTTTTTTTGACTAGTTTGTTATTTATGACTTTTTGCCCTAAGGGGAGAGTTTATGGGTACCGTATTCTTTCTGATAGAATGCACTCCTCTTTGGTTGGGGTAAATGGTTTTTCTTGGATGATGGAGAATGCAGCCTTTGACTCTGACTTTGAATCAGTCAGTTAATCTTAGATCTCTTCTTATCCCCCCATGTAGATCATCAGAGGCATCTAAGGGAATAGGAAATGTAGAAATTTGAACTTGGCTGGTCTATTCATTCCTTAAGAGACCAAGAAGTGTAGCTAATTCATTATTGTCTTGTCTCCAAATCCTGGTATATATTGAAAGCATGATAAATCTTTGTTGAAGTGACTCTGTACTTTGGTCGATGTGTGGTATTTAGCTTTCTGGGCTTAAGGTTCCTCTAGCTGTAAATCAGTATTGATAAGTATCATATTTCCTGTTCAACTTTCAGGGACTTTTGGTAGAATAAATTAATAATGGGTTTACAGTGAAGCTGTCAATTGAGCTCATAGTTTTTAAGTGCTGCACAAGAGACCAAACATGTCCCAGTCCTGGAAAATGTCTCTTATGGGTGATTTATAGACCCTGACATTCCACACTCTAGGCTAAACAGCAGCTGCCACAGTTCGGTATGATCTGCACGACTGACATGTGTATTTGACTAGTTTAGACAGGATCCTTTTAGCTGATTTAAGATTTCAAAGTCTATCCTTTCCTTTTATTGGTGTGAGTGGTGTGAGTATGTATGTATTTTTAGATGGGAGCTTGCTAGTCTTGAAACTGTGATCTTCCTGCCTCAGCCTCCCAAGTAGCTGGAATTACAAAGTGCCACCTCATTCATATATAGACTAGGAATGCCTCCAGCCTGAGACTGTGCTCTGAAACTCTTCATTTAGTCAAAGGCTAGGTAACCATTCCAGAGAGGAATCTTGAGAATTTCCATACTGGGAATGAACATGAATGGGAAAAGCAATAAGTGATCCTATTTATTTGAGATAGCCTTCTGGCTTTTAATTACAGAGAGATTAATCAGGCCACACAAATGGATCCAGGTATTATGCCAGAGGGCCTGTGCTCCTTTTTAGACTATCCTAGGTTTGCTGGGTAATTCATTAACCTCAAAATGAAATTGAAATTTCAAGAAATTGGATTCAGAATAAAGTACAAAATATGTTGAACCTACTTTGTGTCTTCTTCATTTTTATTGTTCCCATTATAGATGAATTCTAATCATAGAGCTATTAGAGAGCAGTTTGTACAAACTCTTCCTTTCAACATCAGAATACTGAGACTTACAAAGGTTAGGTAACATAAGTAACCACTATACAAGTTTGTAGCTGAGTCAGGACTAGAACCCATATTTTTGAGCTCTCAGTAGAGACCATTTTTCACTGTATAAGTGGTCACAACTTGATGCCACTAGTAGCAAGGCAGGCTGCCAAAATGAGTGAATTAGACTGGGAGTCTACAGTAAGGAGTGGTGGAAACTGGCCAACTGGACAGCCCACATTTCATCAAAGTGGGAGAGCTTCTATTCAGTTTAAGCCCACTGTTGCCATGTGCACTTCCATTTTGCTAGGGCTCTGATTTTCTTAAAGTGGAAGATAGATTTTATGTAAACTCTGATTTTTTAATTATTTTATTTTTTTACTTTTATTTTTTTCATTATCTTTTTTTGAGTGATAAATTTTTTTTTAAAAGTTCTTTTCATACATGTATATAGGGTAATAATGTCTGTCTCACAATCTGCTGTTCTTCCCATTCCCACACGCCCCACCCCTCCTCTCACTCCCCTCTGCACAACCCAAAGTTCCTTCATTGTTCCCTAATCATACATGTATATAGGGTAATAATGTCTGTCTCATTCTACTGTGCTTCCCATCCCCACCCCTCCCCTCACTCCCTTCTGCATAATCCAGAGTTCCTTCATTCTTCCCTACCCACCCCCACTATGGATCAGCATCCACTTACCAGAGAAAACATTCACCCTTTGGTTTTTTGGGATTGTCTTATTTTACTTAGAATGATATTCTCCAGTCCCATCCGTTTATCAGCAAATGCCATAATTTCATTCTTCCTTAAGGCTGAGTAATATTCTATTGTGTATATGTACCACATTTTCTTTATCCATTCATCTGTTGAAGGCCATCTAGGTTTGTTCATAGTTTAGCTATTGTGAAATGAGCTGCTATAAACACTGATGTGGCTGCATCACTGTAGTATGCTGATTCTAAGTCCTTTGGGTACAAACCTAGGAGTGGGATAGCTGGGTCAAATGGTGGTTCCATTCCAAGTTTTCTGAGGAATCTCCATACTGCTTTCCAGAGTGGTTGCACCAATCTGCAGTCCCACCAACAGTGTTTGAGTGTACCTTTTTCCCCACATCCTCGCCAACACTTATTATTGCTTGTATGTTTGATAATTGCCATTCTGAGTGGAACGAGATGAAATCTTAGAGTAGTTTTGATTTGTGTTTCTCTAATTGCAAGAGATGATGAACATTTTTTCATGTTTGTAGATCAGTTGTATTTCTTCTTCTGTGAAGTGTGCGTTCAGTTCCTTAGCCCATTTATTGATTTGGGTTATTTGTTTTTCAGAGTTTTTTTAGTTTTTTATATATCTTGGAGATTGGTGCTCTATCTGATGTGCATGTGGTAAAGATTTTCTCCTATTCTGTAGGCTCTCTTCAAATTATTGATAGTTTCCTTTGCTGAGAATAAGCTTTTTAGTTTGAATCCATCCCATTTATTGATTCTTAATTTTATTTCGTGCTCTTTAGGAGTCATGTTAAGGAAGTCAGGTCCTAGGTCGACATGATGAAGATTTGGTTCTACTTTTTCTCCTATTAGGAACAGGATCTCTGTTTTAGAGCCTAAGTCCTTGATTCACTTTGAGTTGATCTTTGTGCAGGGTGAGAGATAGAGGTTTAATTTCATTTTGTTACATATGGATTTCCAGTTTTCCCAGCACCATTTGTTGAAGAGGCTATCTTTTCTTCAGTGTTTATTTTTGGCACCTTTGTCTAGTGTGAGATAGCAGTATTTATGTTGGTTTGTCTCTGTGTCTCCTGTTTTGTTCCATTGGTCTACATGTCTATTTTGGTGCCAGTACCATGCCATTTTTGTTACTGTTGCTCTGTAGTATAGTTTAAGGTCTAGTAGTGTGATGTCTCCTGCTTCACTCTTCTTGCTAAGGATTGCTTTGGCTATTCTGGCTCTCTTACTTTTCTAAATGAATTTCATGATTGATTTTTTCTTTTTATGAAGAATATCATTGGGATTTTAGTAGGAATTGCATTGAATGTGTATAACACTTTTGGTAGTATGGCCATATTGACAATATTAATTCTGCCTACCCAAGAGCATGGGAGATTTTTCCATCTTCTGAGGTCTTCTTCAATTTCTTTTCTTTCTTTTCTTTTCTTTTCTTTTTTTAAAAGAGGAATGATTTATTTTGACTCACAGTTACATAGGTTTCAGTCCATGATGGAATGGCCCCATTGCTCTGGGCCTGAGGAGGGCAGAACATCATGGTCAAAGGACATGACAGAGGAAGGCTGTTAGCTCATGGCAGCCAAACAGAAAGAGACACACAGAGAGAGAGAGAGAGAGAGAAGGGAGAAAGAGAGAGAGAGATATCTTCAATTTCTTTCTTTTGTGTTCTGTAGTTTTCATTGTAGAGGTCTTTCATCTCCTTTGTTAGATTGCTTCCCAAGGTTTTTTTTTTTTTTTTTTTTTTTTTTTTTTGAGGCTATTTTGAATGGGATAGTTTTCCTAATTTCTCTTGCAGTGGATTTGTCGCTTATATATAGAAATACACTTTATTTATGGGTATTGATTTTATATCCTGCTACTTGGCTGAATTCATTTATGAGTTTTAGAAGTTTTTCTGGTGGAATATTTTGGATCTTCTAAATATAGAATTGTGTCATTGGCAAATAGTGATAGTTTGAGTTCTCCTTTTCCTACTCATATTCCTTTAATTTCTTTCATCTGTCTGATTGCTCTGGCTAGGGTTTCAAGGATGATGTTGAATAGAAGTGGTGAAAGAGGGCATCCCTGTCTTGTTCCAGTTTTTAGGGGGAATGCTTTCAATTTTTCTCCATTTAGATTGATGTTGACCCTGGGCTTAGCATAGATAGTTTTTACAATGTTGAGTTAAGTTCCTACTATCCCTAGTTTTTTTTAGTGTTTTGAACATGAAGACATGGTGCTGTATTTTTTCAAATGCTTTCTCTGCATCTATTGAGATAATCATATGATTCTTGTCTTTAAGTCTGTTGATGTCATGTTTTATGTTTATTGATTTCCTTGTGTTGAACCAACCTTGCATGCCGGGGTGAATCCCACTTGATCGTGGTGCACTACCTTTTTAATACATTTTTGTATGCAATTTACTGGAATTTTATTGAGAATTTTTGCATCTATGTTCATGAGGGATGTTGGTCTGAAGTTTTCTTTCCTTGATATGTCTTTTTCTGGTTTTGCTGTAAGTGTGATACTAATCTCATATAATGAGTTTGGAAGTGTCCCCTCCTTTCGTATTTCGTGGAATAATTTGAGGAGTAGTGGTGTTAATTCTTCTCTGAAGGTCTTGTAGAACTCGGCCAAGAATCCATCTGGTCTTGGGCTTTTCTTGGTTGATAGACTTTTGATGGCATCTTCTATTTCATTGCTTGAAATTGATCTGTTTAAATTGCGTTTGTCCTCTTGCATCAGTTTGGGTAGATCATATGTCTCTAGAAATTTGACAGTGTCTTCCAGTTTTTCTATTTTATTTGAGTATAAATTTTCAAAATGATTTCTAATTATCTTCTGTATTTCAGTAGTACCCATCGTGATATTTCCTTTTTTGTCATGAATTTTAGTAATTTGAGTTTTCTCTCTCTTTCTCTTTGTTAGTGTGGCTAAGGATTTTAATTCTTTCCCGTGGTCTGCTGCTTTTGGTGTTGATTTGTTCTTCTTTTTCTAGGGTTTTGAGATGTAATGCTAGGTCATTTATTTGTTCTTTTAATGTATGAGCTCAATGCAATGAACTTTCCTCTTAACACTGTCTCCATAGTGTCCCAGAGATTTTGGTATGTTGTATCGGTGTTCTCATTTACCTCTAAGTATTTTTTTATTTCCTCCTTGATTTCTTCTTTTATCCATTCATCATTCAATAGCATGGTATTTAGTCTCTAGGTGTTGGAGTAGCTTCTATTTTCTATTTTATCATTGATTTCTAGTTTCATTCCAGTATGATCTGATAGAATGCAGGGTAATATGTTTATTTTTTTTGCATTTGCTGAGAGTTGCTTTGTGGCATAACATATGGTCTATTTTAGAGAAGGACCCATGTACTGCTAAGAAGAAAGTGTTTTCTCTTGGTGATAGATGAAATACTCTGTATATGTCTATTAAGTCTAAATCATTGGTTGTATCATTTAATTCTATAGTTTTTTTGTTTAATTTTTGTTTGGAAGATCTATCCAGTGGTGATAGAGGTGTATTAAAGTCACCCAGTATTATTGTGTTGTGGTCTATTTGGTTCTTGAAATTGAGAAGGGTTGTTTGATATACGTAGATGCTCCATTATTTGGAAATACATGTTTACGATTGTTATGTATTGTTGGTATATGATTCCTTTAAGCAGTGTGAAATGACCTTCTTTATTCCTTCTGACTAACTTTGAAGTTCACTTTGATATGAGGATGGAAACCCCTTCTCATTTACTCAGTCCATGTAAATGATATGTTTTTTCCCAACCTTTCACCTTCAGTCTGTGGATGTCTTTTCCTAGGAGGTAAGTTTCTTGAAAACAGCATATTGTTGGGTCTTTTTTTTTTTTTTTTTTTTTTTTTTTTTTAATCCAATCTGCCAGTCCATGTCTTTTGATTGATGAGTTTGGGCCATTAACATTCAGGGTTATTGAGATTTGATTTGTATTCCCAGTCATTTTGGTTTATTTTTGGTTTTTTAACTTGACTTTGTTTCTCTCATTTCCTCCTAATGAAATATTTTGCTGAGAATGTTCTGTAGTACAGGCTTTCTAGTTGTGAATTCTTTTAACTCTTGTTTATCATAGAAGGTTTTTATTTCATCTTCAAATATGAAGCTTCGTTTTGCTGGATATAAAATTTTCTTTCAAAACTTGATATATGTTATTCCAGGACCTCCTGGCATTGAGGGTCTGCATTGAGAAATCAGCTGAGAACCAAATTGGTTCCCCCATTTGTAATTTGATTTTTTTTTGTCTCTCACAGCCTTTAAAATTCTATCTTTATTCTGTATGTTAGTCATTCTCATTATAATGTGCCTTGGTGTGGGTCTGCTATAATTTTCCATTTGGGGTCCTGTAAGCCTCTTGTAGTTGATTTTCCTTTTGATTCTTTAGATTTGGGAATTTTTCTGATATGTCATTGAAAAGATTGTGCATTCCTTCGGTTTGTATCTCTATGCCTTCCTCTATTCTGATAAATCTTAAATTTGGTCTTTTCATGTTATCCCATAATTCTGTTCAGGTTTCTTAATCATCTCCTCTGTGCGGTCAGCTTTATTTTCAAGAGTATATATTTTGTCTTCATTGCCTGAGGTTCTGTCTTCCAAGTGGTCTAGTCTGTTGGTGATACTTTCCATTGAACTTTTGATTTGGTTTATTGTTTCCTTCATTTCAAGGATTTCTGCTTGATTTTTTTAATAATCTCTGCCTCTTTATTGAAGTGATCTTTCACTTCCTGTATTTTCTCTTTAATACCATCCTTTATTTTGAAGATCAGTCTAACTATATATTTTCCAAACTCCATCTCTGACATTTCTTCTACTGTGTCGTCTATGGATTCTGTTGTTGGACCATCTTGGTTTTGAGGCACTTTTCCCCCTTGTTTGCACATGTTGTTAGTGTGTCTTCTCATCTAGCAGCATGGAGCTGAGGCAGTACAGATTCTACCCTGTAGTCTTATAGTGTCCCGAAGGCTTTCAGTACCTCACCTGCTGCCACTGCTTTTGACTCTTTCATTGCACACCCTCGCTGCCGGTCAGTGGAAAGTGGCTGGTCTGTTCATCTTCCAGACCCCTTATTCCTCTCGTCCCACATCAGGCCCCAGTGGGAAAGGGCTCGGGTTTTGACAGCACAGGAGAGCTCATCCTACCCCGGCTTAGCAGCTGTGAGCACAGAGCTTGGCTCCAGAGCAGCAGAGAGAGAAGGCAGCTCTGACTGCGATACCTGCAGGAGGCCTCATTTTTTAATTATTGCAACAAATTCAAACTTCATTGTATGGATTACACAAACCTACATACTATACATGTTCTGCTCTAGAACCACCAGTTGAAGCCTCTGTGCTTCTTTAATGTTTAGCGCCATGTTTAGCTCCATGATTTGTCATCAATTATGGATGAATGAAGACAAGTTCTTTTTTCCTGGCTCCTACTGAATGCTTCCCAACTTTGTGTCTGTCTTATCCTCCATCTTTTAAATATGAAAGGAGTTCTTTTTTTTTTTAATTATTTAGAGATTACTTAATTAGTTCGTGTAATCAAACCCATGTATATAAGACTCTTACATAAATTAAGTATAAGATTAACATTTGTAGACCAATATGACTGTTGATTTCTGTATAATGCCAACTCAACACAGTAAATTGGGATATTTTTTCTAAAGTTGACAACACAGCTAACGGTGAAAGCAGTTCTTTACTGAGCATTTATTGTGTGCCAGATGCTGTGGTAGACAGTCACATGACCTTCCTTCTTTGAGATTTTTATTCAGAGCTATATATTCAATCTGTCTTTCTTACTTGTGGCTATAAATACATGGCTTATTTCTAGTTTAGCATTTTAATTATTCAAGTTTAATAACTTACACCATTGAATTAGGTGATAGGCGTAACATCAGATTGTCTGGGTATCAACAGAAACCCCAACTAAACACTTGAACTTTTGGAACTGAATGTCACTATGTTGATCAGGCTGGCCCCTAACTCCAGGTTCTCCTCTTAGTCTTCTGAGCATCAGAGACTGTAGGTATATATCACATCTAGTTCCTTGACTTTTTTTTTTTTTTTTTTTTTTTTTTTTTAAATCCAGGTGATCTTCTAATCTTGCAATATAGTGAGGAATCTTGCAGTAATGTAGTATTCCTTCCCCTGGATGTTTCCTGAACCAAGGTGTTCTCTTTGCTTTCACATCCTACTTATATATTTTTTTCCTCCTCCTCCCTGAAGCCTGGCTGGGTATGTTCTTTCTATTTCCCTAGTTTCACATTCCCCTCTGTGTCTTCAGTGAGTCAGGTTTCTTTAACAGGGTTAAAAAAGAATGTTTCCACCTGCTAGCTTTTTGGCACATACTTGTAAGGCAGCACTCAGCTTTTGTTCCCTTTCTTTCAGTTCCTTAAATGGCTCTTGTCCTAGATTGTGAGTCCAGCAGAGCAGAGTAGGCTTCTAGGAAGTCATTCTTTCAGGCTAGAGGCATGTGTGTCTGGAAGTGGACAGACAGTCTTATCATTTAAAAAATTTCTCTTGCATTAGTCTCATCTACTGGTAGGCCTGATAGTCTGTACATCTGGCTGAAAGAGGAATCTGGAAGGAAAGAATAGTAAAACTAAGTTTTCTTGAAAGGATTGAGCCCTGGAGCATCTGAGCACTGAGATCTACACAGGTCTTTGTTTTTAATTTCAGATGGTTGCCTCTGTCACGCTCCCCTGCCCCCCAAATCATAACAAAATCATCCTGCCCCATTGCCCTTAGAGCTTACTTGTACCCTGTAACTCCAACAAAATGACCTTGAATATGTGGCCTGGTCTCAGACAGTTCACCACCCAACTTCTGTGTTGATGATACCTGGATAGAGCAGAGGTGCTCTCCAGGCCAGAGAAGTGCCTCGTAAAGTTATAATTTTTTTTTTTTTTTTTTTTTCATAACTTCATGCAGTCCTGATGATGCCCCGGTGGGGGCCTGGTATGCCATATAGATATGAACTAAAATACACTTTTAATAAAGGAAAATTCAACTTGGGTTCCATCCTTCGATTTGTATTGTGTCTTTTAGACTAATTTATTTTCATCTCCTTGCCTTTCTTTTCCACTGTTATATTTGAATTCTCCTACAGACCTTTCGGAATAATTGGATAGGTTTCATCTCCATGTGAGACAGGCCCAGCATAATTTGAAATGATTGATCTAATCGGTAACAGGACCAAACTAGAACTAAACTCAGGCTTAATCTTGCTCACGAGTGTGCCCTCTTCCTCATAGGCCTGCTGCCACCTGTGTTACTGAGATCAAGTTGGCGATATTGTCTTCTATGGGTCAATGGGGAAGAGCCAAACACAGAATGTTGTGGAAGAGGAATTCCTTCTATGTATTGTTTAGGGAGTGAATATTTTAGGAGACTTTTTGTTTTATAGAGAAAAGGTAGAACAAAAATTTTTTATTAAAGCATCCATTTTTAACTCTTTCTGAACCCTGGAACTTTTTGAAAGAACAAAAGCTATAAACATTCATCTCAAAAAAATGCACATATCCATATAGTTTTACATATAATAATTAAGGGATTTATGGGACTCTGGGAACCTTAAAAGCTCAAGTATTATTAACCTTAAGATTTTTCCCTTGGATAAAATCATCTTTTGCCCACTTACTGACAGATTAAAATTAAAAATTTAAAGGATTTTGGAATGTGTACAGTCTGTTAGAGATGGTCTGGTTTATAATTGTTCAGTTGAAAAGGAATTCTTGGCAACCTTGATTTCTTCTTAGGAACAAGTGAAATTGATGTAATCTAGTGACATGACATGATCCTTTTTTTTTTTTTTTTTTTCCAATGTATAGCTCCTGACTAAGCGTGTAAGCCCTACTAGGAAACCCTGGTTGATATTAATGAAGTTGGACAGATAGAACCTCTCCTACTGTACCTGTCCAGCCCTCTTAGAGATATGATTCTCAGTACCTTCACCTCTTTTTCTGGTATTTTTAAGCTTTGGAGAAACAAAGTAAAATAATATTCCTTCCTTGGAATGCTTGGAGACCTTTGCTTGAATGAAGACTATAAATACAGATGGACTGAAGTAAGTGATGCAATCTCCCCACTTCCCAGTCCCCACATACCAAAATGGAGGCCCACAGAGGGGAGACTGGGTACCATTTGATTAATGGCCTCTCAATCCAAGTCTAGGTTTCCAAAATGAGTTTTGCTAAATAAAGATTCATCTTTAAGTAATGTGCGCTACTTTGTTACAACAGCTGTTGGTAATTTAAAGCATTTTAAGTTTCTTTCCTACTGAGTATTTGACTATTATTGGCTGCCATTATGGAATATTTCTTTATTAATAGAATTTTTCCTACTCAGAACCCATAAACGTTGGTTATTTTAATGAACCAAAGGATTCCAGGAGCCTAATGGAGATGAAATGGCAAGTGATCCAAAGAAGCAAGAATAATATAACTTTACATGTAAAAATAGTTTTAATGTTATAAGTATGCATATTTATATGCTTTTATTGGGAGCCAATTATTTCTCTTATCACAAATAAAATAAATCTGTGGCTTTGCCCCTTTCCAAAGAAAATATGTGCAAATTTCTTTGGATATTTGTGGCAGGCTCTTGGTATAAATGATATGATCAGAGGTGTATTTTATACCAATCATCAAACCTTTTCGTGGAAATGGCCTTCTATAGAGCATATCTCAAAGTTCTTCCATCAGATTTTTCCCCTTCTGATAAAAGGTCAGGGGAAATAAGAACTGTATTTGATTTAAATGTTAAATAGCAATCTCTCTTCTGTTACTAATCCATTTATTACAGAGCCATCTGGTTTTTCTGTCCTTGTCAATATAGTTAATCAGACAGGCATGTCATTTATTGGAGGATAATTAATCAATTATTATGGAAAGAGTCTTTGGAGGGAACTATGTAAGCTGACCAGTATTCAGGGACAATACCTCCTTCAGCAGACGTTTCAGAGTATCAAATGCAGACATGCGCACGCACGCTCGCGCGCGCGCACGCACACGCGCGCACACACACACACACACACACACACACACATACACATTTATGTATCTCTCTGTCCACGCATCCATCCCATCTATCTAAGAGAGCTGTGAGAGATTTTTGTTTCCAAAGGTTCTGTTGAGTCATATTCTGCATATCAGGTAGATGGCTTATCCCTTCTGAAATTTTCTTCTTCATAACTCAGATTGGGTTGGGCATTTTGTCTATATTCATATTTCTAAACCTACAAAGGCTATAATAATGTAATAGTAGGAAGTTATCTGTATTCCAAATTTGGGGTTTTGTTTGTTTAACCACAGATGTTTAATTGAAGGTGTTAAGTAGAGACAAATAGTTGCATTGCTTGAGGGTACTAATTAATTTGATTTTTCCCCCCAGGAAGCTTCTGTTTAATAATTTTTCTGCGACAGACCACATTTGATCCTTTTTTAAACCTACAAATCACTAAAATTTTTTTGTGTCTTGGGTGACTCTATGAGCTTCTCTGGGTATCCCAGCTAGCAAAATACCCTGCAAATAGAAAGAATCTTTCTAGAGAACATGTATAATTTAAGAGATAAAGAAAGATGTTTTAGTCAGCTTTTTCACTGCTGTGACTAAAAGACCTGACAAGAACAAGGTTAGAAGAGGAAATTTTTATTGTAGCTCACAGTTTCAGAGGTTCAGCTCATGGTCAGCAGACTCCATAGCTCTGGATCTCCATGAGGCAGAAGGGTATAGCGGAGGAAAGCAACTCAGAACAAAGCAACCAGGAAGCTGAGGGAGAGTTGCATTCACCAGAGAAAAGTATAAACCCCAAAGGCATGCCCCCGGCAACCTACTTCCTGTAACCACACTCTATCTGCCTACAGTTACCACCCAGTTAATCCATATCAGTGATTGATATACTGATTAGGCTGCATCAATAATAATCTAATCATCTCACCTCTGAAATGCTTGCATTGTCTCATACATGAGCTTAAGAACTTTTGGGGGACACCTCATATCTAAACCTCAACATTGGACATTACAACAAAACTAGAGAGTAGGGAGTATTACTTGAGTAGCTGTTTTCTATAAAGGTTAGTGGATTAACAGAAGACATTTGGGCAAATGAGGCAGTGACAGTGCTAATTCAGTAATTTTTTTTTTTTTTTTTTTTTTTTAGTGTTTTTGGTGGTGGCCATGATGTGTTCCTTCTTGAAATCTATTAAGAAGGAGCTGCTGTTATCTCTCCCTATGCTTGAGCAAGTTATATCTTTATACTGACAGTGGATTAACTAAAAGCCTTCCATTCTTTGGACTCAAATTAACTACTTAAAATGACTAGACTGCTTTTAGATTAGTAAACAGGTTGTCCTCTTGGGTCACAGAATGAATGAACAGTGGGGTGTGGGTCAGAGTGTGACCAACCGTTAATCTCTGTGGCCAGCTGGACAGGATAATGGTTAATAGGGATCCACACAACTACCCAGTCTCATTTTTACTTTGGTATCACCCATGTTACCCACAAACCCAAATTAAAATTGTCTGGCGTAGCCTATGGATCTTCTACCTCCTCCCTCAACTCAGAACATTTTGGGAAATGGGGACTCCATTGCAGAATATTTAAAACATTTTTTCTCCTTCTTTAGAGACCTCACTGTTGTTCTCAGTCAGGATACAAGGTAAAGACTCATGTAAAGTGAGTTTTTTTTATTGTGGTTTACCCTGCACTGTTTAGAATTTAGAGGTACACTTAAAACTTAGATAAGTGAAATGAATTCTTCATACTTGTGCCCCATTCAGCCATAAATTTAATACCACCTTAATTTAGTTTTTGCCTTTTCTAAAACTGAATAGCCATCATTAGGCTTTTTGATGTTTTAAATGCAAACATTGATTGTGAAGTCCTGCATCACAAAAGGAAATGAAAATGTTAAACATAGGAAATCACAGCAACCATTTTTTCTCATCTTTCTATAGTTTGCCTATTTATAGAGGGCTATCTGGTGCCAAACTTTTCTGTTATTTAGACCAGAAGCCCTTTACTTTGAGTGAGCTTCAAGCCCCAAACACCAGATACCTTGGTTAAGAGTGTTCTCTTACTGTTTGAAATTAGATATAAAGATATAAAGGAAAAGAAAGGGGCTAGGTGTGAAAAGAGGAGCTCAGTGGTAGAGCACTTGCCTTCCATGGGCAGGGCCCTGGGTTCAACCCAGCAATCCCCTTGCTCCCCTTCCCCCACTCCACACACATACAAGAAAGGAAAATAGAGAGGAAAAAAACCCTTTATCTCCATTCTTACCACTTGAGGTAAAGTTCAATCTTATGGTTAAGTCAGATAATTAGTGTGTTTTATATGTTTTAATATAACTTTTATACTTTGAATTTCTTTTATTAGTGGTTTGCATTGGAACTATTTAGTCTTTGTTTTCTTGCTTATGTTCCCTGGAATCCCATAGCAAATATTTGTGAGATAGCCCACCAAGACTTGCAGTGCCCTATTGGTCCCTCTTGAGCACTAGCCATTAGCAGGCCTCAGTCTGAGGCTCTAACCAGCCAGTGTCCAGGAGGTAATGACTGTTCCAGCACAACTTTAGAAGAAAGGCCTCTTTCTTTCTTTTTTTTTAATGTACTGGGGATTGAACCCAGGGGCACTTAACCACTGAACTACATCCCCAGACTCTTTTTTTTATTTTTAAAATTTGAGATAGGTCTCACTAAATTGTTTAGGGCCTTGGTAAATTGCTGAGGCTGGCCTCAAACTCTTGGGATCCTCCTACCTCAGCCTCTGAGTCACTGGTATTACAGGCAGGCACCACTGCCCAGCTAAAAGAAAGGAATCTTTCTGCGTACTCTGATGTCAAATCTGCATCAAACCCACTTGGAATAATCTTCACTTTCCCATAGGTATAAAAAAATTAAAAAAAAAAAAAGATCAAAGAGCTCTTAATGGCTATCTTATTTTTTTTTTAATTTTTTTTAGTTGTTGATGGACCTTTATTTTATTCATTTCTTTATATGTGGTGCTGAGAATTGAACCCAGTGCCTCACACACGACAGGCAAGCGCTCTACCACTGAGCCACAACCTCAGCCCCTATCTTATATTTTTAAATAAACGAGAACTCTGTGCCTCTTATAGAGTACTGGTCTCCCAGATATGCATATAACTTGCTCCCTCATTTCCTTCAGGGCTGTGCTCAAAATGCCATTTTATCAGAGAGGCCTGCTGTGACCACCCTGTATAAAACGGAACCTAACCACCCCCACCGTAGCTAGTAGGCCTTAACCTGCTGTTTAGTTTTTCTCTTTAGTACTTCCACCACCAGACACACTATATATATGTTTTTGTCATTGTTGAATTTTTTCCTTTTATTGACATTGTATGTGTGTATTTTTTTTTTCTTATTCTTCCATTCAGTAGAAAGTAAGCTTCATAAGGGCAAGAACAGGGTCTCTTTTGATCAATTATGTATTCCCTTCCCTGGAACAGTACCTAGTACATAGTAGACATTCTGTATATATTTGTTCAGTAAATAAAGGAATGAACTCACTTTTATTTCAGTCTCTCACAGTCAGCATTATCCTAGACAGCCAACTTTTAATGCTGGCAGGGGTCCAGCAGACAACCACAAAATGCCATAAACAAATTCCTCAGGGTATTTTGTGATTCTAATGTGTGTGAATACTTAAACAGTCTGACTAGACATAGTGGGTCAAGACCCCCTCCTTGGAAATCATCCTGAGCAGTTCTATTGTGGTAGGTAGAAGAGTAGTTTTAAGAGAGAGAGAGAGAGGTCAGGAGTTGCCTTTATTCCTGAGAGAAAGCTTGGACATTCTGTGCATTTTCTACATATTTTAGGATCTGTCATATTACTCTGTGGGAGAGTTTTCTTCCTTCTAAGGCAGTCTTCTGAGTCAGCAGTCTCTCTGGAAGTCCCTTTTGCCTTTTCAGGCCTCTGCCTGGTGAATAGCTGAACAAATAGGAAAGCTCTGATCCTTTGCAATAAAGTAGTAAAACTTCAGTTCACTCTTTTTTAAAATTTATTTTTTGTTCCTTTGGTTTGTGAAGATGTGAGTAGGGAGGCAAAATAACAGGAATTGAATATGAAAGTTGTCACTCCTCTTAACCTAAGCGTGAAATGATGAGATGCTGAATAATAAATAATTTCTGTATCACATATAAAAATAATTAATGGGCAGTTCTTTTGTGTTCTGCAATCCCACCCCATTTATCTTTATTTGGGTTCAAGTTTCAGGTGCAACTGGTTTATTTGGAAGTGCAGTAAACCTCTAGCAGAGGACTAGAGAAGTAAGACAAGGAAAAGAAGGAAGATTTCGTGAGCCAGCTACAACTGTGGGCAATGAAGTTTGACCCTGAGAAGGAGAGGGCATAGAACATAAACATCAGAGTTCTTCTGTCTGGGGCCAGGGAAGCTGGACTGTTGATACACCAACTTGTGTCATTGGGTCATTGGTTGAAGGCTGCTTGGAAGGAGTGTTCAGTCCCCAAAGCGGACTAACAGGCTTTGGAGAGTGCCCTTGGGAAGAAATGTGGATACCTGGCAGTTAAAGATCAGGCAAAGTATGCAAAGCAGTAAGGCCTGAGGGGTATGAAAGAGCGTGGAGGAGGGAACTGTACCTGGCTTTCTGTTTGTGTTAAAGCTATAGACTTCAAGGGAGCTATTGCTTTTTTTTTTGCTCCTTCCATCCCTTCAACTTTTAAACTACATCTTTCTCTGAACCTGGCTCAGTGCTCAAATCTATCTTGTGTCTCTTCTAAGAGTCACCAGGCCTCATTCCTCATAATGGCATGTAGCGGCTTCTCCTTCAACTTGAATTTCTGCAACTTCAACATGTTGTCAAATATCTAACGTTTTCTATTTTCTACCTGATTTAAGCTTCTTAGAAACCCAGGCATTACCTTACATGCTTTTGAAAGCACCATAGTGCCCCAGAGCAACCAGTTCATTTCTCTCATTTTGCAGATGAGGAAACTGAACTTTTCCCACTGTATCTTGGCTTAATCACCAGCCCTTATGTATAGCGTTTGCTTCATCTTTAAACCTACCTGCCTTTGTGTCTTTTCTCATATTTCTACAAATTTTTTTGAAGACTAATAAGTTGATTTTTAAATGATTGCCAAGTAGATAATAAAGTATTTATGTTAAGCATGAGGTTATATACATATATTGAATTTACCTTTTGGTGGAGATATATCCACAACAACCTTTTGGAGTAAGAGATTTTCTTGGTTTTGCTTTTGTGTATGCTGGTGGGGGGTGTGGCTTGCTGGGGATTGAAACCAGTGGCACCCTACCACTGAGCTATATTTCCAGTCCCCTGTTTTATTTTGAGACAGGGTCTTAAGTTGCTGTGATTGGCCTCAAAGTTGGAATCCTCTTGCTTCAGCTTCCCAAATAGCTGAGACTACAGGCATGTGCCATCAAGCACAGCTTGATTAAGAAGTGTTTTTTTTGTTTGTTTGTTTTTGTTTCTTAAGAAATTGTAGGCCTTTCTTTTTCTAGTGAAATAAGCAAGATGGGACCAAAAGGCAGGAAGTAATATTGACCTTTAACTTAAAACAGTTGTGTTAATGCGTGGAAATAAATGAACTCTCCAGAATTGTTCACTTGTTGCTGTTAGGCAATGTTAGACAGTACTTTTATGAATCTGAATTAGAATAAATCTGGTATAGTGTCCTTTTTAAGATAAGCAATTTGAAGCTGTTACCTAAAAGGAGATTGCTTATGCCTGTGGCACTAATTTGTGGCTGTGTTGGCAATGGCTTCTGACTCAAAGATGTCCTGGCATGAGGGAAGTATAGGATGCTTGACCTTATGTGAAAGATCTGGGAAGCTCTTACTTCTTTATTTTCTGAATTAAATTCTTTTTTTTTTTTTTCAAATTGTGGTAAAATAAGCATAACATGAAGTTTGCTATGTTAACCATTTAAAAATGTACAGTTCAGGGGCTGGAGGTGTAACTCAGTGATAGAGTGTGCTTAGCACTTATGAGGCCTTGGGTTCAAACCCTAACACCAAAAAATAAGCAATTAATTGAACAATAATGAAAACGTGTAGTCAGTGGCACTGAATGTATCTACTTTGTTGTGTGGACCCATCACTACCGTCCAGCTCCAGCAGTTTATTATTCTAAACTGAAATTCGATACCCATTAAACACCAACTCCCCCAACCCTTGGCAACCACCAATCTACTCACTGTTTTTTATTAATTTTACTACCCTAAGTGCCTCATATAAATGGAATCATTTAATATTTGTGTCTTTGTGTCTTCCTTATTTCACTTATTATAATGTCCTCAAGGTTCATCCCTGTTGTATTATGAGTTAGAATTCCCTCCCTTTTAAATGCTGAATAATATTCCATTGTATTTGGTATTATCACATTTCGTTTTCCCATTTATCAGTGGACATTTGGGTTGCTTTCACCTTTGGCTATTATGAGTAATGCTGCTATGACTGCAGCAGTATATCCTTTCAGGCTTTGATGACTTCAGTCTGTACATGTGGAGATATTTGTTAGAGTTCTGTACAGATATTTGTTGGAATCTTTGCTTCAATTCTTGAATGTATACCTTTGAATTTGCTGAGTAATATCATAGCTCTACATTTAACTTTTTGAGGAATTCTATTTTCTTCAATGGCTCAAAAATTTACATTCCCACTAGCAATACTAGTAACAAGGGTTCCATTTTTGTCCACATCCTAGCCAATATTTGCTGTCTCTTTTTGTAATAGCCTTTCTAATAGGCATGCAGTGGTATTTCATGTTGGGTTTGATTTGCATTTCCCTGATTGTTAGCAATATTGAACATCTTGACTTGTACTTTTTGTTCAAGTCCTTTGCCCATTTTTGAATTGGATTGTGTCTTTGTTGCTAAGTTTTAATCACAGGCCTTTTGATTTTGAGGTATTTTAATGAGTATGTTTGCTGTGTGATGCTTTATAAATATATGCCCATTTATCTTGTTTGTCTATTTTTAAAAGCTTCTTTCTATACAAATAGATACATATTATAAATCTACATGTATATTTTTAAATTATTGTATACTATAGTTGAATAATTACCTATCCAATTATAAAATAATATATTAAAATATATTTTTTGCCCCAACAGTATATCCTTTCAGGCTCTGATGACTTCAACCTGTACATGTGGAGAATTCCTGCAGATCCAGAAGCAGGTGAGTATCTCACCAGAATGAACCCACTGTTATGGTTGGTTCTATTGATCTTTGTCATTACAGTGCCGTGAGAGGATGTATGTATCAACTGTTGTTAAGACTTTTCCCTTCTTTTGGCCTCCCTAGTGAAGTTAACTAAAGGGAGTTCTCTGTTGACAGACAGGTATACTTCCTGGGATTTTGTAACTCCAGACAAGAAACAAATATTTCTACATTTACTCTAGATATATTCTGAGAAAAGTCTATAGCTTTCTGTGAATTTGGATCTAAGCCATCTGAGTTTTCAAATAGTATAGATCATCTTTCTTCATTTTTGGTAATAATGTCTTCATGTGCTGAATGAGTTACTGGTAGAAACTTATTTTAAACTTATTTTTTATACCAAGGACAGCTCAATACAGCCTTCTGCTCTGGGCAATGCATAGCATCAGACTGGAAAGCAGCCATTAGAAACAGAAAAGAGGACTATGCCAAGTGCATGACACAAAATGTGTCTAGTGCTCAGAGTTGAGGGAAGTTTTTGACTGCCTTGTGCTGAATTAACCATATTGTTACCAAACCTCTGCCTTTCAAAACCTGTTGAGGCCTGCTTTTGGCTAACTATCCAGTCGCTATGTCCTAACTACTAAACAAGTTATAGAAGAGCTTTTCCCCTTCTAGAATTTGGAAAGCATGAGTGAAGTTTTCCAGACAGGACAGCAGCAGTCTACCTGAACAAAAGGTGATGCTCTCACACTAAGTGTCATTCTGGATTAAGTCCCCCACCCTTGTAAATCCTCAACTGATTAGCTTAAATGTAATCTTTGGGCTTAATTTTAACTTTTACCTGATCTTGAAAAGCTCTCGATTATTAAGTCAATGTGACTTTTTAAATAGAAATCGGATAAATCACCTCTTCTTTCTGGTACTATTCTCTGGAATCTTTTTCACATTTGTATAATGAAAGAATGAGAAAGAATTAACAATAGGTTTTTTCCTCTCCCTGGTCATTTCTGTACCACTTTAGGGGAGGGGCCACCTAGTTGACCAGAGCTGTAATATCGGAATGCCGTAGACAGGGTGGCTTAAAAATCAGAAATTTATTTTCTCACAAGTCTGGAGGCTAGAAGTCCAAGATCAAGGAGTCAACAGATTTGGTTTCTCCTGAGGCCCCTCTCCTTGACTTGAAGATGGCCACTTTCTTGCAGTGTCCTCATTTGTCTATGGGCATGTGCATCCTGGTGTCCCTTTCTCTTCTTAAAATATAGCTCTCATGTCCTCTTCTGGATATTTTTTCAGAGATAGTACCCTCACATTTGTTTGGTAGTTCCTCAAAGAAATAATATTCTGCTGTTTTGATTTCTCTCCTCTGAATTTGTCCTACCTCAGTTAAGGATTAACTGAATGAATTCAGTAGATGTAATCTGACTGACTAGAGAAAAATCTCTGGCTCATTAATTCTAAAGTGTGCTACATGGTATTTCAGAAAGTACACCCAGTATCACTTAAGCTGGGATCTACTTAAATTATACTTAGAGTTGGCTAGAAGCCTGTTGTTTCCACACAGGCTGTGGCTGGTCCTGGTGCTGTGGTTTCTCTGTACACAAGGACAGAACTTCATGATTATCCCTCTTGTTGGATTCACTAACTGGTAGTTGAAGGGCTTGTTTTCTCTTGGGTCTTTCTTCAACATTACATCATCAATCACAGAAAGTCTGTTCCTTTTATCGTCATCTTGCTCTCCATGTAACAGAAACATCATTTTAGTTATTTTTAGCAAACCTCAGCTCATTTGGGGATTCAGCCTTCCTGCTACTATTCTAACAGAACCCACCCACATTCGTTTCTTATTCACAAATCTTTACACTTTCTATGCACTATGCACTTTCTTGGTCTTTTTTTCTTCTACTATTGTTGTAATTAAGTACTTCTTTCCAAGTAATACAGAGATGTAGTTTTAAAATCAATATTATAAAGCTTTAAAAAACAACAGCAACAACGTAACAGTCTATCTTTATACATAACATACTCATAATATTTTTCCAAATTTTTAATTTTGGATGTTCTCTTGATTTTCTACTATTGAAATCAGTTAGTTTCCCAGAAGAGAATCTTCATTCTCCTATGTGAAGAGTATTTGCCTGGCAGTTAAACTATTTTCTTAAGAGCCAAATAGGGGAATGGAGCAGTGGGTCTCATAGATCTATATACAGATTTTTGTGTAGTCATACCCCAACCCCTGTGTCTCATGCCACCCCCTCTTCTTTTCCTTCTTAGTTTGGTATTGGAGAGTGAGCCCAGGGGTGCTTAACTACTGAGCAACATCCCCAACCCTTTTTTTAACATTTTGAGACAGGGTCTTGCTAAGTTGCTTAGGGTCTTCCTAAGTTGCTGAGGCTGACCTCGAATTTGTGATCCTCCTGCTTCAGTCTCCTGAGTCACTGGGATTACAGGTGTGCACCACCACGTGTGGCTCATGTCCCAATCTTAGGTCAACTTCAGTTGGCAACCCTTGGGCCTCTGCTTGTATAGGGAAAGTACAATTTCCTAGCCAGGTGGGCTCCTGGGAAGAAATTGATGGTGCAGCTGCTCTTTGTACATGTTTTTAGCCCCTCTCTTCATCCCATCTTCAGGGATACTTCTACCTTTCGTTTTTGTATGTGATATCTCTGTTTTCAAGTGTTAGCAATCAATTTATAGTTTACAAAAATATTCAACAAGGTTCAACAAGCCAAATAAAACAACAGAGAGCTATATGTGACCCTTGAGTTCTAGTTTTGAATGCTTTGAGGAAGATGATCCTTCAGGAAGCTCTTAATCCAAGCTATTGCCTCTGTGACTTAAACAATTACAGATGAGGACAAGCATGTGTGTGTATGCTCACATGTGCTTGCTGTCTCTCTCCTTATTGAATATAAGATGCTAAGGCAGGCCAGTGAGGGGAAGCTGGCTTGTTATTACATACCTTAATAGTATAATCAGTACTTGACTGTAGATGTCAAGCATTCAGCATTTATTGAATGCCTGCTGTGTGCTTCACAGTGTGGGTCAGATGCTGAGAGAGTCCTGAGAGTAAGCCAAAAGCAAGGGCCTCTTTTTCTTCTCTACTCTCCTCTTCAGAAAAACTTAATGAGTCTTTCTTTTCTTTCTTTCTTTTTTTCAATACTACACAGACTCCAAAGAGATAAAATTTATTTATTATATGAACAGTTCTAACTTAAAGAGTTGGTAAAAGTATTTCATACAGGGACTCTCTAGTGGGCTGAAGAGAAAATTTCTAGATAGAAGACCTATACCCAAAATAAAACTTGCTACCTTGGATTCTAGTTTTCAGTTGATGTCAAATAAATAGCTCATTTCTTTTCTTTTCTTTTTTTTTTTTTTGGCGGTGCTGGGGATCGAACCCAGGGCCCTGTGCTTGCAAGGCAAGCACTTTACCAACTGAGCTATCTCCCCAGCCCCTACATAGCTCATTTCTGAAAGCCCTTTTAAAAATCAGAGGAAGGAATAGAACTGGAACTTTTGCTGTGGCAAATAAAAAGTCCATTAGAATGTTTTGAACCTCTGAAGTAGGTTGACTGAATCTCAGTTTCTTCTGTAAATTGTCCCCACACTTGCCTTATATTCTGTGATGATTTCATAGTTTTGGAAGCTTTCTGAAAACTATGTGCACTCAAATGTAAAACATGTTATTACTAGGAATGGTAGGATTAGTATAGCTCCATGATTTACAAAATACTTTTCCCTAGTAACTTAGGTATAGAAATGATGGAGTTAACAAAGTGGAGGAGCTGGGTGTCCCTTGAAAACATTTGTATTTCATTCCCCAGCACCACATTGAAAAACTAAATAGACAAAATAAAGGTATTGTGTCCATCTACAAATAAAAATATTAAAAAAAAGAAAAGAAAACATTTATATTTCCCTTTACTTTCCCCTGATTCTTGTTAGAAAGGGTTTTAAGGTTTTTACAGATAGAGTGACTTTCCCTGAGATAGGCCTGTACTCTAAAAGACCTTACTATTTATGGAAAGAAGTCTAATGTTATAAGAACTAGTAGACCTGATTTTCAATTCCTAATCCATTCATCTGCCAGTTGTAGGCTTTGAAAAATTGCCTAATCTTGCCAAACTTTGTTTCTTCATCTGTAACATAAAGATAATAACATCATCAACAGCAATAATAACTACCTTCTTAGAGTTACTGCGAGAGTACTTAGTAGGCTACCCAGTGATTATTATTCCTCATTAAGAAATCTTTCTCTGTTTTTTAACACTCCTTTTAAAAACTCCTTAGAGAACAAAACATTGTCCTTTGGTGCCCTGGTGAATGGCTGGTTGAGTTGTTCTTACATGGAGACTGCTTTTGACTCATCACTAGTTTAAATGGTTCCCTTATTTGACAAATTTTCCCTGAATGGAAGAGAGAAACATGCATCTTCACTGTCGAGTCACTGCAGCCTCCCCCACTGGCAGTAGGCTGAGGAAGTAGGCTGAAAACAGCTGTAAATGTGTATTCGTGGGCTGGAGTATGTGTGTATGCTCTGTCCCTCTTCTTTTTTCTAGACATGTATTCACTCTCAAGTGAATTAAGCTAGGCATCTATTTTTTTCTCCCATGTAATTAGAAAACAAGTGTTTTTAATCGGTCACAAGTAGTTGGTTGCAAACACATGTGAAGTACATATGATGAAAGAATGCAATATAATTGACTTTTTTGTCCAGCTAAGCATTGCTGCATGTGGAGCTCTTTGAGCTTTCCTGACAGCACTGGCTGCCCCCATCTGACTTTCTCATCTCTTAAGTGGTTACATGGTCCCCAAGAAGCAGCCACTGCTCTGTGTTGTCAGTACTCTTGATTGTATTTCTCTTTGTGGTTTGAAACTTGAAGACACTGAAACTGTTCTCAGGCCTTTTGGAAATACTAAGAGATAGTTTGGGCACCTTATGTACCAAGAAGAATAGAGTCGTTTTTTGCTCCTCATACCAGTAAGCTTTTAATTCTACCGGTAGAGTCAGGAATGAAATAGATTGTTTCAACAGCTTCTTAAAAAACCTCATTCTAACTGGGCACGGTAGTACAAGCCTGGAATCCCAGCAGCTCGGGAGGCTGAGGCAGGAGGATCATGAACTCAAAGCCAGCCTCAGCAAAAAGCAAGGCGCCAAACAACTCAGTGAGACCCTATCTCTAAATAAAATACAAAATAGGGCTGGGGATGTGGCTCAGTGGTTGAGTGCCCCTGAGTTCAATCCCTAGTTACCCGCTCCCAAAAAAAAAAAAAAAAAAAAAAAAAAAAAAAAAAAAACCCTCATTTTACCAAGGGGTAGCTTTAGCCTTTTCCCTCAAGCTTCCTTCCAGAGAAAATGGTGAATGGTTTACTTCAGTTTGCTCACTTACTGAATATCTTTAGATAAGACATCATGCAAAGCTATGTGGGCCATCAAAAGATAAACACTTTCTTCAAAGAATTTCCATTATAACACTCAATTTAAAAGTGAATTCCAAAGTCCATAAAAAAGATAAAATTAAGGGGGGTCAGAAGATATTTTTGGAAGATTGGCTAAGTTTTCATGGAATCAGCATTTTAAAGGACCCTGAACAACAGGTAGAGTTTCAATTGCTTCATTTCTCTGCTCATACTACAGTAAAAGTGCTATAAAAGAAACATCTGAAATTGACAACAGGAAAATACAGACAGAGAAACACATTTGGAAATCTACATGTTGGGTAATAAAACCTACAAATAAGAGTTGTTTTTTTTCCCCTGCATGTTCAAATTTCATAGTCTCATACACTTAGATCTTTTCATTCGTTCATCAGGTATTTATTGAAGACCTAAATGCCAGGTACTGTTCTAGAGATTTGGGATACAGTAGAAACAAAGGAATCCTGCTATCATGGAGTTTACCTTCTAGCTAGGGGAACAGACAATTAAAATAGACAAAATAAATAATATGTTTACAAGTTGGATGTGTGATGGAAAAAAGTAAAATAGAGTAAGGAGTATAAGAAATGGTGTTGGAGGAGGTCAAGGGTATGTAATTTTTGCTAGAATGTTCAATATAGGCCTCATTGAGAAGATCTCATTTGAGCAAAATCCCCAGAGGGAAAAAGAGAGAACCATGCAGCAATCTAGAGGAAGAGCATTTCACAGAGAGCCTGCATGAAAGTCCTGAATTAAGAGTGCCTGGTCTGTTTGATAAATTATATAGAGACCAATGTATTAAGGCAGAGTGATCCTAGGGTGAATGATAGGAGATGAAGTTCAAGGGAAGTGTGGTGCAGTGAGTATCCCACCATTTACTCTACTAATGGTTCTTCATTTACTTGTACTGAGTAAATGGGGAAATTAGATGGGGATCCATTAGAGAATATTGACCAGAGAAATGACATGATCTGACCTATTTCAAGAGGATCACTCTGGCTATAATTGAGGTTGAGGATGGATATAGGAGTAGGGCTGCCAAAGACAGAAATGGGGAGAACACTAGGAGTCTCATGATACAGGTGAGTGGTGGTGGCTTGAACCAACAAACTAGGGGTTAGAGTCAAGATGCATTTGGGAATTAAAACCATCAGGATTTCCTGAAAGATGGGCAGTGGGTGAGGGTCACATAGTTTGAGATGTTTCTTTAAACATTCAGATAGAGATCTGAATGAATAATTTGGAGGTCTGGAAAGAGAAAGGTCTGGACTAAAGCCAGGCTTGGTGGCACATACCTGTAATCCCAGCAACTTGGAAGACTGAGGCAGGAATATCACAAGTTCAAGGCCAGCCCTGGCAACTTAGCCAAGAACCTGTCTCAAACAACAACAACAAAAAATGTGGACAGGCTGGGCATGTAGCTGAGTGGTACGGCACCCCGGGTTCAATCCCTAGTACCAAACAAACAAAGGTCTGGACTGGAAACAGAAATGCAAGTTTTGGTACCACAGAGGTAGTCATTAAAACTATAGACTGGACGAGTCCAAGCAAGTGAGTGTAACTGATCAAGAGACGGAGACAAGGACATACCCTAAAGCGTTCCAATAGAAGTCAGGAGAAGATCAAGAAGGGGTGACCAATGAGGTACTAGGAAATCCATGAAGGAAGCAACTATGTTGAATCTTGTATAGGTCAAGAAAAATGAGTCAGAAGACTGAAATTGACCATTGGATTCTTTGGCAAGTATCACATACTATAGTATGCTGAATTTTTTGAAGCCTAAGAAGGTAACTAGAAATTTGATGTCCATTGTATCATTTGAATAATTACTACTAACTGATTTTTTCAACTTCTCCTATACAGTTGTACCACATTTTACTTATTCGCTCACAGTTTTGCTTTATTAATGTTTTACAGGATTTTCCATATGCTTCAATGTAGAGCTACCAAATAAGATTCTTCCATAAAATACTGAAAATATTTCCTACATCACAGTCTGTCTCTTTTATCTGAGTATATTTTTCTATACCACTTCCTAACAGTTGTTCTTCACTAATTTCCACTTAGCAGTCATTTGTCAAGTCCATCTTATTATATGCTTAACTCTTTTCTTACTTGCTTGATATGTCAGCATCTAAATCTTCCAGGATCAAGGTTATTTTCCTCCCAGCAGCACAGGAGACTGAGGCAGGAGAATCTCGAGTTCAAAGCCAGCCTCAGCAACCTAGCAAGACCCTAAGCAACTCAGCGAGACCCTGTCTCTAAATAAAATATTTAAAAGGATTGGGGTTGTAACTCAGGGGTTAAGCATCCCTGGGTTTTCCCTAATACCAAAAAAAAAAAAAAAAAAAAAAAAAAAAAAGATTATTTTCTTCTTCACAATGACCAGTGTTCTCACTTGGAAATACAAATTTTGTCTTCTGCTGTTTTGTTTTTTGTCTTCCATCAGCCCTTTCCAATCATCTGGTTTCTGTCCCTTGCTGCTACTTCATACTTTCCCTTCCCTGATCTCAGGGAAGTTTTTTTTTTCCCCTCAATACTTTTTTCCTTCCCATTCTCACAAAGGTGTTTGTCCAAGGACATCAATTAATTAATGGATTACTAGCCAAAATCTCCAGTAAGAAAATCAGTGATGCTATTTTTTCCAGGTTGCATTTGGAACTGAGTACAAAATACTGAAGTGCCTTCTTCTATAGCTCAAGCACCACTGAGGACCACTCCCCAGCATAATTGATATGTTGCTTTTAGACCAAGGCATCAAAAAATCTTGACCACATTGCTTTTAGCTTTTAGTCTTTCTTGGAGGACTTTGTGAAACCTGTGGCATTTATAAGAAAGAAGTTACTGACATTGTTTAGAAATGGGAGTGGTGTTCTGATCCTTGAGAAGCCTGAGAAGATAAACCTCTGGCTGAATGTGATAAAAAGAGAATAAATAGAGAAGAGAGATGTATGTTTTACTGGAGGTCGAACCCAGAGCACACTACCAATGAGCTACATCCCCAGCCCTTTTTTATGTTTTATATATATATATATATATATATTTTTTTTTTTAGATGTTGATAGACCTTGATTTTATTCTTTATATGTATATATATATTGCTAAGAATTGAACCCAGTGCCCCACACATGCTAGGCAAGCACTCTACCACTGAGCCACAACCCCAGCGCCCCCTTTTTATGTTTTGAGACAGGGTCTTACTAAGTTGTCCAGGCTGCCCTCAATCCTCCTACCTCACCTACCTCAGCTTCCTGAGTCACTGGGCTTACAGGTGTGTAGCACTGTGTCCAGTGGCCAAAACATTTTAGAAAAGCCTTGGGATTCTGAGCAAGGTGCTTTCTCTAAGGTGTTTGTATCCTGGGGTCCCCTAAGGTAGCGAGTGAATGCCTGGTGCTGGAATTCTATGAGATGGCCTGCTCTCACTTTCTTTTCTGGGGTCTTGAAATAGAATAGATAAGGTGACTTATAACCTTCCCCACCTCTCTAGCATACCTTCTAAACCATAGAAAGATGACTATATGAGAACTTCAGCTTTGACTTTTGAATGAAACCTACAGATTACCAGCATGTTTGACTAAACTAGCCAGAATAGATGGCCCTAAAAAGTGACTATTATGCAGAACTACATAAACAAATGACAAATGAAGAATGAGTGAGGTCCTTTTTTCCTGAATATGTGATATTTTATTCATTGGTGCTCATTATTAGTAATTAGGTTATGACTCAACAACATGAACTGAGATTGATCTTCACCTGGGTCTTCACCTTACAGATGAAATTTATGTAGATTATAACAGTTCTTGTGGGAGGAAAAAAAATTCATAGCTCCTTCCAATTTGACCCTGCTGTTTATCAGAGTCTAGCAAAGTAATAGAGGAAAAATCTCAAGTTCTTACTAATATTGGCATCTTGATTAAAACAGAAAGTCTTTGGTTTATCTATGTCTCCAAGGCTAATAAAAATTTATTCTCAATAATCATTGTATTTAAGCTGTACATAGTAGCAGCTAAATTCAATCATTTGAAACACAAGAACCAGGAGAGATACTATAGAGAACCTCAAGCCCATTCACTTCTATGATTCTGTATACAGAGCCTTGGTTACCTGCAATAAATGGCAACAATAATGCTTCCTGTACCTGTTTTATAGAGCCATCAATGCCTTGGATCTATTGATTTCATCCTCCTTTTAGACACCCTAGATCCAGTGGTACCAGTTTAGGTGGGAAGAAGGAGAAAACCCAGCATATTAAAATCACTCCTAAAGCCAGACACAGTGTACAGCTATAGTCACAGCTACTTAGAAGGCTGAGGCAGGAGAAGCACTTGAGCCCATGAGTTTAAGGCTAGATCATGAGATCCCATTTCAAGAAAAAAAAAAAAAAATTGCTGCCAAGAAGAAAAATGAGATGAGGTCACAGTGCATCAAATAACTTTTCCATGGTCCAGATTTTCAGGCATTGATACCCTCTAATTATTCTTTACATTTGAAAGTATGATTGCATTCCAAGTAGCCTCTGATAGAAAGGTCACTTTTGTCAGTCATGAGATCCTCTATCCATCTTCCTTTGGTGTTACTTATTCTAAAATTGCACTCTCCATTCAGCAAGTGTTTACTGTGGAACTGCTCTACATTAGGGCTTGGCTTGTACCTAAGGTTCTAGATGTGCAAGAATAAATAAGACAGATCCAGCTGTACTCTCATGGAGTATTCAGTGTTGGCAGTGTAGCAAAATGTCCCATGGTGATCCTCTACAGCTCAGAATACCATTGGATAGAATCTACACCCCCTGCCTTTATTTAGGACTTCAAATGAAAACCAACCTATTTGATAACTGCCAGAAAGATGTAAAAATTATTATAAGGTTCTAAATCCAGTTCTGTTCAAATCCTATACTTCCTAAAGGTTGTCGCTATGGTGGAAAGAAAAGCATATTAGACATTTTAGCCAAATAGAGTGTGGTTTAAATCCTACTAGTTATATGACTTAGGATAAATTCTTTGAGTTACTTAAATTCCTTTTTATGAAGACAGTAGGATTAAACAAGAGATTGATACTAGGTTTAACCTAAAGTTTATTTGCTATTGCTGTCCCAATGTTGGCATAGAGGCAGGATATCAAAAAAGTAGAATACAGAGAACTCTGAGCAGGAGTGATCCTTGTCAAATCAACCTTACCTAGAAAAGAAAGAGACCCAAGGAGTTCCTTAAGTGATGCTGAGATCCCTATATCTAGACGACTGTTTTTAAATTCAATGGATCCCTCTTCTCTCATTTTCTCAAGTTTATTTTTATTTTGATAGGCCCTGGTCACCTTCTTTCTTCCCACCACACCCTAAAAACCTTCAAACTAGGGGATCCCACTGTAGCAGCCTGCCTCAGTGATTAACCTTTCTTGATCCTTTTTCTCTATTAAAAACCCTCCAGTTCTGTGTCCTTGTCACTCTTTTTTCTCTTTGTAGTTGATTAGCAAACCTGATGAAGTTGGGCTTAGATATGAATAGCTTTAAATGCGTTTTCCATCCTGGATAATTCAAATATTAATAAAGCCAAACATGGGAAAACATTAAGTCAAAGAACAGTTTTGTCACCCATCAAATTGAGTAAGCACCTAGAAGTGGTTAAGTTGGCACCAAGAAGCAAATCAGTACAGTCTGAATTTTGCTATCAAAACTTTTTTTTTTTTGGTATGTCTATTGCAGTTAAAGGGGATCTCTTCCCTAAGGCAAAAAAAGAAGTTGTATCATATCAGCAGGTTAAAAGCAGAAGACACCTCTGCAACCATATTATGTCAGGGGAAGGGACATTGTTTAGTCATTTTTCTTTAGACATGGAGACATCAAGAAATCTTTGGAATTAATCTTTGAACAAAGTAGAACTGGGAGTAGTATGGAGACGCATGGAGCAGACACTGTCTAATCATATGTTGTACCCTCGTGGTGCCATGTTCCTGGTAGGGACAAGAAGGTAGTCCTTAATTAAATGAACTCTCTTTATTCTACTGTAAGTTCCAGGTCTCTGGTACTTTTCTTATTCACTTAAAAGAAAGCCTTTAAGTTTGTCCTTAAAATATAGCTTTCTATCTGTGTTCTGTTGAATTTAATCCATTCGTGGTGGGAGGTTTTTGTATAGTTTTGTTTTGGTTTGGTTTCTTTGTTTTTTACAGTACTAGGGATTGAACCAAGGACCTCACTCATGCTAGGCAAGTGCTCTACCACTGAGCTATATCCGCCCCACCCCCCTTTTTTTAAATTTGAGATAGGGTTTCACTAAATTTCCAAGGTGGTCTCAAACTTGTGATCCTCCTGCCTCAGCATCCTGAGTAGCTGAGATTAAATGACTGTACCACAGTGCCCAGCTTATACATGGTATTTTTAGAGCTTACTCTCTAATTCAAATTCTTAATACTTGGACCTTACTTATTATGGAAGTGATCTAAATCTCCTTTATCTTTAGTTCTCCCTGGTATCAGGGTGTAAAGGGGATTCTCTCCATTATTTTCCCAGAGGGCTGTTTCCTTATTTTCATGTTTCCTATCTTTCATCATAGAACTTGAGGGCAAATGAATCCAAGATGCCATTTATGCATTAAGTCATAATATGCTTCAGGTTCTGCCTGTCCCTGCCTCAGCAGCCTAAATATGTACAAGCAGTTCAGTCTCATTTTGCTCAGTTGGCCTTTTCTAGGGTATACTTTATTCCAACTTGGGGATCAAAAACTTGCGGAACATTTTAAGTAGCTTTGGTTTCATTGACAATGGAATTGCAGTGGGTGGGCGTGGGCAATGCTTACAAGCTAAATAAAGGCTCTTGGTAAGAGCACATATGCTGAGAGGTGTTTTAGACCTCTTTCCATAGCAACTTTATCTGTAAGATTAAACTTTCTCTTGGTGGCATAGTTAACAACAACAAAAAAATATCTGCTCCTGTTCAGAGCTGTTTGTCAGCCATTACTGGAACATTTTTACTTTGATCCATCTCATTGTTTGATTTTTGTTTCCTTGTGTCTTCCCAGGTGGCATTGGCAGGGTGGTCAATGGAGCCTTCATGGTGCTGAAAGGGCATCGTTCTATTGTTAACCAGGTCCGATTTAATCCCCACACCTACATGATCTGCTCTTCTGGTGTAGAAAAGATTATCAAGGTGAGATACCTTCCCCCTCTGTCTTTTTGAAGAAATTATTACAGTTCATAATTAGAAGACACTGGAACAATGTATGCAGGACCTCATAACTAAACAAACTAAAAGATCTATCAAAATTTTCAATTTGACATAAAATATTGGAAAGTTGATGCTAAAAACCCTCCTTTCAAGCTGGACACAGTGGTACACACCTGTAATCCCAGCAGCTCGGGAGACTGAGGCAGAAGGATAGAGAGTTCAAAGCCAACCTCAAAAAAGCGAGACTAAGACACTATCTCTAAATAAAGTACAAAATAAGGCTGGGGCCTTAGTGGTTGAGTGCCCCTCAGTTCACCCCCCCAAAAAAAACTTCCTTTCAAAAACTATTTGTAATATGTGTATTAAGAAATCAATATAATTTATATGTATCTATTTTTATTAGAAATATTTATGCTTATGCATGAATATAATTACATAAAAAATATAAGATGGCTTTTCTTTCTCATGTTTTGGTGAAGGACCACAGACTAGTGAGAAGAACTATATATGTATGTGAATAAATTTCTATATTTTATATATATGTGGACTTACATTGTTAGGTATATGTTAATATATGTTCCATAAATATCCCTTTGCATATATATATATATATATATATATTTATATATATATATATATATAGCTATCTGTTTTTCAAACATGGCTATTGTTAGGAGGAGGCCATACAGACCTTAGCCTGGCATTGATGACCTCACAGACATCTCCACACCTCCCAGAACTGCTGATCCAAAGACCCCTGACTTCCCTGTGGTCTTGGATGACTCCAGAACCATTTTTAAAACTGGCCACTAAACTTTAAAACAAGTGGTGTATTCTAGACACTACCTTGTATGCCGCTAGAATTTCCAATGACCTTTGAATATTTTCTTTGGGGAAGGCGGGTTCTGAGGATTAAACCTAGGAGTGTTCGAACAGCGAGAAGTATCCTCAGCCCTTTTTCATTTTTTTAGACAGGGTCTGGCTAAGTTGCCAAGGCTGGTCTTGAACTTGGAATCTTTCTTGCCTCAGCCTCCCTTTGATTTTGAATTCTGCTTTCACAACCTCACCTGGAGTTAGGAGAGTCATTATCCCTTCAGTTACTCAGCAGCACTTTGCATTAATTGCTGTCCTTATATGTCACAGATATTGTCAGAACCAGCATAAGTTGTCTCAGGATACAAAAAAACACTACTGCGTGTGGTTGTGATTGAGGCTACTTGTTTGTGAATATTAAACACATCAGTTGCACATCAGCTTGAATGAACTCATCTCAACCAAGAAATATTTTTATCTCAACAACAGAGGAATGCAGCCTGGCCTGTGTCCACAAAAGGATAGCTCACTGCCCATCACTCACATTCCAGTTGCTAGTGCACCTTTTTCCATATCTGGGAAAATGAGAAAATTTTAAGAGCTCTGTAAAATAACTTGAGTTAAATTAGGATAGATAATATTCCCCCCAAAAGTTGAAGTTCTTAATTTTTTTTAAATGATATTGAAATATGTGAGAGGTTTCAGAGAAAAAGTAAAAACTGATTTGTGATGATTTAGTAAATTGTCAACTATCTGTAAAACTAAGTTGTATTTGATTGTAAGAGATAGCTATCAGGAATATTATATTGGTGTGCGGGTCAATATTTTTATTTGCCCTTAGTCCAACTTCCTCTGTATAGACTTTGTTAGTCCTGGAAATTAAAGCTCACTTTCTTGTCTGCACTTGTTTTCCCAAAGAGATAGATGGGTCTTTTAGGTCATTTCCTCCAACTTTTTCTTTTAACAGGTGATGACAATTAAATTATAAATTAACTGTCTGAGGTCACACAGATAATTAGTGATAAAGCTATGCTAGAGCCCTGTTCTTCATTCCACCACATTTATCACGCTGAGAGAAGGCAGCAGGCAGCCTGATTTTATCATCTCAGTATTCCTTCACTGGGGCTGTCATTGAAATGGCCCTGCCCCTTACATTGCTTTCCCCTCTCCTTTGGCCTATGACTAATGGGTTGGCACTGTAATGTCCTCTCTAGGCCTGTTGACGTCATTCTCTTTTTCACAGAGCTCTGTGCTTGGGCATCTCCTTTAGAAGAGAATTCCTGTTTGGCCGTGTACTCTGGGATGCTTCTGTGCTAAGTCTCCCCAGTTATTGTTTAGTCAATTGAAATCTTTACCCTAAAGGTCATAGATTGGAAACTAGCCAAGTTCTCAAGAGAGAGAAGAAAATGTTTTCTCTGTGAGGTTATCCAGACTGAGTATAGAACTCACTGCTCCAGGTTCCCATAGGAACCAGGAGTTGTTTAGCCATTTGAAACCTTTAAGTATGCACAGATGACCACAGTGAGATGGAAAGCTGAAAGCTCTGAATTTCTCAGCTTTGCTCTCTCACAAGTGTCTTCCCTGTTCACCATCTGGTTGGAAATGGTGTGATGGTTAAAGGATTGCAGGAGGAGAGGTGAAAAGGAGAAGGATGAAACCGAGCCCAATACTGGCCTCCTCTCTCTTCACAGTCACTACCCTTGCCTATGCCTACGTTACCCTGAAAGGCCAGCGAGTCTCAGTGCCCTTGGATCAGTCTCCCTCTGTAAAGTGAGGACTTGAGACACTCAGACACTCAGGAGTGCCTTGGGAATGACCTGTGCATGACAATTTCTGTTTTAATGAATGTCACTCTATTGCTTGCTACTTCTGAGAGGGTCAGAAGTCTCAAGAGTTCTCACCTACCATGTTCTAGTCTAGCCTGAGACCTGCTTCTCTCTCACCTCTCTATCTTCTCCTTGCCCTTATCCTTTGCTCTGCTGCCTTTTTAGTTTAGAGAAGAATCCCTCTTATCAAGGTCAGTTTGTTCTCACCAATAACAGACCTTCTACCCCGCTGAATGCCCACACTAAGCCAAAAGAGGGGGTTCATTTTATAGTTAAACATGAGGCAAATCCTGGCTTTCTTCCCTGCCCCTTGAAGCTCAATATTTATCCCATATTTGTGATGTACCTATTGTGTGCCATTTGTGCCAGGTCTTAGGGAGAACACAAAATGGTAGTAGAGGTCCCCCTAGGAATTAATGACCCAGTAGGAAAATCAAGAAATAAAGATAGTGGGAAATGCAGTGTGTGCAGAGGACATGTAAACGAATTCTGTGGGAGGAGGAATAGATTTTTCTCATCTGGGTTAATCTCAGTATAGGTTAATATTTGAGCTAAATTTTGAAGAATAGATAGATATTTCAAAAGGAAAGACAGAAGCAAAATGGGAAGAACATTCTGAGAAAAGGCATGGATATTTATTTATTTCATTAGACCAACAAGTATTTATTCATCAACTACTATGCATTGTGCTTATGAATAAATGATTGCATTTGGCCAAAGTGAAGAGGACTAGAATGTGGGTCTAGGAGATTAGGCCAGGAAGGCAGAATGTGGGCAGGACCAGGTTGGAAGCCACACTGAGTATAGCAAGCCCTTGAATAGCAGTTGAGGACCTTATCTTTGTACATTTCCTTGGTAGTAGACAAATTCTAAGTTCAGTGTAACTGCTCAAGGAGAACAAAGGACTTTGAGTTGCTACAAGCATGTGGTCCTCACTTAGTAGCTCATTGCCACTCAGTTGCTTTTCATTTGGATGATATCTGAATAAGAATTGAGTTTCATCCTTTTCCTTAGCATCTCTTGAACTAAACTCTTCACGAGGCTTAAAGAAAAAGCTGTTGTTCTTCCTCCTTTTCTCATTGTGTAACCCCACAAAGAGGCATGCCTAGCCACATTTAATAGGGGACAGGAAGTTGTTTTTTTCATTGCTTTATTTCTAAGTTATTGACTTTCAGGATAAAGAAAAGAATAATTTCACAAATGGTTGAAATTGATGTTTTAAGGATGAAGACCAAGATCATAGGAACAGTCAATATTTTTGATATACAAAACTCCCTCTTGAGGGGGGTCTAAATCTTTGTGGTTGTGGTATTCAGTCACCAAATGAAAGAAGAAGCACCATGTCTGTTGGTGCTTTAGTATAGATTATGTCTATAGGTGAGAAATAGACTTCCAAGACTGAAGTCATTGGCTCAGGACCATGGGGCTAAGTTTCCTGCTCATCCTGCAGCTCTGTAACACCAGTTCCTTAATGAAGACTGGCTGTTTTGTTTTACTCTGAATCAGGATTAGGTGAAAATCCATCTAATTCACTGTTGAGGTGAAGGATCTGAGCCTCCCTCAAGATCACCAGCTAAGCTAGCAACTGAGGGAACCTATACTTGTTTCTTACCTCTTGATCCTGTTTTGTTCCATTACCATAGTCTTCAGAAATGTACTGTCTGCCTCAGCTGATTTAATTCCAGGGTCCACACAAAAGCTGATTTTGTGAAAAGTGTTATTTATGATTTTCATTCCTGAAGTTTTGGAACAGGGGACTAGGTATATGTGAACCTTAAAACTGATTTGCAAGTATTAGGCCAACATCTCACCATTATTATTTTGCACTTCTGTTAGATTTCTCTTTATATTAGGGAACATGGTTAATAACATTTTACCTTTTTTTTTTTTTTTTTTTTTTTTTAATCAGGGTTTGAGAGCTGGGGATGTAGCTCAGTTGGTAGAGTGCTTGCCTCATAAGCACAAGGCCCTGGGTTCAATCCCTAGCACCGCAAAAAAAAAAAAAATCAGGGTTTGAACCTAGGGGTGCTAAACCACTGAGCCACATCCCCATCCCTTTTTAGTTTTTATTTTGAGATAGGGGGGGCCTTACTAAGTTGCTTAGGGCTTCACTAAATTGCTGAGGCTAACTTGGAACTTGTGGTCCTCCTGCTTCAGCCTCCTGAGTCATTGGGATATCAGGTATTCACTACCATGCCTGACTCATTTTACCATGTTTAAATTGTGGAGATGAGAGACTTTGCTCAGAATTAAGAATAAGAACCAAAAAACATCCTAAGGAGTTTACCTTTTGGACTCCTCTGCATCCTTTCTAAGCCACTAAACTGTTAGTCCCTTAGGCACCTGTCTGCAGAGAATAGTCATCTATATCTTGTGCTAGATACCATGTCTAAATGTTTCCCACGAGCAGGGCTTTCAGAGTCAACCTTGTAATTATTCTTTAGGAGATCCTTGGGCACTCAAGTTTAAGAATTACTACCTTAAAACTCCTGTGTGAGGTTATGAAGCCAGAGAGAGGAAGATACCTGGGAAGAGGAATTGTGAATAAACTGAAGGAAGAATTCATCTGATTTGGGAATTGGTGGGGAGAAGCTACTCTAGGAGGTTTCTTCAGCCTCCTTTGAACTGAGAATCCTCCAAAGATACACCAGCTCCCAGGAATTGCCAAGTAAAGCAAAACAGAAATTAGCCTCATAGAGTTCCCAAAAGAAGGTGAATTTGTCCTTAGATAGCTTTAGGGAAACAAAACCTTTGTCTTGATAGCAGATGGGAAATGAGAGACCACTGTTCTCTAGGTTGGATGCCATCTAAAGATAGACACCATCCTGTCAGGCAAGAAAATCGCCTGGAATTTCATTGAGTTGCCATGGCTACATACTGATGTAACTGAGCTTCTCTGTGCCGCTTTTTGGACCAGTCTGGCAGTCAGGTGGAGCTAATCATTCTCCTTTGCAGTGACAGCTTAATTACCTTGAACTTGATTTTTGCATAACTTATCCAGCTTGTAAAGGTAGGTCTTTGAATCAGACAGTCCTGAGTTGGAATCCCAGTTCTGCTGTCTTTTCACTGTGAGCCCTTGTCCCTGTCCATAGAGTGGGAAGAGTTAAGGGATAGGACTGCAGTCACCCCTGTTCTTGCAGCTAACAGAAGAACTGAGGAGAAAGGCAGTAGCTCCCTGGCTAAGAGAACCCAGTTTTCTGGGTAACTGATGGCTGCATGTCCGAGAAGGAGCTACAGTGTTGGCAGTTGGCTATTCTTATCAATCACCAGTAAGCAATTCCCAGTAGCTAAAAATAGAAATGTTCAATACTGGGCATGGTGTCACACACTTATAGTCCCAGCTATTAGGGAGGCTGATGTGGGAGAATTGTGTGCTTGAGGCTAGCCTGAGCCAATGTAACGAGACCCCATCTCTAAAAAATAAAATAAAATGGAAATGCTGCAGTTGAGAAGTGGAACTGTAGGCTGATGTGTTAGCTGTCACAGCGGTTCTGGCTGCTGGGTTTGTTTTCACTTTGGAAAAGTGGTATCTCTGTACACAGCTTCTACCTGCTGAAAGTTTTTAACACACTTGCCAGTCTTCAAATCATCTTGCTTTTCATCTATGCAGATCTGGAGCCCATACAAGCAGCCAGGATGTACTGGAGACCTGGACGGCCGAATTGAGGATGATTCCCGCTGCCTCTACACCCACGAAGAGTACATCAGCCTTGTGCTGAACAGCGGGAGTGGCCTGTCGCATGACTATGCCAACCAGTCGGTCCAAGAAGACCCCCGGATGATGGCTTTCTTTGACTCCCTGGTACGCCGAGAGATTGAGGGCTGGAGCTCTGACTCAGACAGCGACCTCAGTGAGAGTACCATCCTTCAGCTGCACGCAGGGGTCAGCGAGCGCTCGGGCTACACTGACTCTGAGTCCTCAGCCTCACTGCCCCGCTCCCCACCTCCCACAGTAGATGAGTCTGCTGACAACGCCTTCCATCTGGGGCCCCTGAGGGTCACCACTGCAAATGCAGTGGCATCCACCCCACCAACACCCACATGTGAGGATGCAGCCTCTCGCCAACAGCGCCTGTCTGCTCTGCGGCGCTACCAAGACAAACGCCTCCTGGCCCTGTCCAACGAGTCTGATTCTGAAGAGAATGCCTGTGAGGTTGAACTGGACACAGATCTCTTCCCCCGGCCACGATCACCTAGCCCTGAAGAGGAATCCAGCAGTTCCAGCAGCTCCAGCAGCTCAGAGGATGAGGAGGAGCTGAATGAACGCCGAACCTCCACCCGGCAGCGGAACGCCATGCGTCGGCGACAAAAGATGCCCCGAGAAGAGAGGCCCAGTGCCCCGACCAAGCCCACCACCACCTACATTGGAGAAGACAACTGTGATTACCCTCAGATCAAAGTGGATGACCTTTCCTCCTCCCCTACCTCCTCCCCTGAGCGGAGCGCTTCCACTCTGGAGATTCAGCCAAGCCGGGCCTCACCAACTTCTGACATAGAATCAGTTGAGCGAAAGATTTATAAAGCTTACAAATGGCTTCGCTACTCCTATATCTCCTACTCCAATAACAAAGATGGAGAGACTTCCCTGGTGACAGGAGAGGCAGATGAAGGGAGAGCAGGAACCAGTCACAAAGACAACCCAGCACCTTCCTCCAGTAAGGAAGCCTGTCTAAACACAGCCATGGTCCCAAGGAACCAGGACCTGCCACCTGAAGGCTGCAGTAAGGATGCTTTTAAAGAAGGAACTTCCACTAGAAATCCCAGCAGTGGCCCAGGCCATGAGCACAGCAGCCAACCTTGGACCGAGGCACCAGAGGGTACCTCTCAGGACACTAACAATGGTGGCTCTGTAGAACACTCTTTTGAAACCAAGAAGCTTAATGGAAAGGCCCTGAGCAAGGCCCTGAGCAGCCGGGCTGAGGAACCACCCTCTCCTCCTGTACCCAAGACATCTGGCTCCACTCTCAACAGTGGGTCTGGAAACTGTCCGAGGACCCAGTCTGATGACAGTGAGGAGAGGAGCCTCGAAACCACCTGTGCCAACCACAACAATGGACGCTTGCACCCCCGGCCCCCTTACCCCCATAACAATGGGCAGAACTTTGGGGAGCTAGAGGTGGTGGCGGCCTACTCTTCCCCAGGACACTCAGACACTGACCATGATAACTCGTCCCTGACAGGGACACTCCTACACAAAGATTGTTGTGGGTCTGAAATGACCTGTGAGACTCCCAGTGCTGGAACAAGAGAGGACCCCACTGACACCACAGACAGCAGCAGGGCTGTTCATGGCCACAGTGGCTTCAAAAGGCACCGAGTTGAATTGGAAGACACAGATTCAGAGAATTGCTCCTCAGAGAAGAAATTAAAAACATGATAAATACAAAGGGAAAAATAGCTACAAAAAGTAGCCTTACAAAAAAAAAAAAAAAAAAAAAAAAATCTTGTTTAGTGAACACAGAGGAAAGGGAAAAAAGTATTAAAGGCACATAAAACCAGGGCCTGAAATTTCGTTTCTGCTGCTGCTCCCTTCTGTTCAACATTCAACAACGGGTCTGAATGTCCAACTGGCCATTGGCTTGTGCTGTATAAAGAAAGGGGGGAAATCCAAATAATTCCTTTTCTAGTGAGATGTGAGCATAGTGTACCTGTGCAAGGTTCTGTGAAAGTGAATCCTTGTTGGGATGTGTGACGTGTGTGTGCACTGGCATGTGTGAGCTCATTGTCTCATGAGACCTTTCTTTTAGTTGTCCATCAACAAGGAACTCTGGGTCTATAGTTTTTGCCATCTCACCCTGTTCTCATGTCGAAGGTGTTCTGGTCTTAGCGAGAAGCACCTGTTCAATCAGATCGTGCCGCCAGTGAGTTGTAGTCTTGAGCTGAGAGTGTGGAAAGGAGAGTGGAGCAGGCCTCCAGCCCACTGGCTGTGCTGGAAAGGAAAGCATGGTTCCTTTCTTAAAGAAATCTTCCATGTTTTCTCTAAGAACATTCTTCATTGAGCATTTAATGTGGACATACTAAAAGTGGAACATTTTTAATGCTAATGGAGGTTAGCACTTAGGATCTGATTCAAGGGCATAGAGATCCTGATAAATTTCACTGTTTGCAAATCGAGCGATGCTGCAATATGTACTGTATGGAGGCCATGAAATATGACTAGTTGTGGATAACACATTAACCAGCTAGGTGCTAGTTCCTAAGAGGCACTCAAAAGGCCAGCAGGTGCTTCCTTGGCCCCATGTGATGGAGTTAAGACATATTGAAGGAAGGGGGAAAGACAGCTCTCAAGAGCTTTGTGCTCAAACTACTTAAGTGGATGGTAGAGGTGTGTAAATGAAGTGAAGAGCAGAATGTGGTACTATGTTCTTTTAATTCAACCCAAAACTATTCATCAGAATTGGTGGGACTGGCATTTTCCCCAGGCTTGCCCTTGACAAAGACTGTGGTGTTCTGACTGAACTTCACAGGCAGCAGGCATTTCAAGGTGATAGATTCAGCACGTCCATTGGGAAGCATAGGGTATGGGAGGGGAACCTCTGGTTTGACAACTGGCTCCCGGAAGGGACTGAGTTCCATGGAGGCAGATGATGATTGAGAGGGAAAGTCCAAGAGGTTCTCAGCATTGTGGTGGTTACAGTCACCTGGTTATCAAGGTAGGGCTGTGTGAGACAGAAAGACCTAGAAATGACCAAATGCTTGTTAGCATATGTGTCTCAAAGGGTGGGATGCTGGCAAGAAATGAGGGAGAGAGAGCATGTAACTTTCTTGAGCACTAAGGTGCTAGACACCTAGGAACCAGCTGAGAATGGCGTAAGGACCTACCTGGAGACTCCTGTGGCCTCACTGACCCAGCATTCCCCTTAGACGAGGACCTGTCGTGATGGAACTGGGACCAAGGGGAGGCCACCTGTGGAGGCTGAAGACTTGGATGAAATCAGGCTCTGGGGGAGATGGCTCTTCAGAAAAGGAGAGTGGTTGGCAAGTCGAGAGGAGATGACATGTCACTAAACCTCACGAAGGGCGGATGTGCCTGATGTATGTGTGACGTGACTGGGGTTCACACGAGCACGGTTTTAGGAGAGGGAGGTGGAGTGTGAGCAGAGTGAGGGTACACGCGATTCAACAGCCGGACTCTTACTGGGGGAGCGGGACAGTGATTCTGTAACCAACATTAGAATTACTTTGGATTTGTAATCAAAATGGTTCTATGATTTGTCTTTGACTATTCACAAATAATTGTAAATTCTGGTTTTATAAGCCCAAGTCATTTTACATTTGCTTTTCCAAAATGTATTAAATTGAAAATTTTTAATCCTTTATATACAAAAAAAAAAAAAGATATAACCACTCGGTGTGTGTTTCTCTTCCCCTTCTTAGTCAGCACACCCAGCCCTTATGTTTTGTTTGATTCTAATCTAATCAACAAGTAGCCTCTTCTGAGTTCTCTAAAGACAATCCACATATATTCCTGGAGAAAAAGAAGTAAAACTCCCCTGTAACTAGCTATTGGTAGTTATAGTTGCCAAATGCAGAACTTGGTCTTTCATATTAAAAGTCTTTTTTTTTTTTTCATTTGGGTACTCAGAAGAGAAGTTAAATTCATTTTGGTTAATATTAGAAGCCAAGAAAGATCACTTTTAGAGGGATGACTGCCATCCTTGGGAGAGACTTCCCAGCATTGCATGAGACAGGCCCATGACATACCCACTGGAGCAGGCTGAGAAATGGATGTTTCTGTGGCCACTCCACCTTTCCTCCCAGGGATCTTGTATGATGTGTGGTTGTGGTCCTAGAAACTACTGGCAGGAACTACTTTCTGGGTTCCCTTTACCTAAACTGTTGTAGAATTAAGGCCCCAGATTTAGAGGTGCATTTAATCCCCAAATTCTTTCACAATGGTATTTTTACTAGCAGAACAGATAGCACTGAATAGAATAAGAACTATTTGAAAGTACCTTTTGGGTTTTTTTCTGCATCTTGTACATAAAGTTTTAAGTGGCAGGTTCAAATTTGTAAAACTGTGTCTCTCCACTTTATTTCCCATTTGGTTTCGTAAATGATTCTTGAGGACAGTAGGTAAATGGGTTAAATGAGTTGTTGGCTTGGGGCAAATGAAGTTTGCAACTGTGCTTGATTTAATGAGCTGAGTCTTGTTGTCTGTCAAGGTGCCTTCCTCTGCTGAAGCCTTACCTCCTCACCCCTGCCTCTCTTCACCCAGCAGCGTTAACTCTTCTCTCATGTATATGCAAATAAACCTGTTACTCACTTCTCTTGTCTTCCTCTTCTCTTCCCGGGAAGACTTGGTTGCTTAGACACCCCTCTTCCTTTCATTCTTGTTTTAATTTTTGCCCAGTTGGAAATTTGATTCAAAACCTTAATGAAGGCTAAAAAGACAAACTCCACATCCATGACAATGGTTGTCACTTCTAGGTATTTGGACAAAGGTCACATCTGACAAGAAAATGTAGGGTAGGAAGGTGGGTATCTATTTGGTTTCCTTTACCATGCTAACCAGGACTCAGGATGTGAAATCTGGAACTGACTTTTTTTTTTTTTTTTTTTTGATGCTGGAAATTGAACCCAGGGGTGCTCTACCACTGAGCTACATTCCCAGCTTTTTACACTTGTATTAGAACTTAGGGAGCATTGCAATAAAGTGACATAACAAACACTTCACCCCAATTATGATTTCTTATGTTTCCAAATATCAAATTGCTTTCCCTGACCTGTCTTAGGCATGCATTGTGAACTTTTTTCTTTCTTTTTTCTCTTTTTGCAGTACTGAGAATTGAACCCAGGGCCTTGCACACGCTATGCAAGCACTTTGCCACTGAGCTGCATCCCTAGCCCACAGACTTTTTTTCCTTTTAAAAAAAAGTGGCAAAACTTATGTGCCCTGCCTGTAAAGTGGATTACTGCGGTTAACCATAAAGTTCTTGCCAACTAATACCCTTGTCAGGAAAATAGACACTTCCAAAGGAACTTTGTTCTTCCCTCGTGACCTGAGCAAGGCCTTATAATAGGGTGGAAACACCCAAGGTGAAGTGAGGCTCAGTGAGTCCCAGACTTGCCCCCAGCAGCAGGAGAGGACAGTGGTTCTCTCAGTGGGGTATTCCAGTCATAGTGCTCGTTTGTCCTTAAGCACACCCATGCTGGAATGAAATGACATGAATTCAAATAAAAGTAATTTTGAATTTGTTAAAAGAATCAGTGCTTCTTATATAAAATGTAAATGAAAAATCTGATCTATCTGCACCCTAACTGCTTTTATTGTTAATACAAAGGTAGTAAGATGCTTCTCCAGATGGACATTCAGAGGCAAACCATGTTGTAAGAAAATTATTTAAATTTACTCAAGTTGGAAAATGATTCCTTTCCTGGGCCCAAAGCCCATGAAAACTCATGGACTCCAGCTGAAGTACAGAATGCCAACTTCAAGTCTGCCTTTATCTGCCTCTGTCAGCACCCTACCAAAACTAGGGAAAGAGTAGAACACTAAGAGCCTCAGGTGCCCTCGCAGAGTCCTCAGGCATGAGATAAGCTCTTGTGGTCTAGGGAAGTTAGGAGGGAAGACTGCAATGGAAGAACTGAAGAGCTGGGTGGGTTTGGGAGCTTCCTGGGTTCATATTAACTAGCATTCAGCACGCCTTGGGACTGGCATGGTCTAAAACACTTGGACTGGTCTAAAACTCGTGGTCATCAAGATTCTCCAACCCAAATCCCCAAATATATCCCTAATTTATAATGGAGGTCAACAAAAATGCAGTATTGGTTCGGGAGTATTTATCTCAGACCTCTTTGCTAGGGTGCATAAGTACCATGGGGGAGGCGGGAAAGTGTGTAACAGCCCAGACACAGCATACTTAAACATGCACTGAAAACCAAGTGTGTGGCAACGGGATTGGCATAGGCTTTCATAGGGTAACATACATCTCCCTACTTGATTATTCCTAGGCTGATCAGTGACAAAATTTGGGGACCTGCCCCAATCTCTTTTTTTCACTTTGTATTTTCTCTTTATGTCTCAGAGGCAGTATTTTCTAATATTTCTAGTCTCTCCAAGACCCCACCTTAGATAGTTATGGTTAACTTCTTTCCCTAAGAGCCTCATCCATGTAGTGGGAATGGCCCTGAACTAACAAGAGAATCCTAGACCTGTTTTTCAATGAATCGGTCTGTGTGGTCCTTGGGCAAGTCACCCAAACTTTTGGGAACTAAACAGATCCCTCTCAGTTCTAAAATCTGTCTTCTTCCATTACAATCCCTGGGATCAAAGGGCTCTGTAGATCCCACTCTGATGAGTTATTATTGGGTGGGGGTGGGTATTGGGGGATTGAACCCAGGGGAACATAACCACTGGGTCACATCCCCAGCCCTTTTTATTTTTTCACTTTGAGACAGGGTCTCACTAAGTTGCTTAGGTCTTTGCCAAATTGCTGAGGCTGACTTTGAACTTGCAATCCTACTGCCTCAGCCTCCTGAGCCTCTGGGATTATAGGTTGCTAGCAAGTTGAAACATCTGTATAGTGCCCACCAGAACCAGTTGGCAAACCAAGATCTTTAGCAAGTGCACAACTGCTCAGAGTTGCAAACTTATCTGTAAAATGGGGAGAGTGCCTACACCAGGAGCACATTGTCAGAGGACTGAATGAAGACAAACTATAAAATCAACAGCAGGGCGCAGTGGCACACACCTGTTGTCCCAGCTACTGAGAAGCTGGGGGTGGGAGACTCAGTCGAGCCCAAGAGTTTGAGTATAAGCCTGGCTACATAATGAGATTCTCCCCCCCAAAAAAGCTACATATATTTAAAATTCTACATAACTTAATAGCTTAGAACAATCCCTGCTATATAAAAAGCACTGAAGGGTTGGCTATCATTAGCACATCGTTTTTCACTCTTGTTGCCTGCTGCTGTCTGTATCTCCCACATAGAAGGCTTTTTTTGTATGGGGTCTGTAAAGGAACATGGAAAGTAGAGAAAGAGAACTTAATATTTATTAGCAAGACTTCCACAGAAAAAGAGTAAATTATCTTCATTATAGTGGACCTGACAAAGCTGAGTTTGGGGCCTTTGGCACTACCTCCGATTTGGGGAGCCAACTCCATCTGAGAGCTGGGAGAGTAAAAAAAAAAAAAGCCAGGCTTAAATGACAGGGTTCATCAATCCTCGCTTATGACAGCAAATCTGCAGGAGTTGGGGTGAGGAACGACAAATTTTACTAAACTCTAGTCTTAATATGGTGGTGCTGGAGGTGACCCAGACCTCAGCGGCTGGGACAGCAAACTACTCTGGCCTTTGCTTTGACCTGGCCCAGGGCCAGTCCTAAGAGAATCAGGAAAGGGGTAAGCCATGGAAAAGTTCAGTGTGTGCCAAAGGAGAGTGTTGACCGGAGTTTTCCATGCAAGATTGGTGTGTGTGTGTGTGTGTGTGTGTGATCCTCTGTACATCTGATTCTAGAAGACGCTAAACCATAAAAAGCCAATAGGGAAGTCTGACTAAGCCAAGGGGATGAAAGGGTCAGAGTTCAGTACTGACCCCCTAACCCTCAGGCTGGAGCTGGAGGTCAGGAACACAGGCGTGCACTTGGAGAGGGCAGGCCGAGAAATAAGAGGGAAGGGTTTTGCATTGCTAATGGGAAAGAAGCAGTGGAATTACACTTAGGGGAACAAGTTTTTCAAATAAAACCCATAAGCCAGAAAAGAAGCCAGCACATGGCGGGGGAAGCAGAGAGGCATAGAAGAGCCAAGACCTGAAGAAGTCCTTTTGAGCTTGCCCTGGAGGAGGCGGGGGAAGAGGGTGGTTAGCTGCATCCTCTGGTTCCACTCCTTCATTTTGGAGATAGAGAGGCCAGGGCTAGTTAGTGGTGGGCTGGCCTCCAAGGCTAGTGCTCTCCTCACAGCTTGCTGCCTCCTGGATGTGGTTCCTAGTGGGGGAAGGGACTTACCTGATCTCCCCACCCACACCCAGTGTGACTGGCTGGGGCTTTGATTACAACATGCAGCAATAGCAAGAGATTGAAAATGGCCTATGAGGAGGCAGGTTCAATTGTGAAGAGCCTTTGGCAAATAAAAGAGAGTCAACCAAGCTGGTACCACCCTTTCCCCTAGAAACTCCACACAAGGGCCTCGGCTCAGGTCCTGTACCTCTGCCAGCTCTTTGGGTTGCTGAATGCTGTCCTGATGTTGCAGCATCTGGGAGATGTAAATAAATCCTCTGGATGACTTTCAGAGAGAAAAGCAATAAACATGCTGGGGACTGGAAGAAAAGATAAAAGGGATCAGAGAGTGGGAGCTGACTTCTTTAGGTTTTAGGTATGCGGGAGTGTAAGAATGAAAGATATTTCAAGTTGTTCAGGAAAAGAAAAAACAAGAGGAAGGACAAGTTTAAAATAGAATCTGCCCAATTGCAGGCCCAAAGAAGACTGGTTCAGATCTATATTCTCTGGGTCCTGGTAAGATCTTTTTCCTAAACTAACAGTGATAAGCAGTTTGCAGTTCATATTCCTTATCTTTACCCCAGCATTAAACATCCCTGCTGAGAGGGAGCCACAGACTTTTGTTTCTCCAACAGTTGTCTGGGTTGGGATTCCATGGTCAGGAGCTGATCAAGGTTAGCCTTCGTTGGAAGGTGGGTTAGCACCCATAGGTGAACATTCAGGTCTGGCTGACTGGAGGCAAGAGTGGGCACAAAGCCTAGTATCCATGTCCCACAACTCCCCCAAGGTTCTCCTATGGAGAGACCCATGGCGATGTCCCAGGCCTCGGCCTCCACCAAACCAGGGGTACTCCTTGTGTTCCTCAGGAGGTCTCCTGAGTGTAGTCAGCAGCTACATTCAACCTACTGATTCTCCCCCCCTGATTTGGGGTGCAGTAGGCAAATACTTCCTAAGACCAGCAGGTAACTTTTTATCCCTGAGGTGTGAGCGTTCCGACCCTCCGCCTGCTAAACACTACACTTATACCTCTTCACCATCCAGGCTAATGGACGCAAAGTGAAGAATTCAGGACAGGTGAGTTCTTGAGCTCCACTTGGAAGGAAGGAAAGATGGGGAGGCGGTTCCTGATGTTGATGCACTGGACTGCAGAAGAGGGGCGAGCTGGGAGGAGGAATGGGAGCCCTGGAAAGGCAGAGGGCCAGTGGTGAGTGTGCCTCTGGGGTCTCTTCAAAAAGAAATCAAGGGCCAGGGTCGTGGCACGGTGGTAGAGCACTTACCCAGCATGTGTGAGGCACTGGGTTCGAGTCTCAGCACCACATATAAATAAGTTAATTAATTAAATAAAGGAACATTGACAACTAAAAAAATTGTTTTTAATAAAAAAAAAAAAAATCCAGATGCAATTGCATATGCCTGCAATCCCAGTGGCTCTGGAGGCTGAGGCAGGAGGATCACAAGTTCAAAGCCAGCCTCAGCAAAAGCAAGGCACTAAGCAACTCAGTGAGACCCTGTCTCTAAATAAAATACAAAATAGGGCTGGGGATGTGGCTCAGTGGTTGAGTGCCCCTGACTTCAATCCCGGGTACAAGGTTAAAAAAAAAGTCAAACGTACGGGACAAACTTGAATTGCAGGGGCAATAGGCATAAGAAGTCAAGCATATCTTCATTTAAGATGAGCTTCCCTTCCCCTTCCCTCCCCTCTCCTCTCCTTCCTCCTTCTCCTTTTCCTCCTCCTCCTCCTCCTCCTCCTTCTTCTTCCTCTTCCTCTTCCTCTTCTCCTTCTCCTCTTTCTCCTCCTCCTCCTCCTCCTCCTTCTCTTTGTCTCCCTCCCTCCCTCCTTTCTTTGGCTTTTGCTTTGCTATTTTTTTTTTCTGGGTCAGGGGGAGCTCTCCCCCAACATACCTTGCTCTTTCTCATCTTCCTCTTGCCAAAACCTTGGTCCTTGTTCCTGATGCCGATCCAATAAGGAAGACATGGTTTTGAGAAAAAGGAGAAACACAGGGGACTCTTGTCCCAAGGACTGTTATTCTGCCTACCAGCAGGAATAGGGGACTTTTAAAGAGGTTGTCCCTCAATTGAGATCCTCCTTTCTCAGCCTGGAATTACAGAACATTCGGGTCTCCTTCCTTCTTCAAACGATGGTGGCACGATGTGGTCACGTGATGGTGTTGAAGAACTGGAACGTTTTTCTCCTGAGTGGCCATCAAACCTGCAGTAGGACACATCTGTCCATCCTGCAGTGGAGGATCTCTAAAGGATCTTCTAGGAAAACATGGAATAAAAGGAGTGAGTCCCAAGACTCTTTCCATGAGATCAAACACCTCTCTCTCTCTCTCTCTCTCTCTCTCTCTCCCCCCCCCCCACTCTTTTCTTCTGGGAAATGAAAACCCAGAGTTTAAATAAAGAATAACAAACAACAAAAACAGAAATTTGAAACAACAACAACAACAAAAGATGAGCAGCTCACATGTGTCAGAAGAGATATTTAGACTTTCTGTTCTAATTGGAACTGGCTCTTGTGTCTGCTAATTCAGTGAAAGATCAAGGACTCGCCTTAGTTGTCCAAGGCCAGGAACTGTACCTTGACAGGTAGGATGGAGATCTCCGGCCAGGTCCTTAGCTTGAGTGACCTCATGATGGGAGAAAGCCTGTTCCGTTCCTGGAGTTCCTGGTGCCAGGTCTTCACTTCTGTCAAGCTCCAGGGTTCCCACCTTCAAAACCTAGGTAACAGGAAACCTCTAAGATGATCTCTAGGCCCGAAGGAGACTGTCGGGGGCTTCTCCAGCCTGTGTAGTTCCTGAGCCCAGGGGCTGCGGGAGCGCGGTCTGCCACCCCGCTGCCAAGTCCTGCGAGCTGCAGAGTGTGTACCAGTGCAGCAAAGCGTTCTGCCACTGTCCCCCAGTGCCGGGCTGAGGGCACCCGGGTTCTTCCAGAGTGTTCTCACTATCCACTCAGCCTTCTGCGCTTCCTCTCTTCTAACCCCACGACAGCCAGCTCAAGAGCCCAGATTGCCACAAGACTGGAGTGGGGGGAACACTTGCCGGGCCAGAGCGCAGGGACTTTCTCTCAGCCCTCAGTATGACTTTAGGGCTCAGGAGGGATTCAGCTGCCCGATTTCCCAGACTGCTTCTGCTGTTAAAACTTCCTGCCCTGGGCCAACACTGGGGGCCTGACTCAGAGAGCAAGATAAAGAAGCGGCTCTGCACAGGCCTGGACCTTGTGCCCCAGATCCTCTGTGCCTATTTCTGGGTATTGACCTCCAGCTGCTCTGCTCCTCAGTCCCAGCAGGGGAGGAACGAACAACCTTAGTCCAACTCCGTGAACTGTCTCCCATTGATCCCTGAGCCCCTTCCTGGTTTCCAGAAACCTGCTTCCCTCATGTTTGAAGTCAGAGTCCATCCACCTCAGAAGAGCAGAAGAAAAGTTGAGGAGACACAAGGGCCTTGGACGGGTGGAAGGTGGGGGGCCCAGATAGAATGGGGTGGTAGAAAGAATATGGTCTTTAAAGCCAGAGGGGGACTGGGGTGTAGCTCAGTGATTCGTGCAAAGTCCTGGATTCAATCTGCAAAAATAAAGACAGAAGACTTAGGGAAACTCTGCTTTGTGACATGCACCAAGTTTCTTAACTCTTCTGAACCTAAATTTCTTCTCACATAAGTTGAGATGAGACTTACCTTTCAGTGTTATTGTATGGATTTGTGAAAACAAACAGATAAAGTACCTTGCACACTGACTGACACGCAGAAGGCACTGAGTCTGTTAGGCTGGGTGTGGTGCACAGGCCTGTAATCCCAGCTGAGGAGGGAGGCTGAGGCAGGAGGATCACAAATTTGAGGTGAGGTCAACCTCAGCAACTTAGCAAGACACTGTCTCAAAATAAAAGGGGCTGAAATAAATAAATAAATAAATAAATAAATAAATAAATAAATAAATAAAATAAAAGGGGCTGAGGATGTGCATAACTCAGTGGTAGAGCATTCCCGGGTTCCGTCCCCAGTATTGGGGCAAGTCTGCTATTATTGTCATCATAATCATGTCTTCTTTCCAGTCCAGTGATCTTTGGCTCCACTGTTCATGATACTTCTATTAAGCAAAATGTAGGGGACAGATAGAGACTGGGGATCCTGGTGACTTCTCCAAAAAATGTCATCTCCTTCTCCTAATCGATTTTCTCTCAGCATTTATGAGAACATACATAAAAATGCAGCTAGTGTTGTGAAATGCAGGGTTCCCTTAATACTTCTAAGTAAAGCCGGCCACAGAAGCTTCTCTGCAGAGCTAAGCTTGAACGCTAGAAGCTGGGGAGAGGAGCAAAGGGACAGCAGCTGGAGGGAGCACTGGGCAGTCACGGTCACTGCTTCCCCGCCACCACCAGCCAGCCCTCCCAGCGACAGTACCAACGCTGCCTAGGCACTGCCGGCTTCACTCTCAGCTTTGGTCTGTCCAGTAGGGTATGGCTTTCACTTTAAGAAAAGCCAATTATGATGCCAGGAGCCGTGGCACCCACCTGGAATCCCAGTGGCTTGGGAGGCTGAGGCAGGAGGATGACAAGTTCACCGCCAGCCTCAACAACTTCACCCTGTCTCAAAATAAAAAATGGAAAGGACTGGGGAGAGGGACTGGGGATGTAGCTGGGGGTAAATGCTTGCCTGGCGTGCGCGAGGCCCTGGTTCAATTCCCAGCACACAAAACCCATTCGGGGAGGTAGCTCAGTGGTGAAACTCCCCGGGTTCGATTCCCAGTGCAACAGCAATGACTTCACTTCGTAAGACCAGAATGTTTAAAGGAAATCAATGTGCTAGACACTCGGCAAGTGCCGAGCGACGTGAAGTGAAGAGCGGGGTTTGCCTCTTACCTTCGGCAGGCAGCGAGCATCTCTGCACTAAGGCCTGAAGGTGCATGAAGAGTGCGTCTAAGCTGTAGCGTCTGTGTGGGAAAAGATGAAGACGACTTCTGGGGTCCTCGTCTTGTTACCTGCCAGCAGGGGAAAGAGGGTTCACGTGCCGGCGCTACCCAGGAAGTGCACACGTATTCCATGAACCAGCAAGCCACTCCTGGACATGCCTTCGAGGCTTTGCCACCAGGGTCCTGCGGTGGACATGTACTAGGGCGACCACTGTGGATCTGGGAGTGGTAGCAAGGAACTGGATATTGGAGACAAGATATTCACCCCCATGGAAACAGACATTGCAAAATGTGGCAGTGACCCACTTCCAGGGGCCACGTAGCTGTTGGAAGTCATGATCAGAGGTATTCCACGGATGGATCCTAAAAACACATTGCTAAATGAAGGCAGTAATGAAAGTAAGAACGAAAACACAGTATTATGCATGTAAATGAAAAAGGCACACACAAAAGAAGAATGCACATTTTTTCCATAAACACAAAATGTGTATATTCCTACTTACACCAGAGCTATCACCTATATGAGAAAGACAGGGGTGAACACATAAATCAGAGAAAGGGTCACACAAAAACTTCTATATGAATGTTCACAGCAGAACTATTCAGAATACCCAGAAAGTGGAACGTGGCCCAAGTGCTCATCAACTAACAAATAGATAAACAAAATGTGGTCCCTCCATACAATGGGATATTATTAAGCCGTAAAAAGGAATGAAGTACTGATTCCTGCTACAACGTGGATGAACTTTGAAAACATTACACCAACTGAAAGAAGCCAGTCACAAAGGACTATTTAGTATATGATTCCATTTATATGAAATGTCCAGAATAGGTAAATCTATGGAGACACAGTAGATTGTTTTCTTGGGTAGAAAAGGGAATTTGGGGAAAGAATGGAGAGTGAGCACTAATGAATGTGGGATTTGTTTGGGGAGCTAATGAAAATGTTCTAGCCGGGCACAGTGGCTCACGCCTGTAATCCCAGTGATTTGGGAGGCTGAGGCAGGAGGATTGCAAGTTCTAAGCCAGCCTCAGCAAAAGTGAGGTGCTAAGCAATTCAATGAGACCCTGTCTCTAAATAAAATACAACATAGGGCTGGGGATATGGCTCAGTGGTCGAGTGCCTGGTACCAAAAAAATTTTTTTTTAAAAAGAGAGGTCTAAACTTAGATTGTAGCAATGGTTATACAACTGAGGAAATAAACTAAAAACCATGGAATTGTATACTTTAGATGATCCACCCGGGTTTTACAATACACAAACTACATGTCAATAAAGATGATTAAAAGGAAGGGGAGAGAATGTTCACATGGCTTCTCTTGGGTACTTCCTCTTTATGCTTCTGGTTTCATACAGGAACTAGGTGAGGTTCACCTACCTGACCCTGCTCATGGCCCACTGCCCTCAAATGGCATACGCTTGCCTCTGGCCCTTCAGGTCTGAAACCCAGTACTGCACAGGGGGTCCTGGAACCGACTCCGAGCTGACTCCAGAGGAGAATGACAGGATGCTCCTTCTGCCAGTCTCCAGACTGCTTTCTCCACTGCACAGACAACTGCCACCACACTGCCACTGAGACTTTCCTCACAGTGGAAGCTGGGAGGGCCATTTAGGCCCTGCAGGGTTCTGTTACCTGACCAGAGGTTTATGATCAATGGTGTGACTGGAAAACATGTGTTTTCTTCCTGACTTTGTCATGTTAGCTGTGCAGCTTTAAAATGCTTCCTACTCTGAGTCTGTTTCTCTCTCTAGGAAGTAGGTGTAAAATTAATTTGAGCAGTTTTGGATAATAAATGAAGAAATATATATATATATATATATATATATATATATATATATATATATGAACTCCTAGCACTGAACCTAAATAGGTAGAACCTGGTAGATGTTTGCTGAATCCCAAAATACTAACCTGTTTCTCCAGAGAGCCAAAACTGCTAACACAGTCATGAGTTTGGGGAGGTTGGTAAAAGGGTTCAGATGGTGGGAAGTAATCATAATTCTGATTGAAATTCTGCTACATGCCAGACAGTGTTGGGTGCTGGGAAACAGGTGAATAAAGTGATTTTATGAGTCAGCTCTCTTGGGTGCAAGTGACAGAAACCCAATTTAAACTGGTAGCAGTCACCAAGGGGATGCAGAGGCTCACTAGCTGAGTCAACTGGGAACCCGCTTGCATTGTTTGCACTGTTCTCTGTGGATGGGCTTTTGTCGTGTAGCTGCAAAAGTTCCGATGGTCCTTAGGTTACTGACATCATCGGAAAATGAGCGGATTCTCCAAACTGATCCCCTGTCTTCCTTCCTGTGGAAAGAGAATGACTGGGTCCATAGTGAGCCATACAGGGTATGACCGCAGTCGGTGCGTGGAAATGACAGAAGACAATTCCCCACCAGGAGCCCCAGCACTTTGAAGCCTGAAAAAAGTCTCAGTCCATAAGGAGACTGGTGGTGGCAAGTGACATAAAATGCAACTCAAGCAGGGCACAGTGGCACACACCTGTAATCCCGGTGACTTGGGAGGCAGAGGCAGGAGGATCATGAGTTCAAAGCCAGCCTCAACAAAAGTGAGGTGCTAAGCAACTCGGTGAGACCCTGTCTCTAAATAAAATACAAAATACGCCTGGGGATGAGGCTCAGTGGTGGAGTGACCCTGAGTTCCATCCCTGGTACCAAAAAAAAGAAAGAAAGAAAATGCAACTCAAACTGCCATGAGGACTCATTGGCTGCCGAAGAACTGAAAAGTGCCATGATAAGGTGGCCAAAGATTTATGGTGGCTCTGTCTTTCTCTGTGCAGTTCTTTAGACTCTGTCCAAGTGTGTCTGCTTCATCTCAGGCTGGCTTCCTCCAGGGTATGGTGGTTGTCGCCATCATTCAGGCAACGCACTGTTTTGTTCCCATTTGGGCATAAGGCAAGAAAAGCTTCCTGCAGCCCCTGAAGGTGGTTCTGCCTGGACCGCCACAGCCAGGACCAGGCCTACAGATCCAGAAGCCACAAAGGCAGGAGGCCTGGTGCTGGGCTGAGGACTTGGATCCATCCGCGCCCACCTGGAAGGTCCCCACCTGCCTCTCAAAGGGGAAAGAAGGAAAGACGCTGAGAACAGGAGCTCGGTGTCCACGGCAGGATCATAAACCTCGTTCACAGGTGAGGAGACGGGTGTAAGGATCTCCCCGCCGCCAGGGTTCAGTTTATGGCAAATCCAAGACCAGCTATCAGCAGTCTTGGCTGCAGGTCAGTTGGCTGCCTTTGAATCAATAATGACGCAGAAGGCAAGGCCCTGATGGAAACCAACACCCCATCCCTGGGGAGCCCGAGGCTGGGGTGATGACGTCATGGCTATAGAAGGAAGGCCCACACTGATCTCCAGGGGAGGACTGGGGCCCCTCACTCGGTACTCCATGCAGCGCCATGGAGATGAGCCCACCAATTCTGGAATGGGCCCCACCTGTAGGGAACCTGTCCACTTTCTTGGATTCATCATTTCCTGAGAGAGCTCTGGCCTTCCCTCTGCTCTCCTCCCTGCTCTGCTCCCAGGCTGAGATGGACAAGCAGGAGTTGGTAATTGTGTTAGCTCACTGTCCTCCCAGGCCCTGCCCTCCCCATAATCTGATTTCCAAGGGATGAGGGATGGCAGGGTCCAGGTTCAGGAAGAACTCTGCTCCCTTGTGTCTCTGGACCTGCTAATTTGATAGAACTACTGGCTGAGCTTCCACAGAACCCCCATTAGAAGATTCATCTGGTTCCCACAGCCCTGGCCCTAGAGAGCTCTCCTGGTCTCAGCCTAGAAGGAAATTCAGTTTCCAGTTCAATTTCTGCATGAGCAAGTTAAGTCTTCATTATAATAACAGCAACCAGTGATAGAGCGCCTACTATGTGTCACGCTCTAGGCAAGGTGTCTTAATATCCAGGGACACACCAGGTATGCTATCCCAGGTCCTCCGGTTCAGGTAGGTCTGGGACTGTTCCCCTTGGCTGATGGTCCCCTTTTCACAGGGTCCTCCCTGTATTTGAATGGATGTGCCCTTGGGCAGGAGAACTCTAGCCAGCTTTGGAGTGGTCCTCAAGCGTAGCCATGCTCTGGGCTGGGGATGTAGCTCAGTTGGTAGAGTCTTGCCTGGCATGCACAAGGCCCTGGGTTCAATCCCCAGCACCACACACACACACACAAAAGAGTAGCCATGTTCTAGAGCAAGGCCCTGCCCAAATGTCCTCCTTGCCCAAGGACGTCCAGTGTCCACAGCCACCCAGTACACCTGCTGGGCTCTTCACCATCCTGCCTCATGGCCCCAACAAGTGTCCATGGCTACAAAGGCATCCTAAAGCTCAGCCTGTCGAGCCTCCTGGAAGGTAAGAGGGCAGAAAGAAAGCCAGAGACTCCTGGAGAGAGCAGCTTTGTCCTCTATTAGTCATGTGACTTTGGGCAAGTTACCTAAACCCTGAGCTGAGGCTTCCTCATCTGGAAAATGGGGATAATATAATCTACCCTACAGAGACGTTAAGAATGACTTAAGACTGGGGGTATAGCTCAGTGGTAGAGAGCTTGCCTAGCGTGCTCCAGGCCGTGGGTTCAATCCCTGGCACCACAGGAAAACAAAACAAAAACCAAAAACACCCAAATGCTTCAATTAAAAAAAAGAATTACTTGAAAATCAAGTAAAGAATACATAACTGAAACTACAGTCCCTCTGCCCCCTACACGTACAACCACCCTCAGCCATGCTGGAGGCTGAACTCAGGGCTTGCTACCACTGAGCTACATCCCCAGGCCTTTTTATTTTTGGTTTTCAGACAGTCTCACTAAGTTGCTAGGGCTAGCCTCCAACGTGCAATCCTCCTGACTCAGCCTCCCGAGTCACTGGGATTATAGGTGAGTGCCACCACCCCTGGCTAATCTCAGTCTGAGGTAAGAATCATGACTCACCCCTGGTTCCAGTGTTTTTCCAGAGTCTGAACCACATCTTTACCTGGTCCTCACCTGCTCCTCCTGGACTTCCTTCCTGGGAATCTTCGAGTGCTCCCAGTGGTATGGCTTGCTGGCTAGCTCGCCATATGCACACTGGAGCCACCAGCTCCAGGGAGCCATCCCCTGAGGTCCCTGTCCCCAAGCAGCTCATGTTCTCAGCACATAGCCAATGAGAGAATGAATGAGCGTGTGAAGTAACGTGAAACCACACATGCGCCGTCCCAGCAGCTGCGAAGGAGGCTGCTGGACACTGTGCTGGTATCACTGCCACCCGAGAGAAGTGACCAGTGACTCCCTTGCACCACTCCACCAGGCAATATGCACCCACTTCCCAGGCAGCCAGCCTGCTACCGGAATCAACGAGGGTGATTATCACCCCAGACGGACTGTCCCCCACCCTGGCAAAGTCCCTCCTCTCAGGCTGCTTCTGAGGGACAGGCCTGAGCACAGGTTCAGACCAGTGGGCCTGGGCGCGGGTGCCAAAACCGGCGGGGACACCGACCCCGCCTCCAAGGGCTCCAACCTGGCTCTCCTGACTGGCTGCCGGCCTCCGTCAGATCTGCCCGAAAGCCTCTCTGGGAGGACCTCCTGCCCTCGCGCTGGCTAGCCCGCCCCCACTGACCACGCCCCATTCTCCCCATCCGACAGCAGCTCCCTTAGGCCGCTTGGTTTGTGGGGCACACGCTGCCACATGGTGCTTTTCTGGCTCCCCGATTTCTTTCTTTCTTTGTTCTTTCCACTTTTAGAAATTCATTTGATTTTAAATGCAGGTTCCCCGATTTGCATTTTGTCGCCCCATGTCATGAGAATGTGAGGGCCACATGGACGAGGCCTTGCACCTCCCGTGGTCCCCAGCGCACCACGAGCACTGAACAGAGGCATGCTGAATGAGCGAACGAGGGGACGTATTAATGAATGAATAAAAACAGCCTTTTTCATTGTTTTCCAAATAATTTTTTCTTTTTTAAAAATCTGTCTAATTAGTTATACACGGCAGTAGAATGCACTTTGACACATCATACATAGATGGGGATAACTTCTCCTTCTAGTTGTACATGATATAGAATCCCAGCAGAGGTGTAGTCTATATGCACACAGGCTAATAATGTCCGATTCATTCTATCATTCCTATCCCCATGCCCCCTCCCCTCCCTGCATTCCCCTCTGCCTAATCCAAAGTACCTCTATTTTCCCCTAGGCACGCCCCCTTATTGTGAATGAGCATCCTCATATCAGAGAAAATATTTGGTCTTTGGTTTTTGGGGATTGGCTTATTTTGCTTAGCATGATATTCTCCCAGCTCTATCCATTTACTGGCAAATGCCATCATTTCATTCTTCTTTATGACTGAGTAATATTCCATTGTGTATATGTACCACATTTTCTTTATTCATTCATCTGTTGAAGAACATCTAGGTAGGTTCTAGTTCAGTTATTGTGCATTAAGCTGCTATACGAATTGATGTGACTACATCACTATAGTATGCTGATTTTAACTCCTTTGGGTATAAACCCAGGAGTGAGATAGCTGGGTCAAATGGTGGTTCCATTCCTAGTGTTCTGAGGAATCACCATACTACTTTCCATAACGGTTGTACCAATTTTCAGTCCTACCAGCAGTGTATGAGTGTTCCCTTTTCCCCACATCCTCACCGACATTTATTGTTGCTTGTGTTCTTGAAAATTGCCATTCTGACTAGAGTGAGATGAAATCTTAGAGTAATTTTGATTTGCATTTCTCTAATTACTAGAGATGTTGAACATTTTAAAATATTTTTCTTGATTGATTGTTTTCTAGATAAATTTTAATTTTAGTTTTGATTTCCTCTCCTATATGAGTATTAGGTTGTTTCTTAATTCCAGTATTCACAGGTTCTGCATCCTCTGATTGAATCAGTGGCAGATAAAAAATATTTTCTTGGGGCTGGAGTTGTGGCTCAGTGGTAGAGTGCCCACTTAGCATGCATGAGGCCCTGGGTTCCATCCTCAGCACCACATAAAAATAAAATAAAGGCATTGTGTCCCCCTACAACTAAGAAATATATTTAAAAAATTTTTTTCTTAAAAAAATTGCTCCTGCACTAAATATGTAAGATATTTTTTCTTGTCATTATTCCCTAAACAGTATAACAACTATTTACATAGCATTTATGTTGTACTATGTATTATAAGTAGCCTGCAGATGATTTAAACTATATAAGAGAGGCAGGCACGGTGACACACGCCTGTAATCCCAGCCACTCAGGAGGCTGAGGCAGAGGATCCCAAGTTGTAGGCCAGCCTCACCAAGTTAGGGAGGCCCTATCTCGAATTTTAAAAAAGAAAAGAAGGATTGGGGGTGTAGCCCAGTGGTAGAGTTCCCTGGGTTTCAAACCCTAGTGTTACAAAAATAAATAAACATTAAAAAATAAACCATAGAGGAGAATGTGCACAGATATATGCATGTATTTTTTTTTTTTTTTTTTTTTTTTTTTTTTTTTTTTTTTTTTTTTTTTTGTGGTGCTGGGAATCAAACCCACGGCCTTGTGCTTGCAAGGCAAGCACTTTACCAACTGAGCTATCTCCCCAGCCCCTAGATATATGCATGTAGCACACCATTTTACATAAGGATTTTGAGCACCTGTGAATTTTGGTATCTGAAGGAGTCCTAGACCGAGTCCTCTCAGGATACTGAGGGACAATTAGAATTAGAATTTTGAGAATTAGGCTGGATGTGGCGGCCCCTGCCTGTAATCCCAGTGACTTGGGAAGCTGAGGCAGAAATATTGCAAGTTTGAGGCCGACCTCAGACACTTAGGGAGATCCTGTCTCAAAATAAAAAGAATAATTTGAAAAAGGGCTGGAGGTTATCTCAGTGGGAGAGTAGCCTGGGTTAAATCCCCAGTACCACAAAAAACAAATTGGTAAGTAAATAAAAAGAAAAAGAATGGGAGTTGTAGGTCAATAATAGAATGCCCCTGGGTTCAATCCCCAGCATCAAGGGGAGAAAAAGGAATTTTGGAAATCATATTTGTATCTAATTTGATTGGATGATGATCAGAGAATATGGCCCATTAAATCTCTGCTTTTAAGTTTTTATGAAGGTTTTCTTTTTATTTTTCTTTCTGTTTTCATTTTAAAGCATTTTATACCGGAACAGTTCCTCTGTGCTCAGAGGCCAAGATACAGCATGAATCTTCATGTCCCCATCGCGGGCTTCCAGGATCATCCACTGGCAGTTAGAATTGTTTCTCTGATCCCCCCCATTATTGTGAAGTAAATCCCAAACAGGACTGACTTTTTTGAAAATGTCTCATGATCACAGGGAAAAATATATTCTATTCAGTAGTTGAAAAATAGTATATGTGTTTTAGTTGCATTATTCACACCCTTTATAATTCTTTTCTTTAATGACTAGTTCTGCTTATTGTCAAAGAGGAAAACGGAAACAGTCACCTTCATTTTTTATAACTTCTGCTTGCCTTTTTAACAGTTTTTGCTGGCTATAATTAGCTACTATTTGGTGCACACAGGTTTATGGCTGCTTGCAGGCTAGCATTTATTGAACACTTTGGTTAAAAATAGGTCCAGAGAGAACCATTCGGTTCTCAGAGCTGCTGATGGAAGTCCCCTTCCTATTTACATCCGGGATGGGAACAACACAGCGTGAATGGTAATGGTCTCAAAATCACCAGCCTGTGAAAATGAAGGTGGAGACTGAAAATGCTATTTGAGCCCATGCAAGCAAGAACTAAATTCCAAAGCCCTGCATCCGGGTTCCACAGTGAATGATAGCTACACAGTGGTAGAGGCTGCTAATGTCACCTGGGAAGAGCGCCATCAACACAGGCAGTTCTTAGAGACACCCAGGCCTGTGGGACACCGGAGAGCGTCAGAGGCTTGTGCACTGGGGAGGCTTCTAGACCTGCAGCTCAGTCACCCTCTTCATAGTAATGCCTCAACTTCAGTGTTGACTTCAGTGTCGAGGACGCGACCCAGGGTCTCACACACACTAGGAAAGTGCCCAACCTCTGAGCCAGACCCGGCCCCTGAGCCAGACCCGGGCCCCTGAGCCAGACCCCGGTCCCTGAGCCAGACCCCGGCCCCTGAGCCAGACCCCAGCTCCATGAACTTCTTTTCTTTAGGAAAGGATAGGGACATGCTCTTTGAGAAAGCTGGTCTCACCTGCCTTCTTTTTCTTTCTTTCTTTTTTAATATATGGGGTTTTTTTTGTTTTTTTTTTTTTTTTTTTGGTGCTGGAGATCGAACCCAGGGCCTTGTGCTTGCAAGGCAAGCACTCTACCGACTGAGCTATCTCCCCAGTCTCCTTTAATATATGTTTAAAAATTTTTTATAATTCCATTTTTTTTTCAGCCTTTTGAAGACTTTTCAAAATTAGAGGTATAGCTTGTAAACAACAAAGCACACTCATCTTTAATCATGAATTCCAGTTCCATGAGTCGGGGGCCATGGGGCACTCCTGTCATCCCAGAAGCTTGGGAGGCTGAGGCAGGAGGATCAGGGGTTCAAAGCCAGCCTCAGAAACTTAGTGAGGCCCTAAGCAACTTAGTGAGACCCTGTTTCTAAATAAAACATGTTTAAAAAGGGACTGGGGATATGGCTCAGTGGTCGAGCACCCCTGAGTTCAATCCTCAGCACCAAAAAAAACAAAAAGCAAAGAAAGAAAGTTCCATGGTTTTCACCTCTTCACCCACCTGGGTAGCTACACCCCAAATCAAGACGTTGGGCATTCCTTCACCCCCAACCTCTTCCGCCTCCACTCCCACTCTGCCCCGAAGCTACTCCTCCACTTCCTGTCACCACAGATCGGTTGTGCCTGTTCTCTAAAGTCCTAATGTGAAGGTGAAGCCTCCTGGGGGCTTTGGCTCTGACTTTCCCACACCTCCCTGCTGGGTGACCCAGAAAGACCAGCCAGCTGTGCAGACAGCTGACTTCCCGAGGACACAACCCAGTGGGACCAGGGCTGTCCCCGTTCTCTGTTCTTGATTAGCTATACACCATGCCCTGACCTTGAGCCTGGCCCACCAGCCTCCCTCCTGCACTTGTTGACCACTGACCACAGACACTCAGGAGAAGAGTGACATGACAGGCAAACCACCCTCGCCTCTGCCGGAAAGGAACAAGGACACGTGGGACAGGAGTCTAACACCCTGGATTTGGGTCATTCTCCGCTGCATAGCCTCCCTTGGCCCCTCAGCTTCTTCATCTGTAAAATGGCACCCTAGCGAGGGCTTCCTCACAAGAGAGTGTATATGAAAGTGCTTTATAAACCATCAAGTGCCATGAAAGAATAAGGAGTCGCTGGGCGCGGTGGCGCACACCTGTAATCCCAGCGGCTCCAGAGGCTGAGGCCAGAGGATCTCGAGTTCAAAGCCAGCCTCAGCAAAAGTGAGTTGCTAAGCAACTCAGTGAGACCCTGTCTCTAAATAAAACACAAAATAGGGCTGAGGATGTGGCTCAATGGTTAAACCCCTGAGTTCAATCCCTGTTACCAAAAAAATAAAAAAATAAGTGGGCTATTACCATAGTAGACTTCCAAACCCCAAATGGGCATGAGCCCAAAGGCACCATCAACCTAAGCAAGCTACAGTGGCCCTTCTGGGTTCAGATCCTATGGCATTCTGGTTGCTTTTCAAGACAGGAAACTGGAGTCTGACAGGAACCCCTGGAAGGCTTTGATGTAGCCTCTTCACCAGTTTAATTACAACTATCATTTATTGAGGGATTATCATATGCCTAGTAAAGTTCCGAGAATTATACGTGCGTGCTTTTACTTCCCTTAGCAAAACTGCTCATAGATACTGTTATCGTTCAGTCATGCAGATGAGGAAACCAAAGCACCAAGAGTTTAAAAAACATGTCCAAGTTACAAAGCAAGTGATGGAACTGGAATTATGAATCTAGAAACTGCACTCCTGACCTGCCTTTCTGAGAGTCCCTTAACCTTTGGAACCCTTAAATTTCTCATCATGAAAAAGAAAGAATACCTACCTTATGGTTGATTGAAATAATATATAAGAAAGGTTGGCATATACTATGGTACATGTTCTTTTTTTAATTGGTTATACATGACAGTAGAATGCATTTTGCCACATTATACACAAACGGAGCATAACTTCTCATTCCTCTGACTGTACATGGTGCTAAGTCACACCAGTAGTGTAATCATACATGTATATAGGGCAATACTGTCTGTCTCAGTCTACCGCCTTTCCATCCCCACCACCCCACGCCCCCTCACTACCCTCTGCATAATCCAAAGTTCCTTCATTCTTCCCTACACCCCCACACTATCAATCAGCATCCGTTTATCAGAGAAAACATTCGGCCTTTGATTTTGGGGAATTGACTTATTTCACTTAACATGATATTTTCTAGTTCTACTCATTTACCAGCAAATGCCATAACTGCATTCTTCTTTAAGGCTGAGTAATATTCCATTGCATATATGTACCACATTTTCTTTATCCATTCATGTGTTGAAGGGCATCTAGGTTGGTTCCATAGTTTAGCTATTGTGAATTGAGCTGCTATAAACATTGATGTGGTTATGTCACTATAGTATGCTGATTTTAAGTTCTTTGGATATAAACCTAGGAGTGGGATAGCTGGGTCAAATGGTGGTTCCATCCAAGTTTTCTGAGGACTCTCCATACTGCTTACATGTTCTTAAATGCTGGTTACCTTTCACATATGTGATTGATCCAGGGGTATTCTACCACTGATACATCCTCAATCCTTTTGTCAATTATTTTTAAATTTTGAAACAGGGTCTCACTATGTTACTTAAGACCTCACTAACCCTGGCCTCAAACTTGCAATCCTCCTCCTCAGTCTACCGAGTTGCTGGGATTACAGGTGTGCGCCCCACACCTGGCTGGTTGCACCATTTCACCTGCCTACCTGCTTCACATCTGTGCCAACACTTGTATTGTTGGTATTTTAACTGTAGTCATTCTAGCGAGTAGGTAGAGGTATTTGTTTGTGATCGTAATTTACGTGTCCCTGGTGACGGGTGATACTGAGCATCTTTTCTGTGTTCATTTGTCATTTATCTTCTCAAAAGTCTTTACCCATTTAAAAAAGGAAGTTATTTGCCTTCTTAGTATTGAGATGTAAGAGTTCTTTCTATCTTTCAGATTCAAATTCTCTGACAAATATATGCATTGCAAATATTTCCTTCTGGTCTGTAACTTGTCTTTTCATTTTCTTAGCAATCATTTTCAAAGAATAAAATATTAAAATTCTGATGAGGTCTATCTCCATTTCATTTGTGATCTGAAGGGAGTTTGTGGGTTTTTTTGGCTTTTTTTTTTTTTTTTTTTTTTTTTTTGGTATCAGGGATTGAACCTAGAGGTGCTTAACCACTGGGCCATATCCCCAGCCCCTTTTTTATATTATACCTAGAGACAGGGTCTTACTTACTTGCTCAGTACCTCACTAAGTTGCTGAGGCTGGCTTTGAACTCACAATCCGGCCTCAGCCTCCCCAGTCACTGGGATTATAAGTGTACACACCACGTCCAGCTTAATCTGCAGTTTTTTAGTTCCATCTAAGAAATCAACAAAACCCAAGATTGCAAAAATGTTTTCCTATCTTTTATTCTAGAATTTAGCATTTAAGCTCTCACCTTTGGGTCTATAACTCATCTCGAGTTAATTTTGGTGTAAGGTGTGAGGTAAGAGTTGCAGTTCCCTTTTTTCATATGAAAACCAGCACTGCATCTGGAAAGCATTCTCTATTAAATGCCCTTGTCACTTTTGTTTGAAAAAAAGTCAACCGACTAGCTATGTATTGGTCTATTTCTGGACTCCCCATAACGTTCCATTGATCTATCTGCCTTTACACCATCACCATATTATCTTGTCTATATAGCTTTATAATGAGTCTTGAAATCAGTCAGTGTAAGTTCTCCAACTTTGTTCTTCCTTTACAAAATCGTTTTGGTTATTCTAGATCATTTTAGGTCCACATACATTTTTTAAAATTTATTTGTTCTTTTTTGATATATATGACAGTGCAGTACATTTTGTTATATCGTACATACATGGAGTATACCATCCCATTCTTGTGATTGAACATGATGTAGAGTTACACTGGTCATATATTCATATATAAACATAGGAAAGTTATGTCTGATTCATTCTACTGTCTTTTCTATTCTCATCCCACCTCCCTTCCCTTTATTCCCCTTTGTCTAATCCAATGAACTTCTATTCTTCCCTCCTCCTGCCCTTATTGCGTGTTAGCATCCACATATCAGAGGGAACATTGGACCTTTGATTTTTTGGGGACTGGTTTATTTTACTTAGCATGATAGTCTCTAGTGCTATCCATTTACCAGCAAATACCATGATTTCATTCTTCTTTGTGGCTGAATAATATTCCATTGTGTATATATACCACCTTTTCTTTATCCATTCATCTGTTGAAAGGCATCTAAGTTGGTTCATAGCTTAGCTATTGTCAATTGGGCTGCTATAAACATTATGTGACTGCATCAGTATAGTATGCTGATATTAAGTCCTTTAGGTATAGGCCAAGGAGTGGGAAAACTGGGTCAAATGGTGGTTCCATTCCAAGTTTTCTGAGGAATCTCCATACTGCTTTCCAGAGTACTAGCACCAATTTGCAGTACTACCAGCAATGTATGAGTGTACCTTTTCCCCCACATCCTCGCCAACATTTATTGTTAATTATATTCTTGATAATTGCCATTCTGCCTGGAGTGAGATGAAATATCAGTATACTTTTAATTTGCATTTCTCTACTTGCTAGAAATGTTGAAAATTTTGTCATATATTTGTTGACTGCTCATATTTCTTCTTCTGTAAAGTGCCTGTTCAGTTCCTTTGCCCATTTATTGATTGGTTTATTTGTTTTTGTGGTGTTAAGTTTTTTGAGTTCTTTGTGTATCCTGGAGATTAGTGCTCTATCTGAGGTGCTTGTAGTAAAGCTTTTCCCCCATTCTGTAGGCTCTTTCTTCACATTCTTGATTGTTTCCTTTGCTGTAAAGAAGCTTTTTAGTTTGATCCCATCCCATTTATTGATTCTCAATTTTACTTCTTGCACTTTAGGAGTCTTGTTGAGGAATTTACTTCCTAAGTCACATGATGGAGAGTTGGACCTACTTGTTCTTCTAGTAGGTCCACATACATTTTAGAGTTAGCATGTCTACTTCTGCCACCATAAAACAAACAATTGGTTTGAAAACAGTTTTCATTGGGATTGCCTTGAACAAATACCTTCATTTGAAGAAAATTGACACCTTAAAAATATTGAATCTTTCAATCCATACTCATATCTATTTAATTCTTAAATTTTCAGAGTTAGTCTCTGTATAGATTTATTCATATGTATTTTGTTAAATTTATCCATATGAAATAAAGTTTCTTGACATTATTGTAAAAGGTATATTTATGTTTTTATTTTGATTATGTATTGCTTGTATATAGAAGAAATACAGTTGATTTTTGTATATTGACTTTTGCCAGTATGACCTTGCTGAACTCACTTATTAGTTTTGATAGTTTTGTAGGCACTTTAAGACTTCCAAATTAGACAGTCATGTGTCTCAGAGTAAGAGAAGTTTCCGGTCTGTATGACTTTCATTTCTATTATATGTCTTTTGTTCTGCCTAGGACATTGTGTTAGCCAGCTTTCCATTGCTGTGACAAAATATCTGAGATAATCAACATAAGGAAGGGAAGATTATTTTGGCTCACAGTTTCAGTCCACGGTCAATTGGTCCTGTGCTTTGGGCTTTGGTGGCACAGTTTGTCGTGGTAGGAGTACTGCCTCATGGTGTGTGGAGGAGGTCGCCTCATCTCATGGTAGCCTGGAAGTGAAAAAGAGAGGAATAGACAGGGGCCCAATATACCCAATGACCAGACTTCCTTCCATGAAGCCTCACCTCCTAAAGGTCCCATCACCTTCCAGTAACACCACAGGCTGGGGAACAAACCTTCAGCATGTGCATCTTAGGGACGTTCTACATCTAAACTATAGCAGATATTTGGTAAAATGTTAAAATGAAGGAGTAAAGGCAGACATTTTCCCCTTTATATATATATATCCCTAATCAAATTAAGAAATGGAGGCCAGGGCTGTAGCTCAGTGGCAGAGCGCTTGCCTGGCATGTGTGAGGCACTGGGTTTGATCTTCAGCACATAAAATAAAATAAAGGCATGCTGTCCACCTACAACTACAAAAAAAAAAAAAAAAAAAAAAAAAAAAAAAAAAAAGTTTGCTAAGTGACTTTTGAACTCTGTCACACTTTTTATAACTCTAAGGAGATGATCATATAGTTTTTAAAAATTGTTAGTATGGTAAATTAATTGATTGGTGTTCTAGTGGTAAATAAACCTTTTATTTCTGGAATAAACTTGATTTGGTCATGCCTTATTTCCCTTTTTATCTATTGCTGGATTTGATTTGCTAAAATTTTGTTAAGCATCTATTTAAACATCTATGTGTGTTCATTAGTGATTCATTTCTTTTCTTGTAATCTTATAATCAAATCTTTTGTCTGATGCGAATATACCTGGTAATGTTGGCCTCCAAAATGAACTCAGAAGTGTCACTTTTTCTTCCATTTCTCTGAAGGAATTTGTGAGAATTGATCCTCTTTCTTTCCTAATTGTTAGGTTGAATTTACCACTGAAGCCTGGATCTGGAGTTTTCTTTGTGGAAAGATTTTTTAAAATCCAATTTTCTTTAATATTTCTTATTGAAATAAATATTGCATGACATAAAACTCACCATTTTAACCATTTAAGGTGCACATGTTTAGAAGTTTTTGCTGTAGTTACAATGTTCTGCAACCATTACCATTATTAATTGCAGAACATGTCCATTGAACCTCCCAAGTCCTTCTTCCCTAATTCTCTATTAATCACTAATCTACATTCTACGTGGATCAGCCTATGGAAAGTTCATATAAATGAAATATATACTATGTAGTCTGGTATCTTTCACTTAGCATAGTTTTTTTAAGGTTTATTTATATATATCTCATGTATCAATTCTCCCTTAATTGCCAATATTCTATTGTATGAATACCCCATATGTTTATCCTTTCATCAGCTGATGAAAAGTGAGCTGTTCCAATTTTTGGTTATAAATAATGCTGCTATGATCATTTTCATGTACAAGTTTTTGTGTGAACATACCTTTTCCACCTCTTGGTTGTACACCTAGGAGTAGAATTGCTAGATCATATGGTAACCCCAGGTTTAACTTTTTAAGAAACTGCCAGACTGTTTTCCAAATGGCTGTACCATTTTACACACCCACCAGCAACACAGGAGGCTTCCAATTACTCCACAACTTGCCACCACTTTTTATTATTTTCCATTTTATTTCTTTCATTTAAAAAATATTATAGTCATGCAACTGGGTATAAAGTAGTATCTCATTCAGTATTTCCTTAATGGTTGATGACATTGAGCATCTTTATTGTGCTTATTGAACCTCTTTTGGAGAAACATCTCTTTAAATGCTGGACTCAATTGTAAATTGGATTGCCTTTTATTGTTGAATTTTAAGAGGCTTTTACATATTCTGGATACTAGATCCATATCAGATATATGATTTGATTCCCCATCCCTACCCAGATATATGATTTGTGAATACTTTATCCAGTTCCTTAAGTTTCATTTTTTCTTATTCTGTTCTTTGATATACAATAGGCCATAACTTTTTTTTTCTTTAGTTACTTGTGTTTTGGTGTCATGATCAAGAAATGGTTGCCCAATATAATACAACTATGTTTGCTACAAAGAGTTTTATAGTTTTAGCTTCCACATGCAGGCCTTTGATCCATTTTGGGTTAACTTCTGGGTATGGTGTGAGGTAGGGATCCAACTTCATTCTTTTGCATGTGGATGTCCAGGGTCTCGCATCATTTCAGGTAAGGACTCTCCTTTCCTCCATTGAATACACTTGGCAACTTTGTTGAAAATCAATTGAGCATACATGTATAAGTTTATTTCTGGACTCTCAGTTCTATTTTTTATTAAAAATGAATTTTTTTTAGTTGTAGGTGGACATGATGGCTTTATTTTATTTTTATGTGGTGCTGAGGATGAAATCCAGGGCCTCACACATGCTAGGCAAGTGCTCTACCACTGAACCACAACCCCAGCCCTCTATTCTATTGATCCAAATATCAATAAGTATGTCAATACCATAGTATTTTGATTACAGTAGCTTTGTACTAAATTTTGAAATTATAAAGTCTTCGTCCTCCAACTTTTTTTTTTTTTTTTCAGTGCTGAGGATTGAACCCAGGGTCTTGTGCTTGCGAGGCAGGCACTCTACCAACTGAGGTACATCCCCAGCCCTTGTCCTCCACCTTTGAAGTTCTTTTCAAATTGTTTCAGCTTTTCTGGGTCCCTTGCATTTCCAGTGAAAGTTTAGGATTGTCTTATCCTGAATTTCTGTAGAAAGGACTATTTTAACAACCATAGAAACAAAATGATGTACCCCATTTGTGTACAATGAACCAAAATGCAGACGGTAAAAAATTTTAAAAATTTTAAAAAAGAAAGGACTATTTTAATTTTGATAGAAATTGCGTTGAAACTATAGATCAACTTGAGCAGTATTTTGAACTTAATATTAACTCTTCCAGTCAATGAACGTGGGATATCATTTCTATTTATTTTACTCTTCTTTAGTTTTTTTTTTTTAACCCTCTTCTTTAATTCCATTGAACAATACCTTGTGGTTTTCAAAGTGCAAGTCTTGCACTTCTTCTGAAAGACCTTTAAGACCTTTTCTTTTTTTGGCTCCGCCTCAGTCTACCCCTGTGACCTACAGCATGGCAACCAGTGCTCCTAGGTCTTGGTTCTCTCCTTGAATGGAAAGCTCAGACTCCATGCCCTCCAAGGCCTTTCCCACACTGACATCCAATGGACCGTTTTCATATAAATGTATATACACAGACATATTTTGTACTGGGGATTAAACCCAGAGGTGCTTAACCACTAAGCCACATTCCCCACATCCCAGGCTTTTTATATTTTATTTAGAGACAAGGTCTCACTAAGTTGCTTAGAGCTTTGCTAAGTTGCTGAGGTTGGCTTTGAACTTGAGTTTCTCCTGCCTCAGCCTCCCAAGTCACTGGGATCACAGGCATGCGCCACTGCACCTGGTCACATCTATATTTGACGGGTCACTGAGGCCCAGTGAAATCTCTAACCCTTCCCTTCTGCATTCCTCACTGCCATTACCTGTGTAATAACAGTGGGCTCTGCCTTTCTTCATTTATTTATTTGTTGTTTGTTTGATTTTGTGGGTGTATATATGGTACTGTGGATTGAAACCAGGACCTCACCCATGCTGGGCAAGCACTCTACCACTGAGCTATATTTCCCAGCCTTTTAAAATTTCATTTTGAGACATAGTTTCATTAAGTTACCCAGGATAGTCTGGAACTTGTGATCCTCCTGCCTCAGTCTCCCAAATAGTTGTAATTACAAACACGCACCAGCACACTCAGCTTGCAGAAAGATTTTTGTTTGTTTGGTTTGGGGTACCGGGGAATAAACTCTGGGGCACTGGACCACTCAGCCACATCCCCAGTCCTATTTTGTATTTTATTTAGAGACAGGGTCTCACTGAGTTGCTTAGGTCCTCACTTTTGTCGAGACTGGGTTTGAACTCACAATCTTCCTGCCTCAACCTCCTGAGGCACTGGGATTACGGGTGTGCGCCACTGTGCCCAGCTTGCAGAAAAGTTTTTAACCACAAATTTGATTTCTTTCATGTTGTTCAGATTTTCTGTTTCTTGGATGAGCCTTGGTATTTTGTGTATTTCAAAGAATTTGTGCATGGCATCTATTGACATAAAGTATTTATAATATTCCCTTATTCTCTTTTTAATGTCTGAAGGATCTGCATTGATGTCTTTAAATTTATTTCTGATATTAGTAATTTTTATCTTCATTCTTTTTTCTTGACCAGTCTTTCTAGGTATTAGTTAATTGTATTTATCTTTTCAAAGATCCAGCTTTCGAGTTCATTGGCTTTCTCTATTGTTTGTGCATTTTCCTGTTTTATTAATTCCCACATTTTTATTTCCTTCCTTCTACTTACTTTGGTTAGTTTGCTCCCCATCCCTTTTTTTTTTAGTTTCATAAAATAAATTTAGTTCATTGATTTGAGATCTTTTTATTTTTAATAGAAGCATGTGATGCTCTGAATTGCCTATTACACATTGCCTTAAATGAACCCCACAAATTTTGATAAGGTGCTTTAATTTTCATTGAGTTCAGAACATTTTATAATGTCTTTCAGTTTCATTTTTTGAACTACACGTTATTTAAGTGTGGTAATTTCCAAATATTTGAAGATTTCCCCAGAAATTTTCCGGATATTGGTTTCAGTTTAATTCTGTTGTGGGGTGGCTGGGGACAAGGCTCAGTGGCAGAGTGCTCGCCTGGCATGCATGAGGGCCTGGGTTTGATTCCCAGCACTACAAAAAAGATAAAAATATGTGAGTCTCTTGGGACTAGAGGTGTAACTCAGTGGTGGAGCACTTGCCTAGCATGTGTGAGACCCTGGGTTCAATCCTTAGCACCACATAAAAATAAATAAAATAAAGGTGTTGTGTGCATTTACAACTAAAAAAAATTAAAAAAATATATAAATATATATATAAAGTCTCTTGTAGTAACAGATTGTACTCTGGTTAATTTTAATCCCTTAACATTTATTTAGACTGTTTTATGGCCCAGAATGTGATCCATTTTCATATTCTGTTGCACTTAGAAATAATGTGTATCATGTTGCTGTTGAGTTTATTACAAATATCAATTAGGTCATGTTTTTCTATATTCCAATTGATTTTGGGGGGTGAATTTTTTAAAATTTATTTATTTTGATTCAGTGTACACCAATGGGGTACAATTTTGTTTCTCTGGTTGTACATGAAGTAGAGTCACACCATTTGTGTCATCACACATGTACATAAGGTAATGATGTTAGTCTCATTCTCTTATTTTTCTTTCCCCCCTCAACTGATTTTTTGGTTGTTGCTGTTTAGTTATTTCATCAATTATTGACAGGAAGGTTGAAATCTTGCTAGTCTGTTTTCCTCCTTATCTCTTTGTCATGTATTTTGAAGCTCTATTACTAGGTATTTTAGGATTGTTAAATCTTCTTGATGAATTAACCCCCTTGTCATTTCAAAATGTTTGTCAATACCTCTGATAATAGTTGTTATTCTAAAGTTTACTTTCTCTGACATGTCACTTTTATTTTGATTTTTAAGAGACAGGGTCTCATTGTGTTCCCCAGGCTGGTCCACACTCCTGGGTTCAAGTTATCCTCCTGCCTCAGCCTCCCAAGTAGCTGGGACTAGACGTCCTGCCACCATACCCAGCTGTGTTCTTTCTTTTTTTAACGCTTTCTTTTTGTTTAACTGCTTTACCGAAATATAATAAATTGCATATATATATATATATTTTTTTTTTAATTTTGCCAAAATTTTAACACATTTTATTGCTTCTTTATTTGCAGACTCATTATTTGCAGATATTTGGAGCAAAGAAATATAAAGTTTATTTAAGCCATTCACTACTTCCTATTTTCATTCACCTTGTCTTTCTTAATATAAATTGCATATATTTTGAATACACATTTGGTCATAAGGTTTTATTTTTTGGGGGGTGGTCAGGTACCAGGAATTGATCTCAGGGGCACAGGACCACTGAGCCACATCCCCAGCCCTATTTTGTATTTTATTTAGAGACAGGATCTCACTGACTTGCTTTTGCTGAGGCTGGCTTTGAATTCACAATCCTCCTGCCTCATCCTCCTGAGCCGCTGGATTACAGGCATGCGCCACTGCACCCACTGGTCGTAAGTTTTAATATGTATAGACCCATGAAAGCATCATCGTGATCCATTTTTCTTCTCTTTTATTTTTATGTGTGGCACTGGGATTGAACTCAAGGTCTTACACACGCCATGCTCCGAGCTACCTCCCCAGTCCTTATTTTATTTAGAGACAGGGTCTTGTTAAGTTATTTGGGCTCCTCCTGCCTCAGTCTGTTAAGGGCGGCAGCTCTGCACCACCACGCCTGACTCTTTGTATGGTATGTGTTTTCTCATTGTTTCACTTTTAACCTATTTGTGCGTGCGTGTGTGCATGTGTGTGTGTGTGCGTGTCTGTGTATTTTTGGTACCAGGAATTGAACCCAGGGGTGCTTAACCACTGAGCCACATCCCCAGCCCTTTTTATATTTTATTTAGAGACAGGACCTCGCTAAGTTGCCAAGACTGTGCTTTGAACTCATGATCCTCCTGCCTGAGCCTCCTGAGCTGCTGGGATTACAGGTGCCCAGCTTATGTCTTCATATTTAAAATGGGATCCATCCTTTGTTTTCAATCCAAAATGACAATCTGGGCTTCCTTCCTTTCTTCCTTTCTTTCTTCCTTCCTTCCTTCTGACTGGGAATTGAATCCAGTGTCCTTTATTAATGAAATAAATCCCTAGTCCTTTTTATCTTTTTTATTTTGAGATAGGGTCTTGATAAGTTGGTGAGGCTGTCCTCAAACTTGCAATCCTCCTGCCTCAGCCTCCTGAGTCCCTGCGATTACAGATGTGCACCACCATGTTGGGCTGTAATAGCTATTTTAATGCCTTTGTCTGCTAATCCTACCATTTCTGTCATTTCTGGGTATGTTTCTATGGCCTAATTTTTCTCCACATTATTGGTCACTTTTTCCTGTTTTCTAAATACATATGGTAATTTTTAAATTGCATTCCAGGTATTATGCATTTTAACATTGTTGAGTGTTGGATTTTGTTTTGTTCCTTTAAAGAGTGATGGACTCTTTCCGGAAGGCAGTTAAATCACATGCAGATAAGTTTAACTTTTTAAGCTCTGTTAGAGATGAACTGGAATAGCCTTTATTCCAGGGCTAATTTAGTTACACTTCAAAGATGCAGTTCTTCTGGGGTCTCGGTTGAATTCCTACACCTAACTAGGATCCTCTGCTTTGGTTTAGACAGAAGTTTAGCCATTCTAGCTAAACTTTGAATGAGCTTTAGGAATTGTTCCATTTGCAGCTCCTCAATATAGTAGGAAATACTTTCGCCATCCCAGAGTAGGTAAAGATTTCTTAAGCAGGGCACAGAAAGAAGCAGGCATAAAAGAATTAAACTTCCCTCTCCTAGGTGGGTGCCAGTTTTCCCTCTGTGGCCGCAGGCCCCGCTGCCGCTCTGGTGCCCACACCCCCATGGTCACACAGCCTCAGCCTGGACTCCCATCACCATGTCCCCCACAGAGAGGCTGCAGGTGTCATCTGCACACTTTTCTTGTAATTTACCCAACCTCCATTCAAAGCAGCTCACTCATTTTTACTTAAACCCTGTCCTGTCTACTTAAGCATTATCCTTAATAATCATTGCTGTCGAATTCCTAGCTTGATAGGCTGTCATTTTTCTCATTATTTATTAAAATAAAATTCTATTAGACTTTTTAAAAATGCACATGAGCAACCTACAAGAATTTCATGTCTTGCACTTTGAGTTTTTGCCTGTTCTTGGGATTATGTGGATGAGTGTGCGGGTGAGCATAGGTGTTGGTGTGAGTGTGTGTAGTGGGTGAGCACGCACGCGCATGCGTGTCTGAATGTGTGATGGGGTGTTGCAGAGGGTGGGATGGGCAGGAGGAGGCCTGGGTGTCCACACAATGAAGAGTCCTCTAGGGGCCGAGTCCCCTCTGGAGAGAGCCACTCTCACCAGGAACCAGGCAGGGCAGAGAAGAGGCATGTGGGCCAAAGACCTCCAGGCACTTCCCTCCTCTGAGGAGGGAAGGCTGGTTGGCCGAGGGAGCACCTAGTTACAGCCCCGCATCCTGGTAACCATCGCCAGGGACTGGGAGTGGTGCTTCTGGGAACAGCAGGAGCCAGCAAGCGGGGGCAGATCCTTCGTTGCTATATTTGCAGGTCTGGATTTAGCACAGGACCTTGAGAAGAGGGACTGAGCTCCCAAGTTTTCAATACGTTTATCCCCCAGGCAACCTTGTGCGAGGGAGATCTTATAGGAGTTCAGAGAGGGTAAGGAAGTTGTTCAAGTCACACAGCCAGGACATTCAGAGCCAGAACAGGACCCGAGTCTTCTGGTTCTAAGGTCAAGGGCTTTTCTGACACAGCCCAGGCATCCCAGCATCCCCCCAAACAAGGTGACAGCCACTCCCTGGATATGAGAACAGGCTGTTATGCCAGATGCCACATGATTCCACATGCTGTTCCACATATGTGATCTCAGGTAAGTGGTTTCGGTGCCCATTACCATGCCAAAACCCTCAGCCAGGAAACAGCTGCTCTTTTGGGCACAGGTGATATTCCACATAGCAGGTGGCACCCAAGGGTGCTGACCAAGCAGCTGGCTTCAGCTTGAGGACTGGAGCAGGGTCCTGGAGGAGGGGGCTCCCTGGGGGGCCCAGGAGAGCTGCAGCACTGGAGCACTGGGGGCCTTGGAGGAGCTCAGGACTGTGGCCACCGACCAAGCAGAGGGGAAGACTGCCGTTCTGGCACATTCTTGCTGCATGGCAGCCTTGCCCAGGGGATCCTGTTTTTCAGTCTTTTCAGAGGTAGAGGAGGAAGTTCCTCCCTCTGACCCTTCCTCTTTGCCTCCCTGCCTTGAGTGTGTGCTGAGCCCTTTAATGCGTGGCACAATAGTAGTGACCAAAAATAGGAGAATAATAAAATCCAGCTCCCTGGAGGTGCTCCTGGCTACTTTCCTAAGAGAGTCTCTCAGAAATCTGGCCCCAACCCTAGGCTGCAGGTTGGTCTCGGTGGAGGGTCAGTGTGCTCGGTCCAGAGCAGACTCATCCTGCACACAGCGGGCTCAGCCCTGGCCCCAAATGTAGATCCCTGACTGTCTTGTTCAGGCCTCACAGTGGCAAATATATCTATGAACTACTTATGGCTCAAGAGGCTTCACATTAAAGAGAGTGGAATCAATGCAGCAGCCAGAGCACTGTGCCAGCTCAGGTTGGATGGACACCGGAAGGCCCCAGGAGTCTGCGTCAGGACCTGCTTTCCTCTGGCTTAGTGGTTCTTGAGTGAACGCAGAATCATTCTAAAGCGTTAATAGAGATTTATTTTTGTATGTAATGAAAAATACATTAGTCTGTTTTCTGTGGGTATAACAAAATACCTGAGACTGGGAAATTGAGTAAGAAAAGAGAGATATTGAGCTGACTTACAGTTCTGGAGGTCTGAGAATATGATACTGATATCTGCTTGGCTTCTGATCAACTCATGTGGGCCACAGTCCCTGATGTGGGCTACATCAACTCATGGCAGAAAAGCATGTGGGAAAGAGCACGTGTGTGAGTGTCAGGGGGTGCCAGGCTCACTGTTCAACAGTCCACTCTTGAGATAACCGATCTAGTCTCAGGAGGGCTAGAACTCACTTCTGCATTAAGAAAAGCATCAATCCATTCATGAGGGCGGGTCCCTCATGGCCTAAACACCTCAATATTGTTACAATGAGGACCATGACTCAACATGAGTTTTGGTGGTGACAAACCATATTCAAACCACAGCAGAGACAAGTGACAAACCTGTCCAATGAGGGACTTCACCCCACTCTCCATGGCTGCTCAGAACTTGGAGTTCTAGGGAAAAGAGCTGGAATAACAGCTCCAGCAGAGAGAGAGAGGAGGGAGAAAGATTCCCCTTAAAAATGAAATCTGAGTGCTGCTTTCTTTAAAGACAGAATTTATAGCCTGGCGCACCTGTAATCCCAGCGGCTCAGGAGGCTGAGGCAGGAGGATCTCGAGTTCAAAGCCAGCCTCAGCAATTTAGTGAGGCCATAAGCAACTCAGTGAGACCCTGTCTCTAAATAAAATACAAAAAAGGACTGAGAATGTGGCTCAGTGGTGAAGGTAGCGGGTGGTGCTGGGGACGAAACACCCACTCAGGGACCAAGGAGACCAGGGTTAAGATCCAGCGCTGGCACATCTGGCTCTGGAACTGTGGACATCCACAGCTAAAAATCCCACTAGATTTTTAGGGGGGAAGGAATCCCAAATTCTGTCACGGTTCAGTGTGATCTGTCCCTGAATCAGTCCTGGACCAGAGCTATTCGCCTGGTCTGCAAGACTCGCCGTCCCCTCTTCCGTGTGGTTGATACCTCCACGGCTTTCAGAGCCCACTTGTGTCCTCCACCTGCCTGGGTACCCATGAGAGGGACAGAGGCAGAGACAGAGACTGACTTACATGAATCGTAAGGGCTGGCAGGTCCCAAATCTGTAGGGCGGGCCAGCAAGCTGGAAGTTCAGGTAAGAGTCGAGTAGCTGTCCTTTACTTTTTCTCAGTACTGGGGATTGAACCCAGGGCCTCACGTATGCCCGGCAAATGCTCCACCCTTGAGCACACACCCTCCCAGGTGCCAAAGTTATAGTCTTTTTTTTTTTTTTTTTTTGGTACCAGGGATTGAACCCAGGGGCACTTAACCTCGGAGCCACATCCCCAACCCTGGCTATGAACTCACAATCCTCCTGCCTCAGCCTCCCAAGCCACTGGGATTACAGGTGTGTTCCATGGTGCTGGGCCCGAAATTATAGTCTTGAATTCAAAATCTGCAGGGCAGCGGGCTGTAAACTCAGGCAAGGTTTCTATGTTGCTGTCTTTTTTTTTTTTTTTTTTTAATTGGGCATTGAACCCAGGAATGTCGACCACTAAGGTACATTTCCAACCCTTTTTATTATTTTTTTTTAAATTTTGAGATAGCGTTTTGGTAAATTGCCCAGGCTGACCTCAAACTTCTGATTCTCCTACCTCAGCCTCCTGAAGTAGCTGGGATTACCGACATACGCCTGGCTTCCTTCAGTTTTGATCAATTCCCAGTCATTATCTCAAATATTTCTCCTTGCCCATTCTCTCTACTCTTCTTCTGCAACTGCTAGGTAAGGTGCATTAGAGTTTCTCATTTTTCCTTCTATGTCTCTGAAACTTGATTGCTTCTACATTTTTCTATCCTTTCCTTGGTGCAGTGCTGATAGGGAGATTTTTTTCAGAGGCATTATCCAACTTGCTGAATGTCTCTTTAGCTCCATCTTGTTCTACTCTTTAAACCTTTTTTTCTTTTTTTTTGGTACTGGATTTGGATTTGAACGAAGGGGGGGGTGCTATTTACCACTGAGTTACATCCCCAGTCTTTTCTTTCCTAATTTTTTTTTTATTTTTTTATTTTTTTATTTTGAGACCTGGTCTTGCTAAGTTGCTAAGTGCTGAGGGTCTCATTAAATTGCTGAGGCTGGTCTTGAATTTATAATCCTATTGCCTCAGTCTCCTCAGTTGTTGTTGAGATTACAGGCATGCACCACAGAGCAATCTATTAATTTTAATAAATACCTTCTTAACACTTATTTTTTACTTTTAGAACTTTTTTGGCTTGCTTTCCATAAATTTTTCCCATATTATCCTGTTCTTCATTATTTTTTTCTGTTAAAAGAACTCTATGTAATCATTTAAAATGTTTGTTTTTTGTGTTTTTCTATCACTTCCACTTATTCGGGGGGTGAATTGTTTCATACTTAGTTGCTTTTGACTTTCCTGATCATCTCATGGTTCATTTCCCTGTGTAGTTTGTAATTTTGGTTTGAAAACTTATCTTCAGTGGGGTCATTTTTGCTGTGGAATGTCTGTGAACCCAGGTTTGTGAAAATGTCATTACAGAGTACTTTGGATTTTGCTTCTGTCAGGAGCCTCGGTCCTGCATTAATTTTTATATTAACTTTTTGGCACAAGAGTTCAGGAACCGGGCTGGGGAGATAGCTCAGTTGGTAAAGTGCTTACCTTGCAAGCACAAGGCCACGGGTTCCATTCCCAGCACCACAAAAAAAAAAAAAAAAAAAAAAAGAGTTCAGGAACCAATGACCCGTGTTATGGTTTAGATGTTAGGTGTCCCCCCAAAAGCAAGAAGAGAATGCAAGAAGGTTTGGAGATGAAATGATTGGGTTATGAGACTCTTAACCTAACCAGGGCATTCATCCTCTGATAGGCTTACCTGGGTGGTGACTGTAGGCATGTGGGGTGTGGCTGGATGGGTTCCTGGGCCATATCTTTGGGGTGGGTATTTTGTGAGTTGAGCTTGGTCTCCTTGCTTCTTGGTGGCCATGTCCAGCCTGTTTCCCTCTACCACTCTCTTTTGCCGCCATGTTCTGCCTCACCTTGGGCCCAGAGCAATGGAGCTGGCTATCTGCGGCTTATGACCTCTGAAACCATGAGCCCGCAAATAAACTTGTCCTCCTCTAATTGTTTTTGTCAGGGCTTTTGGTCACAGCAGTGAAGAAGCTGACTAAAACAACATGCCAAACAAGGACTGCAGAGAGAACAGTCTTCCTCTCCTCCCTATGGGGAAGGCCTGGACTCTCCATCTTTCACAGAAACTTTTTTCCCACCCAAGCCTCCGACAGTGAGGTAGTGTCTTCTGCAGGCCAGTTTGGTCATTTTCCAGCCTTCCTTCCCCTGACTCTTGAAGGCCCCAAGTTCTATTCCGGAGGATCCCTTCCAGCACCCCTGATTCAAACAGCTGGGGCTGCTTCCTGACTCTAAAAGGGCCTCAGGGCCTTATCTAGGCAAAACCCCACAAATCCCAGGCTCAGCCTCACTTCTCTTTTCTGGTTTGAAGATTTTGCTCTCTCTGGAACCTGGGGATTTTCCTTTACTTTCATTTGAGCTCAGCTGTGTCTTCAAGTGTTTTTCTCGTATTTTCTGCAGCATTTCTGTAAAGGAGGAAGAGAAGGGCCATCAGGAACAGCTGAAAGCGCTCTGCTGCACTGATGTGGGATTATTCCAGCAAGATCAGCCCCTCCCCAGACCGTGAACCCCACCAGGCAGGGCCTGGGTTAGTTTTGCTGAATGACCGTCATCCAAAGGGGACTGAGCATACACTGGGGACTCAATAAATGTTTTTGAATGAAAGCATGAAGATACTCTGAGAACATGAATACCTAATTCGGAGGGCTGTTGAGAGAATGTAGCAAGAGAATATTTAACGTGCCTGGTTATGGTGGAGGTTCAGAAAAGCTAACTCTTATAATAATTTTTGTCTATTAAAACAAAGGCTTTACCATGAGGGCTTCTCTGTGATTTAGCTTCCCCCTCACCTCAGACCGGTCTTGACCTACCTAGAATGGAGGCAGTTTGTGGGTGTGGCCTCCCACCTTCTCCCCAGAGTACAAGGTCAGTCCTACCTACCAGAAGAGTCAAAGCATCTTGGCTTTAACCAGAGTCCTGGTGTCTGAAGATGAACCACCCTCTGATTGATTCTGTCCTGTCGGGGGTCACTGACCATGCTATTAATAGTGATCCCTTGGACTGACAGGATTTTCTCTTTAGAAATCACATACTTCAGAAGTTTGTTGAGAAAAACAAAAATGCATGTAATAAGTAATAATTGATTTATTTTTGCATTTTAATTAATCAAAGACATTCAGCTGCCAGAGCTTCCAATCAGCATGATGTCAAATAATTTTAGCCCAAAGCAAGAAAATGTGACATTTTAATCAGGTAATGCAACTTTTGCTGGGTGACTACATTAGGACCCCCACCAGTTTCTTTCCCAGGGACCTGAGGACTCCAAAGCAAAAAATCCTGCCCTGAAAAATCCTTCAGCAAGTGGGATCCACGATGACCCAAAAGGGGGATCTAAGACGAGGTCACCAAGGGGCAGCCTCATAAGCACTACAACCCAAGAAATTAGTCAGCCGTTTGGGAGGTAAGAGCAGATCTGACAAGGCTCAGACTGATTGATTGATTTAATATTATTTGGTACCAGGGATTGAATCCAAGGGTCCTTAACCACTGAGCCACATCCCCAGCCCTTTTTTGTATTTTATTTAGAGACAGGGTCTCACTGAGTTGGTTAGGGCCTCACTGAATTGCTGAGACTTGCCTTGAATTCACAATCCTCCTACCTCAGCCTCCTGAGCTGCTGGGATTACAGGCATGTGCCACCATGCCCAGCAAGGTTTGGATTTAGATAACCTCAGGAAACAGTACTGAATATGGTGTGTGTGTGTGTGTGTGTGTGTGTGTGAGAGAGAGAGAGAGAGAGAGAGAGAGAGAGAGAGAGAGAGACGGAATGTGTGTGTGTGTTGTAACATCTCCTTGGACATGTTGGAAAGAGATTCAATCATTGAGGGAATTTGAGCTATAGACCATAATAATGATAACATGTAAGAAATGCCTATTGTAGCTAGGCATGGCACTGCACGCCTGTAATCCTATTGACTCAGGAGACTGAGGCTGGAGGATTGCAAGTTCAAAGTCAGCCTCACCAATTTAGCAAAGCCCTATCTCAAAATAAAAAAAAAATTTAAAGGGGGTAACTGGGGATGAGGGTCGTGGTTAGGCACTCCTGGCTTAAATCCCTGGAACAAAAAAAGAAGAAAGAAAGAAAGAAGAGAGAGACCCAGAGAGAGAGGGAGAAAGGAAGGAAGAAAGAAAGAGAGGAAGGAAGAAAAGAAATAAAGAAAGAGAGAGAGAGAGAAAGAAAGAAAGAAAGAGGAAGGAAGAAAGAAAAGAAAGGAAGGAAGAAAGAAAGAAAAAAGGAAGGAAAGAAAGAAAGAAAGAAAAGTAGGAAGGAAGGGAGGAAGGAAGAGAGAAAGAAAGAGAGAAAGAGAAAGAGAAGGAAGAAAAGAAAGGAAAAAGGAAGGAAAAAAGAAAGAAAGGAAGTGAGAAAGGAAGAAAGAAAAAGAAAGAAAGAAAGAAAGAAAGAGAGAGAGAGAGAGAGAAGGAAGGAAGGAAGGAAGGAAGGAAGGAAGGAAGGAAGGAAGGAAGGAAAAAAGAAAAGTCGATTGTATATTAAGAACCTTATTCAACTTGATGCTTTTCTTTAAAACCCACTGTAAGGTAGATGCCATCCCCCTCCTTACAAATGAGGAAACCAAATCTGAACAATCTTAAGAAAATCTTGACTCACCCCAGCCTGCAAGTAGCTAGTAGGTCAAGAGCCAGCCTCATCTGATTTGCAAGACTCATTTCCAGCCGCCCAAGGATTGCCCCTCTAGCACATGACACATGAGTTTAGAGCACTGGTTCCCAATTTTGCTTGCTGGAATCTCCTGGAGAGCTTTTTTTAAAAAGGCAGATGGCTTTGGGGTGTGGTGACTCAAATCTGAAATCCCAGGGATTCAGGAGGCTGAGGCAAGAGGATCACAAGTTTGAGGACAACCTCAACAATTTAAATAAATAAATAAATATTTAAAAACTGAATATGTAGCTCAGTGGTAAAGCACCCCTGGGTTCAATATCCAATCAAAAAAATAAAAATAAAAAAATAAAAAATAAAGCCAATGCATGGGTCCTACTCCCAGATGGGGTATCAGAATTTTTATATTCCATCACATAATCATCACACCTGTTTTTTTCAGTTGGTTCACCACTTAAAGGTAAACAGCAGCAACATATTCACCAGTGGCATATGGATGCATATTTTCTTCTCAGGCACTGGAGTCCCAAGCCTGGAATTCTCAGCGCTTGCGCATGGTCAGTATACGTGAAAGCCGATTGGCTGGGTTTGTACATCTCACCTGAGTCTCGGAGCACGTCACGTCAAATAATAAAACCAATGACAACAGCTCAGAATCTTGGGGTACAGAAGATTTGATTTTGGAAATCCATACTTTGCAACACTGCACTAAATTTTCTCAAGTGTAATATTTTGATTGTAATGTACGAATCAATAACAACTAATGTGTTAACTTTTTTTTTTTCAGACCAAACAAATGTTCACTAAAATGTCATGAAGAAATAACATGGGTCAATGTGGACTGTTGAATTTTAACATGTAGTTCATGTGTCCTAATCTTGCACCAAAGACAGTTTAATAATAAATGATGCTTAAGTAATACTGGCACAATTAAAAAAAGAAAAAAAGAGCTGGGAGCAGTGGCTCAGGCCTGCAATTGCAACAGCAACGTGATGACGGTAATGACAGTGACAGTTGGAACAATAACTTGACAATTTATTTATTTCAATGTGACAGGTCATCTGCATACTCTCTTATTTGTTCTCACAACACTCCTCCATAGGTGCAATAGTAAATCTCTCCAGTTTATAGATGAGGACACTGGGCACAGGTATATTAAGGGACCAGTGCAGAGCCACTCAGCTAGACTGGCTGACAGTGCTCTGAACCACTGGCTTTTCCATGCTGCCTCTCCAATCCCAAGCCACTTCTGCAGCCCTGGACCCCCTCAGGACACCCCCGCCACTCACGATTTCCCTACTGCCTAGTTTACTGAGTGCCTGCTCTTCCCTGGGGAGTCGGGTCAGGCAATGAATGTGGGTAAGGTGGGCATCCTTCCCTGCCCCCACTGAATCTCAAGGTCAGTGAGAGATCAGGCTAGAACAGGTGGAATGAGACCCAAGAGGACTAGGGTGGTGGGTTGGGGTCCTCCCTCAGCCCCCAGTTGATGGAAGGATCCTAACCCCTGGTCAGTAAGCTCCCAAGGTCCCCACAGTCCTCAGGAGGCAAACCTGGGCCTGGACACGGGAGCCCTGTTTCTGCTCTTGGAGGGAGGACCTGGTGGACATTGGTTACAGCTGAGTTCAAGGCCAGCCACCTAAACTCTATGGACCTCATTTTCTCATCCTTGATACCCGCTCCTCACAGTTTCTCTAGAAAGTCTGGGCAAGCCCGGACATGGCCAGGGCCTGGAGCGGGCCTGGCAGTGTGGACGCCCACTCGCCCGCTCGCCTGCAGCCACTCTCCCCTCCCCCTGCTCTCCTCACTGGCGCCCAGCCTGGACGCAGACCACTTTCCAGCACTGGCTTCCATGGGGAATGGAAACTCTGAGAGGAAACATGTCTCTATTTCCCCAGCAACCAGCAGAGGCCTGGCCAGGGCGCCTAGGGAAAGGCCCGCCAGACTGAATTGTTCACAGCTGGCAGTCCCAGGGAGTGACTCACCCCTCCCGGGAAGATGCCCACGTGCTCGCATCAACCCAGCCACTCACCAGGTCCACCCTGGTAAGTGGGGGCTCTCAACCCTGGCGGCAAGGCAGAATCCTCGGGAAGAGAACTGGGGAGGGGGAGGCCTTTCACATTCTGATGCCTGAGACACACCCAGAACGACCACTTGAGGTCTCTGAGGGTGAGGCTGGGTGTCACCACTTCTCTTCCGATGTCATTGGAGGGTCTTTTATGCAAGAAGACCAACATGTTTGCTTAAAATGCAGACTCCAGGTGTAGGCCTGGATCAGGCTCTGGGGATGGGTTCTAGAATCCAAACCCTTAACCTCCTTCCCTAGAAATTTCTTTCTTAGGGCTGGGGATATAGCTCAGTTGGTAGAGTGCTTGCCTCATAAAAGCCCTGGGTTCAATCCCCAGTACCACAAAAAAAAAAAAAAAAAGAAATTTCTTTCTTTCTTTTTTTGTCCACAGTAGGTTTTAGGAATCTCTGCTATTTGGAGGCGTCCAAAGTGAGGAATAAACAGGTCTAGCTGCCCACGGATGCACTGTTCACTGGGGGAGATGAGAGGGTTTTCCTGGCCCTGAGGCAGTTGGGGAAGCAAGGGCTGGAAGGGGAAGAGAGACCTCGCTGAGGGAGGCGCCATTCTGGAGGGCCAGGGAAGCTGGGCCCGGGGGGCTTCCTGCAGGAGACAGAGGTGCATTCCTCTCATTCTTTAAGGGTGAAGTTCTAAGATAGGATTTCAAGGGTAGTAAAGAAAAAGAGCAGGTGGGACATCTATTTATTTCCCTCAGTCCACTCCAGGGTTAATCGGCTCACTCTACTTCAGCTGCAGCCTCCAAGGTGGGGGGTGCTAGTCTACCCCAGGCTGCCATTACAAGATACCACAGGCAGGGCCCTGGGGTACTGGGGATTGACCCCCAGGCATGCTCTACTCTTAAGCCACATCCTCAGCCCTATTTTGTATTTTTTATTTTGAGATAGGTTCTTGCTAAATTGCTGAGGCTGGCCTCAAACTTGTGATCTTCCCGCCTCAGCCTCTGGAGTCTCTGGGATTAGAGGTGTACTCACTGTGCCTGGCCAGGCTGGGACCTTACCCCACCTAAATTTATGTGTCATAGTTTGGGAGGTTGGAAGTCTAAGATGGAGATGCCAGCAAGGTTAAGTGTCATCCTGAGGTCACTTCTCTGGGCTTGTAGGCAGCAGCCATCTTGCTGTGTACCTTCACGGACTCTTTGTGAGGAAGAGGGAGAGGAGAAGTCAGTGGAGAAAAGAAGGGGAGGAAGGCAGAGTGGGAATGCCCACACTGCTCTCTGGTGTCTTTCACCAAGCCTGCTGGATCAGGGCCCCACCCTTAAATGACTGGTTTAACTCTGCCTCCGTCCTTAAAGGGTCTGTCTCCGAATACAATTGCATTGAGGGTTAGGACGTCAAATAGGAATCTGGGGGACACAACTCAGTCCATGGCAGCGTGCTTCTCAGCCTAGGCCAAAAGAACCATGCGTGGGCTTCCATGGTTGTCCAGGGAAACTGGGCCTAAGTGGTGGAAAGTGTAGAGCGGCCAGTAAGTGCCCTCGGTGCACCTGGATTCCTGCTCATAGTTCAGGGATTTGACCTGGGGGAGGCAGAGGAGGCCCTGCCAATTTTAGGTCTTGGAGGCCCAGGAATGAGAATGAAGGAGACTGGGGTTCAAATGGCCCATGGGGCTGGCCAAGGGGGTCCCTGGGAATCAGACACAGAAGCAGCAATGACTCAGGTGACTGTGGACTCAACGCAGCCCCCTCCCAGAGCAGCTCTGAGGGGCTCAGGTGACCTCCTAAGCATATCCTTCCCAGCTGTGTCTGCAGCCACTTCTGTTCACTGGCTCTCTGAGCAATCCGGGTGTCAGGCACTGTGTGGGGCTGCGGGCTGGCTGTGGATGAGGCAGAGGAGCCCTGCTCTCATGGAGTTCAGAGCAGCCAACGGAACAATAAGGAAGCTGACGAGTAATCAAGACAACTGGTTGGTCAGGAGGAAGTATGAAGCAAGTTAGGGAAGAGAGAGTAGTTAGTTCACAAGGAGGTGAGCTATTTTTGCTCTGGGCTCAGGGAAGTCCTCTAAAGACACTCGGCAGAGAGAAGCCTGAATGGAGGAAGGAAGAGGGTCATGTCGATTTAAGGGGAGAAGCGTTTCAAGAAGGAACGGCAAGCATGGTGGTCCCGAGGCCAGAAGGAACTTGGCATGTGTGAGACATAACAAGAGGGTCAAAGGGCCTGTGATCCTAGTGGCTTGGGAGACTGAGGCAGGAGGATCTTGAGTTCAAAGCCAGCCTCTGCAAAAGCAAAGCACTGAGCAGCTCAGTGAGACCCTGTCTCTAAATAAAATACAGAATCGGGCTGGGATGTGGCTCAGTGGTCCAGTGCCCCTGAGTTCAATCCCCAGTAACAAACACAAAAACACCACACAACAAAACAAAAGCAAAAAAAAAAAAAAAAAAAAAAAAAAGAAGGAGGTCAAAGGGCCTGAGTGGGCAGAGCAAGGAGAAGGCCATGGTGAATGGGGCTGAAGAGTCAGCAGAGCCAGTTTCCAGGGGCCTGTGGGGCTCGCCTTCTTCTCTGTGTCTGACAGGAGACCGTGGAGGTTTGGGACAGAGGAGTGATGGCACAGGTTTCTAAGGATTGCTCTGTGCTGTGTGGAAACGAATGGCTTGGGGGCAAGTGGGGAGCAGGGAGAGTCAGGGCCACTGCAGTAGGTCGGGAGGAAGAGGCTACAGCTAGGGGATTCACTTTGGCGGAGGACACAGGGATGGATCAAAAGCTATGCACTGTACTTTGAAAGCTGAGCTGGGGGTGGAGTGGCCGTGCCTGGTGAGGAGTCAGGTTCAACTCCTGTGGCTGACGTGAGCTTCTGAGTGGATGATGGTGGTGAGGGGAGTTCAGAATTCTGTCGGGATCTGCGAAGTTCAAGGTGCCTGTAACTACCCCAGTGGAGGTGCTAAGTGTCCGTGACATGAGCTGGGGAAGGACATGGTGGCTGGTCAGGCTGGAGAAACACATTTCATCTACTGGTAGGTGTGACCAACTGTGGGGGAGAGATGGGATCCCCTGGAGAAATAGACCACAGGGGAAGAGGTCGGGGAACCGAGCCCTGATCCTCCAACTTGGAGAGGTCAGAAAGAGGAGGCCGAACCAGCCCAAGAGACCAAAGAAGAAGGGCCCGCACGGTGGGAAGTGCACGGGTGAGGCAATGGGCCCAGGGAGACATGAGCACCTGGCTGGTGAAGCCTAGAGAGTTGAAGACCAGGGCCTGAGTGAGGACCAAGGCCTGAGAGGAGTCTGGCTGGGAATGGAACGAAGGAGATGGAGATGCAGGACAGCCAAGTTAGTTGGGGGATTTTGCTGTTCAAGGCAACAGAGAAATGAAGCAATGCGCCAGCTAGTTGGACACACAAGAACCAGCAGGCTGGCACCCAGTGGTCACCAATGGCCTCACTGCGAGGTTTCAGAGCTGCAGAGCAGCCTATGGGAGGCTGTCAGTCACGAGTAGGCGTTGTCCTCCCTGAGGGGACTTACAGGCACAAAGGTATCAAGGACTTGGTAGGGGATAGTGGGCCTCTGCCAGAACTCTTTCCTGCCAGCCTGGAATTTCACCATCACTGTTTTTGCCAGCTGGGTTTTTAGAATCACTGGAAGTGTAACTCAGGGATCGAGTGCTTGCCTCACTCACATGCACAAGGCCCTGGGTTCAATTCCTAGCACCATGGGGATAAAAGGAAAAAAAAGACATGAGCTAGGGCTGTAGCTCAGTGGTAGAGCGCTTGCCTAGCATGCGTGAGGCACTGGGTTTGATCCTCACCACCACATAAAAATAAATCAATAACATAAAGGTACTGTGTTCATCTACAACTAAAAATATATTTTAAAAAAATCAGAGAATAGTAACTCACAAAAAAAAAAAAAAAAAAAAAAAAAAAACCTATCTGAAGTTCTATCCCTGATCACCAGCTAAGTGTAACTGAAGTGACAACTAGGGACGGAAGGACCCAAAAGTAAGGATGAGCTCTATGCAGAGCCCCTGTGGCCTGTCACTGAACCAACCTGGGAACCTGGGCATGAGATCAGAAAAGATGGCCTGACTGAGGTGGCAGGTACAGACAGGACACAGGATGTTGGCAAACAGCCTGAAGCCTCATGACCAGGGACTTCACTTTCTGCTGGCTAATTTATTAATTTAAGCTACCTCTGGGGACTGGTGACACAAAGCAGCTAGTGGACCTTTGGCAGGGAGGACCTCCTTCCGGTTGTCTCATTAGAAAGACACCTCCCCACCCCTGCACTGTGTGTAAATATGAGGGTGACCTTTGCATTCAGGAAGAGGCTGTACTAGTTAGGAATCACTGTGACCAGAATCACTGTGACCCTTGCTAGTCAAAATGTGGTCCCTGGATGGCTAGCATTGAAAAGCACCCAGAAACCACTCCAGATGCGGGAGCTTAGGCAAGAGAATGGTGGGGGAGCCATTCTTAAATGGAATTTCATGAGCTAATAACAACGCACCCATGACTGGCTAGGAAGTTTGCAGGCTAAAAATCTGGACCAATGGCTGCCAAGAATGTTCGCAGGCTGACGAGCGGATCTATGACTGGCTGGGAGGTTTGCAGACTGATAATCTGGGTTGTAAAATGGTGTGGTGGGGGGAAGAATACTGGCGGCAGCAAAATGGCAGATCTGATGGCAATAAGCATTGACTATATTTTTAGCAGGGAAAAAAACTTCCCTTGGTTCTCATTGAGAAGATAGATCACCTTTAGCTGCAAGGGAGTCTGAGAAAGTGAACTTTTGGCCTTTTCATTTTCTATCATAGAAAGCAACATGTGGACAAGAAACCTAGAAAGGGCTATTAAGTAACCAGTTATTAGTGTGTGCCATAAAATGCATACTTGAGATGGAAATGCACATGTGGCAAACTTGATAAATTATTGATCAATTAACTGATTAATGGAGGAATAGGCGAGATCGGGATCATCTATTAATTTTCTGTTGTTAGTTGATTTTGATCTATTATTTTTCTGTTCAATTGATTTCCTTTATGTTTGTTCAGATAAAAAATTCAAAAGGTTTTCTTTGAAGCCTAAAATTTGCATTCAAATGTAAATTTTGCGTATTGTTCCTAGGTCAATGTTGCAAAACTTAGTAAAGACATAGGTGAAAGAACCAAAAAACAAGGTAGTAGACCACATTTATAAATGCTCTTCAAATTAACAAATGTAGCTGGGCACCATGGTGCTTGCCTGTAATCTCAGCAACTCAGGAGGCTGAGGCCAGAGGATCTGCAAGTTCAAAGTTAGTCTCAGCAGTTTGGTGAGGCCCTAAGCTACTTAGCAAAACCATTTCAAAATAAAAAATAAAACAGGGCTGGGGATATGGCTCAATGGTTAAGTGCCCCTGGGTTCAATTCCTGGTCCCCAAAAATGAATAAAATAAAGCAAATTAATAAATGTGCTATCCAAAGCTGTTGCATATAAAAATCATTGAACACGGAAATTTTGCTCTTAGGAATTAGTCTTCAGGAAATAATCATGGATGTAATTCAGAAGCAGTCACTGCTAGCTGCTTAGAAAAGAATTGGAAACAACATAAATGGCCAATGACGGGGTTGGTTGGATGACACAGTCATACAATGGGATACTATACAACCATACAAATAATAATTTTTGATGGTATTTAGTATCATGAGAAAATATTCAAAATATATTATTGGGCTGGGGATATAGCTCAGTTGGTAGAGTGCTTGTCTTACAAGCACAAGGCCCTGGGTTCCATCCCTAGCACCGCAAAAAAAAAAAAAAAAAAAAAAGGGAAAATATATTATTAAGTAAAATAGTTACATGCCTGTAATCCCAGCAAATTGGAAGTCTAAGGCAGGAGGATCATAAGTTCAAACTCACCCTCAACAACTTAACAAGACTCTATCTCAAGGAAAAAAAACCAAGCAATGTATAAGGCAGTATGTAGTGTGGTCACATTTTAATTTTTATTGTTTAAGGGTTTTTTGTTGTTCATTTTTTTTTTTTTTTTTTTTTTTTTTAGTTGTAAATGAACACAATACCTTTATTTTAATGTGGTGCTGGGAATAGAACCCAGTGCCTCATGAGAGCTAGGCAAGCATCCTACCTCCAAGCTACAACTCCAGCCCAGACCTTTTTATTTTATTTTGAGATAGGTTCTTACCAAATTTCTGAGACTGGATTTGAACTTGGAATTTTCCTGCCTCAGCCTCCCAAGTTGCTTGGATTGCTGGCATGTGCCACCACGCCCAGTCCTTTAAAGTACATATATGGTAAGGAAAAAAAAAAAAAACACTACAAGGAGACACTACAAAAATATCCTCTTCCTGGAGGATAGGAGTATGTAAGAGTTTTGGTTTTGGTTTTTGGTTTGTTTGTTTTTGATAGAACTCACTCTTATTTTATTTGGTGGGAGTGGGATAGAGTATTAATAGACATACAGTGAAAGTCTTCCCCTATTCTAGTAAATAGGGCCAATAAATAAAGGTCACTCATCCTTTATTCATTTGGAAAAAATTTAAAGCAGTGTACTTGTTTATTTGGAACATTATGATTTTTTCCATATTTTTATTGGTTATTATAATTATAATAGTGGGATTTGTTCTTATATGTTTGTACATGCACTTAATTTAACAATATAATTTGGTCAGTATCATTCCTCTGTAAGATTTTAGTGTTTTTTTCCTTTTTTTTTCCTGCTGATTGAACCCAGGGGCCTCATGCATAGCAGGCAAGTGCTTCACCACCAAGTTACACCCCAGCCCTATGTTTATAAAACTCAGATTAAGACCCAGACTTTTCTCCCTGCTTCTCCCCACCCAAATCCCACTCCCTACCCCCAGGTTAAGCAAGAAGCTTAAACATTCTCAGAGAGAATGTTTGCCCAAGCTCCTGGAGACCCAGCCCACTTGGCCAAGTTTCTGTTTCAGTGGAAACTCTTAGTGTTTCCATTGTCTGACTTGAGAGTCTTCAAATTACTCTTCTTAATTAAGTGACCTGGGTGTTATTTTGACAGAGCCTCAGCCCAGAGATTTTCTTCACCTCTGTGTTTTAGAAGCCAAAAATGAAATGGGTTTAGAGGAAGGGCGGATTGAGGGCCTTGCCATGTACATCTGAAGGGCAGCCATTCTGCTGGTAGAAGTGACAGGCTGGCCACAAGCTAGGCCTGAGTTCCCCATGGTGTTCCTTAGCATCTTGAAGGCCAGCAAGAACTGTTTGCAGAAGTAGCTGCCTGGGTTTCAAGGTGAGTCAAATAACACCTTCTGCCTAAGTACCAGGCGGTGGCTTCATGAACAGACATTTGTCCTCTCAACTAAGACCTGCATTCTTGCTGTGTGCCAAGGGCTGGGTAGAGAACACGGCAGGCGATAAGGCCCTCCCTCAAGGGACTTATGATGGGTCTGGGGGAGACAATAAATTAGTGAACCGACAGTTAAGCAAGGTGATACCAGAGAACAGTAGGTGTAAGGGAGAAAATAATGCCGGGTAAAATGAGAGGCAGTGGAGTGGGGGAGGGAACAGGTCTAGACAGGTGGCCATTTGGAGGTGGTGACATTGGAACTGAGACCTGATCAAACATCACTAAGCTGCTGAGGCTGACTTTAAACTTGTGATTCTCCTGTCTCCTGATCGAACATCGTCTGTGGTTCGAGTGGCCCCCAGTGGCCCACGTATTGGGAAGTCGTGCATCCTTCAAGAGGTGGGGTCTAGTGGATGGTTTTTTGATTATTGGGGGCACTGCCCTCCAAAGGGATTAGGTAGTTTTTCTGTAAGCCCCTTGGGAGTTCTCTGTGGAGTATTATTATACAGGGAACAAGCCTGACCTCAGCCTCTCTCTGCTTCCTGATTCAACATGTGACCGACCATCACTTGTTCCTGCACACACTCCCACTGTGATGTGATACAAAGGGGCTCATCCAATCTTGAACCATTTTTTGTTTTTTTGTTTTGTGGTACTGGGGATTAAGGGGCACTCTATTACTTATTTTTTGAGACCGTGTCTTGCTAAGTTGCCCAGGCTGGCCTCATACTTTCAATTCTCCTACCTTAGCCTCTCAAATTACTGGAATAACAGACATGTGCCACCACATTCAGCTCAATCTTGAATTTTGAACCTCCAAAACTGTGAGCTGGGTAAACCTCTTTTCTTCATAAGTAGCCTGCCTCATCACTATATTTCATTATAGCGATGGAGAGCCAACTAATAAAATATCAAATCATGAGCAAATCTGGGGGAATAAGGTTCCAGATAGGAAAAAGCCAAAGGGAGGAATGATGTGGGAATGAACTTGACTGTTTTCGGAAAATAAGGAAGACTGGAAGAACTTCTCCTGGGATAAATTCCCAGAGTAGGATGATAGGACCAGAAGTTATAGACACATTTATGACTCTTGATATACACTGCAGGATTCCTTTCCAATTATTAACAGTCATCCCTGGGGAGTGGGATGCAAGTATCAAAAATAAAGGAAAAGGAACTTTAAAGTTTCCATCTTCTGCATATTTTGAATTTCTTTTTCGCCAAGAGCATATATTATTTTTGTAATTTAAAGAGATAGTGGTAGAACATTGGTAATAAGCAGGAATGCTAAATTTCAGCACTTTATTATTCTATGTATTATATATATATATATAAATAAATTCTGTTGTATATGAAATATTTTATAATAAATCAGTTTCTTAATAAAATGTACTAATTCATATGCCACCAGGTAGCTATAAATGTGGCAGCTTTACCACATACTCTTTAACCTTTTTTATTCTCTTTTGGGGGGGCAGGGGAGATGAGGGGGTATTAGAGATTGAACCCAGACGTGCTATGCCACTGAGCTACATTCCCAGGCTTTTTTATTTTATTGTGAGACAGGGTCTCACTAAGCTGCTGAGGCTGGCTTTGAACTTGTGATCCTCCTGTCTTAGCTTCCCAAATTGCTGGGTTACAGGCTTACACCAGCCTGTACTCTGCAAGAATGAGCATACCTGGCTCGTTTTTGCTTCTTTGTTCCAGTTCAGTCACTGTTTTGCTTTAATTTAGATCAAGTCACTTTGGTTGCCATAAAGGTTTCATTTTTTGTCAAACAGAAAAATCTATCCATCCTCTCCAATTCAGGGAATTAAATAAAATAGTAAATGGGAAGACACCCTGAAATTTTTTGAATTCTATAAAATACAATACACAAAGAGAATCAGGAAGGGATTTTCATTGAGAATGTTCATGTTTGAAGCCTTCCTTGATTCTTCCATTCACCCTCATCTCTCTGTTTTCTAAATTCCACCTCAAATGTTCTTAAACCTAAGGCTGCATGATTTGATGCTCCCATTGTTCCATGTGCATTAATGGTGACCACCCTGTGACTGTCATTTCCTCCAGAGGAGGGTCAATGAAGGTATGGAATCTCCATGGCAGAATTTTAACCATAGTGAGAAGATCAAAGAGACCATTTAGGGAAGAGGGTGGTCTTTCCAGATTCTAAAATTTTAGGAAGTTGCATATGTTGGAAAGAGCTTCAAATTAGACTTTCAAAAAACTAGGACCTAGTCTAGGGATTTCAATTACCAGCTCTGAGCACATTGAGTCTTGTAATCTTCCTGTTATCAGTTTCTTGAGCTGTAGAATGGGGCTATGGATAATTGCCCTGCCCACTTGCTCATGGTGCTTTGGGAATTTGATGAACTAATGTAGCTGAAAAGCTTTGGAAATGGCAAGGTTTGTGGACTTATAAGGGCCCAGTGCTGCTACTTAATGACTTCAAGTGTGTCCAGCAGATGTGCACAGGTGTACATGCCCATGAGGGATGCATACACATAATGCTTGTTGGCTGATGCTGAAGGAAAGGGATTCTTATTGCTAGCTCTGAATATCATGGGCAGAGCTTGAGTTTTGGTTTAGGTAGATTTGGTTCATCAGTCTCCAGTTCTCCTCTGCTGCCCAGTATATAGTAGACTATATGTCTCAGCTCCCTTGAAGATGGACCAGACCTTGGAACCAGTTTTGGACAATGAAATGACAGAAGAAGTTCACTACTAGGTGGAGTGAAACACCCCCACATGATTCTCCAGTCTCTCTCATCCCTGTCAATTGTAGAGGAGGCCCTGTGTTCACACAGGGGCCAAAAGGTCAAAGCAGCCAGGATCACTGACTCACTGCTTGGAAGGCAGCTGTGTTAAGGGGAGATACACATGAGTTGTGTAAAACTACTGAGATTCTTGGGACTATTTGTTACTACAGCATTACCTACCTTATCCTGTCTAATACAACCTGAATCTCAGTTTCCCTTCGTCTCAAATAATAATACCTATTTCACATGGTTTGTAGTAAAGATTTAAGGACAGCATGTGTGCCAAGCTCTTAAGTCAGTGTTGGTTCATGGAAGGAGCTCACTAAATGTTAGAATTTTGCCCTCTTCTAGAAAGATGGTGTATTCCTGTCAAAGGCAGATAAACCCACCTGGCCAGACCTTTTCATAGGCCTCAGGGACATAGCAATGAGGTCAGTGGTTCCTCGTGGAAGCAGGTACAGAACCCCTATTATAAAGCAGGGATTATAGTTCTGTCTGTCTACACTTCCTATTTTGTTTCATGTAAGTCCTGGGGCAGTAATTTGGGGCTGTTGAGAGAAGTGGTACTGACAGCCAGGGATACCTACCTTCCCTCTGCAACAAGCCGTGGCAACTTCACTCTCCCCACCCCACCCACCAACAACTGGCCTTCATTCTGCTGGTGGAAGGGGACTAGAGGATCGAAGGGTGGGCAAGGAAACTTCCTGCCTTATTTACCACGAGCTGTCCCTACAGTGTCGAGAAGCACAAAATAAACATTTTGGAATATCAGCACTCAGCCTTTGTCCCTGCCTTAATTCTAATCAAAACAAAATAAAAACAAAATAATAAAAAAAAATCTGAGCCATAGGTACATTTTATTTTGTTTTATTTTTGTGGTACTGAGGATTGGACCTAGGGTGCTTTACCACTGAGCTACATCCCCAGTCCTTTTCATTTTTTATTTTGAGACAGGATCTTGTTAAATTGCCCAGGCTGACCTTGAACTTGCCAAGGCTGGTCTCGGACTTATGATTCTCCTGCCTCAGCCTCCCAAGTCACTGAAATTACAGGCATGTGCTACTGCACCTGGCTCCTGTTTTATTATTTTATTTTATTTTTTGTTGTAAGCAAAGCTGGATGAAGTGGAGGCAGTGTTGGGAGAAAACCGTGAACACGAAATGTCAGTGGGTAGAAAAAAGAAACCATATGGAAAAGCAACTTTCCCTTGTTCAGAATGGCCTGCATTGTCTGAGATGCGTTTCCATTTGGGAGTTTCTACAGTCAGGCTGATCCTGTTAGCTGAAGTAAGAAAGCAATTTCTTTTCCTACAGACAGGGAGGAGAGCAACTTAAGAGCCCTTAGGGCAGCATGGTGGCAGATCCCTGTAGTCACGGCACTCAGGAGGCTGAGGCAGGAGGATCTCTTGAGCTCAGGAGTTAGGGGTCAGCCTGGGAACATAATGAGACCCTGTCTTAACACAAAACAACAACAACAACAACAACAAGAGGCCTCAGACAGGTAAATCAGGATGGTAGCAGCCTTCTCCAGAGGCAGTGACGAGGACTGCTCCCCTGGACACCTTCGGACCACTGCCTTCCCACGCCTGCACACACCCTCCCTAGTTAGGGGGGAGGGGGTGGGATCAGCAGGAGGAGCTTTCAGCCTATCCCAGGAGAGAAAGAAACTCAAGCTCATTTTCAAAGTGTAGGCTTGTTTGTCATGGGCCTGAGCCTGGCCCACAGGAGCCTTGGTCAGAGTGGCAAGGGGCTACCCCAGACAGCTCAGGAAATGGGTTCCATTCCCATCCTGCATCTTACGAGAAACAAGCAACTTCTTGCTCAGAGATGGCAAATGCCTCTAGAAATCCATTGTTATCCCTTCTTTGTTCCAAGGCAAACAATTCCTTGGCCTCTGTTCTTGCACCCAGACAAGCTGCGCAGGCATGGAGATGGCAGAGCCTAGCACCTGGACAGGGGTCATGAACTGCTGGGCAAGCTGTGACCAAGGAGCCGGGAAGGGGAGAAGCTGGTTCCATAATGACATTCCAGACTTAGGCATCTAAATAAGCACTTCTAAATAGTCACCTTGGTGGGCCTGGGTTGACTTTAGGGTGGAAGCTCCATTGCCTGCCCTCTTCCCCAGCTGGGCTAGTTTATGCTTATGCTTTCATAGGGAGCTGGTCCCACAGATGCTAACAGATGACTTGAACACACACTGGCCACCTCTGGTTCTGTTGTCACTTCCCTTTTACACAGTTGAAAATACCTCAGAAGCTACATTATTCCATTTTATCCTGAATCTACACCATCATTTTATTTCCTTTTTGTGTTGTACATAAATATATTTTACTGGCACATTAGAGTTGTACATAATGATGGGATTTGTTGTTACCTATTTGTACATGGACATGATATAACAACACAATTTGGCTAATTTCACTCCCCAGCACTTGTCCCTTCCCTCCCCACTTCCCACCCCCTGGTCCCTTTCCTTTACTGATCTCTGATTCTCATGAGATCATCCCCACTTTTCCTTTTTCCTCTCTAGCTTCCACATATGAGGGAAAACATAGGCCCCTTGACTTTCTGAGTTTGACTTATTTCACTTACCATGATGGTCTCTAGTACCATCTATTTTCCTGCAAATGACATAATTTCATTTTTCTTTATGGTTGAATAAAACTCCATTGTGTATATACACCACATTTTCTTTATCTATTCATCCATTGATGGATGTGTAGTCTGGTTCTATAGTTTGACTCTTGTGAATTGTGCTGCTGAACATTGGGTATGCATGTATCACGATAGCATGGTGACTTCAGTTCTTCAGGATAAATACTAAGGAGCGCACACCACCATTTTGAAGAGAAGACTCTGCTGTGCATCTCCTCTTCTCTTTGTACATTCCTTTTTCACTCCAGATAATCTCCTCCTGTTTGCAGGTTTATTTCTGAAATATGTCAGGAAAAGGTGTTTGGCCCACACAATTTGATCTGCTGTGGTTTCCAAAATGTTTTGGAGATTGTTTGGGGGAGTGGATAGGTTAGCTTCTTTCTGGTCAGAAACTGGGTAGTTTTATTATGGTAGTAAACATATCCTGTTTTCTATCTTACTCTTGATACTGAGGATTAAACCCATTAAACTCTACTACTAAGCTACACACCAGCCCTTTTTATTTTTTATTCTGAGACAGGGCCTCACTAAGTTGCTGAGGCTGGCCTTGAAGTTGTGATCCTCCTGCCTCTGCTTCCAGAGTCACTGGGATTACAGGCATGTGCCACTGCTCCTGGCCTGTTTCCTGATTTTAGATGGTGGAAAGAAAGAAAAAAAAGGAAAGAGGGGGCTGGGGTTGTGGCTCAGTGGTAGAGTACTAGCCTAGTATGTGTGAGGCACTGGGTTTGACACTCAGCACCATATAAAAATAACTAAATAAAAGTACTGTGTCCATCTATAACTAACTAAATAAATAAATAAAGGAAAGAAAAGGAAGAAGGAAGAGGAAATAAAGCATTAAAGAAACCAATGACAATACCCAGCAACTGTTTGTGTGTGCATTAAAGGATAATTTTGTAGGAACAGCTTGCATTTGCAAATAATACAAATGCACCTCTGGCCCACCAGGAAGAGGGGACCAACCATTGCAGCAAACCACCTGCCAGCTACAAGATTATACGTACCCATCTTTTCCATTCTCAGTGTTTGAAAACATGTCAACACATTCACTTATTAACAATTCTCTTTCTTGCTTCTGTGGAGAAACAGGTCAGTGAAGGGACTCAAGAGATTAGACTGCCGAGGGAGATGGGAGGACTTTGAGACCCGGATACCTTAATCCTTGAGGCTCCTCCTCAGGGCAGCTCTCAGCAGAGACCTGTGAACATGGTGGCCCACATGGAGTTACAGGGAAGGTGGAGAAGGGACTTGAACAAAAGGTGTGTGGGAGGGTGTGTCAGGAGGGCCATGAGGTAATGTTCCCAGAGTTCTCTGAGCCTTCTAGTTAAAGGACCATTTATCCACGCGTTATTATCCTGGCCATTACTTGCATCTGTAATAACAGCCATGACAATGGATGCTGCAAAGGTCAACCCTGGGGCTCCTGTTGCCTAATGCATTCAGTAAAGGCTGGAGGCGGAAATGAGTTGATGAAGTTTGTTGTTGATCCAAACGCGTTTCAGCTGGCTGAGGCGGTGGAGGCCTGTGAGAAACCCCAGATGGATTTAATCTCCTCTGGGCCCCAGGCAAGGATGGCAGCTAAAATCTAACTTGAACACATACAAGGTAAGGTATGCAGAGCTCATCTCCGCATCTTTTGTGAGAGGCAGGACTCAGGGTGGAGCCCTGAGAGGCAAGGGCCTGCCATTCCAATCAGGCAAAGGTCCTCCTTAGTCGCCACTGCACATAGTGTGCCTGATGGCGCAGGGCTCTGGGCTCTCCTCTTGAAGACTTGCTGGACCCCCAGAGATCAGGGCTGCCCTTTTCTGTCTGGAGTTGTCTCACGTCGCACCTGCCTCTCCTGGGTAGGATTGTAGCAGTTCTACCCCTTCATCTCACTTGAGGAAAAGGAGGCCCTTAGGGGTGGAGAGACCTGCCCAAGTTCATCCAACTCCATGGAGGCCGAGCCTCGACCAGGCTTGACTTCCACTTGGAGGATCTCCACTTTACCTCATCTGCAATCCCCTCACCCAATCTGAGGCAGGCAAATAGTAGCCTCACAGCCCCCAGCTATGGGGGATAGGAAGCCGAGAGACCACCCAGTTCACATTCACCCCAATTGTGCCTTTCAGCAAATGTTTTTTGAACTTATTACATTTCATGTACTGTCATGCATGGGGAGAAGGTTTAGAGGCCGACCTTGGTCACTTAATCCCTCAGAGTTTGACTTCCTCATCTGGAAGAATGTGCCTAACACATACGGAGAGTACACCTTGAAAGGTGGCTGGATGAGATGGGAACCAGGCCCTCCCGAAGTGCATGTCTCTCAGGGGAGCCAAATTCATGAACAAAGACACAGAGTGGGTCTGGACAAAGTGGCTTAGGAGCAGAGGAAGGAGTAACTAACTCTAAGATGTACCAGTGTTTGCTCTGCCACTTACCAGCTGGATGACCACAAGCCAGTTCTTCAACTCTCTAGAGGAGCCAGAATTTTCTCAATTATAACATGGCATGAAGTAAGTAGCACATGAACGCAGGGTTATACATTCATGAATTGGAGATAATGAGAAACACTTGACACTCGGTTGGCATCAATGAAATAGATCATTATTTTGGAGGGTAAAGTCAAAGAAATCGCAAAGAGGTGACACTGGAGTTGGTTTTTTTTTTTGGGTGCTGGGGATTGAACCCAGGGCCTTGTGCTTGCAAGGCAAGCACTCTACAGACTGAGCTATCTCCCCAGCCCCTTGAATTGGGTTTTAAGGGATGAACAGAGCCCAGCAGGCAGGGTGGTGCATGCCTGTAATCCCAGCGGCTCAGGAGGCTGAGGCAGAAGTATCTCAAGTTCAAAGCCAGCCTCAGCAATTTAATGAGACCCTGTCTCAAAATTAGAAAGGACTGGGAATGTGATTCAGGGATTGAGCACCCCTGGGTTCAATCCCTGATGAGAGAGAGAGAGAGAGAGAGAGAGAGAGAGAGAGAGAGAACTTAAAGAGAGATGACAGACTGAAGGACAAAGGCAGGGAGACTCAGAAGGATAAGATGTTTAGAGAAGAATAGTAGCTTGGAGGTTCTGGAGCAGGGCTGTGTAAGGGAGCTAGCTGTGGTGGGCTTCGTGCCCAAGGTAAAAATATTCGGATGATAAGGGCCACTGGGGGCCCTGATCAAATAGGCATTTATAAGATAAGTTTCATTAGCACTTTCATGGCTAACTTTTATTTCTGTTTTGTCAAGAATCATATTATAAGTCGTAATACAATGGTGATAAACTTCTGAGTAGCTATCAGAACTCTGCCAGTTGCAAGTGACAGAAAACCAAAGTCAGATTAGATGTGGCGATTTTAAAGTATGTCTAGGAATTCTTTGATTCTCCTCCCCTCCAGGGAAGGAGCCTGATTCCCATCCCCTTGAGTGGACTCACTTCTAACAAATAAGTGGAGGTGACAATATGTGACTTCAGACTAAGTCCACAGAAGGCACTGAGTCTTCTTCACTTGCCTGTCTTAGCTAGCTCACCTTGGGGAAGTTAGTGCCATGTCATGAGGCCACTCAATCAGCTAAGGAGAGCCATATGGCACGGAGCTGAAGCGGCATTGCCAGCAGCCGCGGTGGCTCAGCCTTCAGAGTCCTTGCTAACATCCTGACTGAAATCACGGAGGACCCTGTGCTGGAAGCATTTGGCTTAGAGTTCTCCCAATCCTTGACCTACAGAAACTGTGAAATGTTTGTTCTTTTACGATGCTAAGTTTTGCAGTTAATAAAGCAGGAATAGATAACGAATACACCGATTTATGCAAAGAGAACCATTAGTGCACATAACTGAGAAGTCTTGGATGTAAGAGACCAACGAATGTCACGTGGATTTGGTTTCTCCTCTTTTGTCTTCCTTTGTTGTGGCTTCTTTTCACAGTTTCCATGTAATGATTCCTGAAAGTTCCAGGTACATCCTCACTGCTGAGACCTTCCGGGAAAAGGACTGTGTACCTTTCTAGCCGGAGCGCCAGCAAGAGTTTCATTGTGTGTCCTTCGTTCTGACTGGGTCCCATGCCCAGTCCTAAACCCATTGTTGTGCTCTGATTGGTCAGTTGCCAATTGCCCCGCCCTAGTAATTGGGGGTGGGGTCAACTCCACCTGAAGCGCAGGGACTGGGTGGGGAGGTGCCTCCCCAGAGGAATATCAAGGCGCGGTTGCCAGGAGGGGGAAATGGTTGCCTGGCAGCGGAACAACAGGTATCCATTATACCCGCATTTGTATTGTACTTTTCAGTGCATGCCTGGGGCACATTATTCCAGCAAGCCACTGTGACCTCCTGGGTATTCCTGGAATGCTTTTGCTTCCTCATCTCTTTCAGGTCTTAAGTATCATCCTCCCTGAACATCTATTTAAATAGTGTAATCTCTTTCTACTTCTCAGCATACTATTTCCCTTCCTTGCATTGTTTTTCCTTAGAGCTTAACACAAATTATTTTACTTACTTATTTTCTTTTTAGTCCATCCTATTGAACTGTGAGTAAATGGTGATGCTCACCTGTAACCCCAGGCAACCAGGGAGGCTGAAACAGGAGGATCACAAGTTTGAGGCCAGCCTCAGCAACTTAGTGGGACCCTGTCTCAATATAAAATATAAAAAAGTGAAAAAGGCTGCAGGTGTAACTCAGTGGTAGACACCCCTGGGTTCAATCCCCAGTACCACCACAAACACCACAACATAGGAAGAAAGAGGAGGAGGAAGAGGAGGAGAAGTTGGGAGAGAAGAGAAAGAATGAAAAGAAAACTAAGCTTCATGGGGCAGGAACTTTGGTTCATTCTGATCCCTACTACATCTTCTGTACCTGAAACCATGCCTGGCACATAGTAGGTACTCAATAAATGATTGAATGAATGGATGCGCACACTCATTCTGTTAAGTAGGTGGGATGAAGGCAACTCTCCTGTTAAACATAAGGACCCTGAGACTTGAGAGAAAGATCCTGTTGGCACAAAGATTTAAAAAAGAACTTTTAAAACTCTAGTTGTTAAGTGTTAATGAGAAAACAGCAGAGGGGAACTTCATGCATTATAGTGTGTACCCACCAAGTGAAGGTTAAGTGATGCCCTGAAACAGTGGTTCAAATAGAGAAAGTGGCAGGAGACTTGAGTCATCGCTGGCACGCGGTAATGCAAGCATCCAGGATGCAAAAGAACCACCTGCTCCATCAGAGTCAGACCTAAATCGTGCTGGGAGTAGCAATTTAGTTTCAGCAAAAAAGCAACAGTCACATTTAAATTAATGTGACTAATTTGAATCTTACTGGTTTTATAGTTTCTTTTAAATAGAATTTGTAAGCTTGTTTCAATTTTATTGTTGATGGTAAGCCTAAAATGTTAAGTTTGTACCTAGTTTTGCATTTGTATATATTTAAGGAACATTAAAGTGAAAATTAAGTAACTGTGAGGATTTGTATCCATTATAAAGAAACTTACTTAGTAATCAAGATGGCAAAACACTTTCCAAAGATTCCAACCCTGTGGTCATTAGAGGTATGAAGGAGGAGTCTGAGAAAGGTATTCTTGGGTGACTGCTCAGAACTTCATAGCCAGGAACTTCAATACCACCTGGTGAGGCCTGCCTCTCACTTTGCAGGCAAGTGCACTTTGTCAGGGACCAAGAAGTTCTTATTCTGAGAACATTCTGATCTTTACAATAAGCAGCAGCGCCCCTCCCTTCCCGCCGGCGCAAACTTCACCTTCCCGGCGGCGCGAACCTCACCTCCCTGCCGGCGCGAATTTGCACCCTATCAGGAACCCAGCAGAAGAACACAGCCAACCAGCCTGCACCTTGTCACACCCCTCCTTCCCTCAGTATAAATACCCCTGTGTGAACAATAAAAATTTGCAGCTTGATCAGAATTCCTGTCTTGCTGCCTCTCCCTGCGTCTCTTGTCCCTTCATTCCTTCTCTCTCAGGTTTGCGGTCCCGTGTTGATGTCCCGCGGGTCGGGACAGCACTTGACCCAGAAACTCCAGTCTTTTCCCCTGACCTTGTCCTGTCTCTCATATTAGAATACCTGTCTTCCAATGCTGTCCCATCATTTCCCTAGAAGTGACTTGGGCAGGCCTCTGGCACTGAGCATCCATGGGAGGCCAGGGGACCCTGTTGCTAAGAGCTCCCCTGCCACCATCCCCAACCTGGAAACGCCTGCAGGCTCCCGAGGGGAGGGGCTTTCCTCAGGAGGAATTTCCCAGCTGTGATGTGAGCGTTTGCTTTGGTCTTGGGTGGGAGTTAGAGGTAACTGGGAAGTGCTCCCAGCCCTCCCTGGGTCTCAGGCAGGGCAGTGTCGGCATGTCTATCTCTGTCTGCTCTCAGAGATCAGCTCAGTCGGGAAGATTTCTGAGGGTGCTGCTGCTTCAGTATTATTCCTAGAATTTGGGGTAGAAGTATAAACATGATCACTGGGGGAAAAAGAGGGTTCAGATGTTCTATCACCTGAGACCAGAGAATTGGGAACCAAAGAAAATGTCTGCTTACTCCAGGACAGTTGTTTTGTTGTTGTTGTTCAGTATGGGGAACTGATTTCAAGGCCTTGTGCATTCTAGATGAGTGCTCTACCATTGACCTACATCCCCAATCCTTTTTAAAATTTTAGTTTGCTAAAGTGCCCATGCTGGCCTCGAACTTGCGATCCTCCTGCCTTAGCTTCACGAATGGCTGGGATTCTAGGTGGGCACCACTGTGTCTGACTTCTGATCAGTCATTTCTTAGGGATCCTGCAAGAGGGAAACTGCTGACTGACCCCTTGTCCCCTACCAACCTCGGGTGGGAGAGGGAGGAGTGGCCACATGGCAAACAGCCCCAGTCAAGCCGAAGCTGGTGGCTGGGAGTCACTTGGTGAAGGCTGTGAGTGGCTGCTGAGGCACACAGGAATGTAATGACTCAACTTCTCCAGCACCCACTTCTCAGGAAGCCTAAGAACTGCGAAATACTTCTGTGGACTATGGCAGAGGACTGGCCTCCAGGGCTGCCGTGGATTGTTGGGGAAACTGAGGCAGAGAGAGAGAGAGAACTTGACTAAAGCCAGATTTCATTTGGCCATGATTGAAGTGGCATACCTACTGTGTTAGGCTGTGCATCCTCCTGTCCCTGAGAGGAGCAGAACCTTCTGTCCTAACCATAGAGCATAAGAATGCTTAGGAGAGAAAATGTGGACAAAGGGTTCAAATAAAGCAGAGAATGATTTCTCAGTTGCAAATGGTATGCCTTGGAAGTTCAGAGGAAAGCGAGTCTATTAATTAGATTGCTACTGGGACCAGGGACAAAAGTGAAGCCTCCAAGTCCTTGAGATATCTCAGAAACCATAGTTTTTCCTACCTCCTTCTAGCCTTCTGCAAATATAGGTTGTGTATCCCTTATCCGAAATGCTTGGGTCTTGAAATGTTTCAGATTTTTAAAATTTGGGAATATTTACATATACATAATATGATATCTTGGGGATGGGATTCAAGTCTAAATACAAAATTCATTGATGTTTCATACATACCTTGTACATATAGACAGAAAGTAATTTTACAACTTATTTTTAGTGCACCTCTGTGCTTGTGAGTGTGTGCGTGCGTGTGTGTGTGTGTGTGTGTGTGTGTGTGTGTGTGTTGTACAGGGAATTTAACCCAGGGGTCCTTTACCACTGAGATATATCCCTGTCCTTCATATTTTTTTATTTTGAGACCGGGTATTGCTAAGTTGCTGAGACTGGCTTCAAATTTGAGATCCTTCTGTCTCAGCCTCTGGAGCTGCTAGTTGCTGGGATTATAGGCATGCACCACTGTGCCCGGCTTACACCTGTGTTTTGACTGCAACCCATCACATGAGGCTGGATGTGCACTTTTCCAAGGGTGGTATTATGCGGTCAGTCAGAAAGGTTTGGACTTTGGAGCATTCGAAGTTTTGAATTTTCACATTAGGGATACTCGCCTCATACTCTTGACGAGTATGCTCTTGAACTCTTCAGAAGAACCCATAAGGAGCCTGTTAGCATCACTCAGTGAGGTGAGAGAACTCAGGACACAAGGAGGGAAATCTCCAGATCTGCGGCTAGGGAGCTCATAGTGCTTTTAGTTTCCAGAATCTTGCAGATCCTACTTGCCTTTGTTTCCCCGCAGGGCTGTGTGGTCAATTACACACAGTAGGTCAAGCAGAAGGAACTAGTGAGAGTGAAAATGTCTGCTGCGTGCAGGCCCTGGGCTGGCACTCTGCCTCCTTTCTGTCACCTTGCCTGTCTAGTTCATTTTTGCCTTCTCAGACTGTACCTGTTGGTGGCTGTTAGAAGGTTGAATTCTAGGAAAGGAAGCCCATGGTCTGGGGACCCTGGCTTCAGGAGGACCAGGGCTTTTATGGGGCCTGCATCCTGTCTGGAGCAGAGTGAGTGTGGGGAAGTACCCCCAGAACTCACAGGCATCTCCATGCTTCCTTCTTTCCCAGGGAGGTTGGGTCATCCACCCCAGAGCGAGATTCTTTCAACAAAAAGCACCTGTGGCTCTCGGAGTGACTCACTGAAGCAGCTGCCCAGAGTGTGGGTGATGGATGAGGCAGGCGTCTGAGCTGCTGCGGAGGAGCAGGGAGTGTGGTGGAGGGTGGGATGGGGGTGTTTTTCTCTTCCTCGAGCAGCTCCACAGAAAGGCCCCAGCTGCTGGAGGAAGAGACTCGGTGTCCTCACCACTGCCCTGAGGGAGCTTCTTGGGTCTCTGTTCACACCCATTGGTGTGTGTAATGGCAAGAACCCTGCCCACAATCTGGGTTCCTTTGTGATTGCGCCCAGAGAAATCCCAAGAATGGATAATAAAAGGACACTGGGCCTCTGGAAAGAAGGAGTCAGTACTGTTTCCTAGGTAAGTCTTCCTACTATGCCCATTTTCCATCTTACCTCGCTCCATTTTGATTTTACATGTAAACCCAGGGATTTTTTTTTTTTTTTTTCATTATTAGTGATTGAATCCAGGGCCTCCTGCATGCTGGGCAAGTGCTCTACCACTGAGCTATATCCCTAGTTCAAAATAATTTTTTTTTTTTTTTAGATGGGTTCTTATTATGTTGCCCAGGCTGGTCTGAATTCATGAACTCAAGTGGTTCTCCTGTCTCAACTTCCTGAGTAGCTGGGATTACAGGCATCCTACCACCACACCCAGCTAGAATTTTTTTTAAAGAGCTGTTTTTCTTAAAACTTTTTATTGAAAAGTCATCTAAAATATATTTGCTCCAGCTTTCCACCAAAGGAAATCAAACCAAAACAGTTCTCATCAGGACCAAACAGCCCATCCCAACAATCATGCATTGAAAAGTTATTAAGCATCTACTATTTATTCTAAGAGGGACAGGACATCATTTGTCTTACTTGCTCTTGTATCTTTTTATTTTTTATTTTTATTTTGGTGGTTCTTGGGGATAGAACCAGGGCCTTTCCCATGTCAGGCAAGCATTCTACCACTGGGCAACAACCCCAGGTCCCTGCTCCTGTGTCTTAACTTTATTTCCATCACAGTGCCAGGCACAGAGCAGTGGCCTGATAGTTGTTCATTCACAAATTTTGTTCATTCATAAAATGACTGAATGAAATTTGGGGAAGTAATAAAATATGCATGTTGTTGTTCCCTCCCTGGAGCAGAGAACAAAGCCACAAATCAATGGCAGCAGTGATGGGCGTTATGTATTCAAATGACCCAAAAGCATAGTAAAGGATTTAAGCCATAAAAAGAGACCACTATTTGCTCACCATAATGGCTCACTTTATGTTTGTTTACTTATTTATTTCTGCTTTAAAGTGACAATACCAGGTGGAAGGAGGATCTAGAGTAATGGAAATCCTCATCCCTTGCTGCTAGGAGAGTAAGTTGTTATAGTCAATTTGAAAAACTGGCAACATTTACTAAAGTAAAACATATGCCTACCCAATGACCCTGGCAACTCCTTTCTTAGGTATATGCTCAAGAGAAATGGATGCATATGTTCATAAAATACACATAAAAATGTTCATAGTAGCTTTATTCATAGCAACTCCAAAATGTAAACAATGCACATGGCCCATCAACTGGAAAATGGATAAATTACTTAGGACATACTGATGCAACTAAACAAACCAGAACAAAACCCACACCAAAAAAAAAAAAAAAAAAAAACAAAACTACTGATGTAAACCACAATGTAAATGAATCTTGTAGGCATTTAATTGAGCTCAAAATCCAGAAACCAAAGTTTATGTATTTATATGAAGTTCAAAAACAAAATAAAAATAATTATTCATGATATGAAGTCAGAATGGTGGGTACTTGTGTGATCTGAAAGTCTGGATTGGAAGGGGTTTGAGAACCTGAGGTGCTGGAAATGCTTGGTATTCTGACCTGGGTGGAGGTTACATGGGTGGAGACGTGTACAATTTTACTGAGCTCTGTGCTTAAGATTAGTGCATACGAGAGATGCTGCATTGGTGAGTGAGTGCCGATCGCTACTGAAGACCTGAAGAGAATTTGGCTGCCGAGGACATTTTGAAGGTTTTGTTGGCTGGAAGAGGTGTCTCTGGAATTCCATCCCTAGATCTTTCTTTGGGATTTGAAGAAAACTAAATTAGGACCATGGGGACACAGAAGGTGACCTTTGCTATCTCTGTTGCTACAATCGGCTCTTTCCAGTTTGGCTACAACACTGGAGTCATCAATGCTTCTGAGACTATCATAAAAGACTTTCTCAACTACACTTTGGAAGAGAGGTTAGAAGACCTTCCCAGTACGACATTGCTCACAAGCCTTTGGTCCTTGTCTGTGGCCATCTTCTCTGTTGGTGGTATGATGGGCTCCTTTTCAGTTGGACTCTTTGTCAACCGCTTTGGCAGGCGCAATTCAATGCTTATTGTCAACCTGTTGGCCATTGCTGGTGGCTGCCTCATGGGGTTCTGCAAGATTGCTGAGTCAGTTGAGATGTTAATCCTGGGTCGCCTGATTATTGACCTTTTCTGCGGACTCTGCACAGGTTGTGTGCCCATGTACATTGGAGAAGTGTCACCCACTGCTCTGCGGGGTGCCTGTGGCACTCTCAACCAGCTGGGGATCATCATTGGGATTCTGGTGGCTCAGATCTTTGGTCTGGAATTTATCCTGGGCTCTAAAGAACGGTGGCCTGTGCTGCTGGGCTTAACAATCATTCCAGCTATCCTACAAAGTATAGCCCTTCCATTTGCGCTGAAAGTCCTAGATTCTTGCTCATTAACAGAAAAGAAGAGGAGAATGCTAAGAGGATCCTCCAACGGTTGTGGGGCACACAGGATGTGAACCAAGATATTCTGGAGATGAAAGAAGAGAGGGTTAGAATGTCACAAGAAAAGCAAGTCTCTGTGCTGCCGCTCTCTAGATCGTCCAGCTACCAACAGCCCATCCTCATTTCCATCGCGCTCCAGCGCTCCCAGCAGCTCTCTGGGATCGATGCTGTGTTCTATTACTCAACAAGAATCTTCAAGGACGCAGGTGTTGAGGAGCCAATATATGCCACCACTGGAGCGGGTGTGGTTAGCACTATTTTCACTGTAGTTTCTCTGTTTCTGGTGGAGAGGGCAGGAAGAAGGACTTTACATATGATAGGCCTTGGAGGGATGGCTGTGTGTTCCATCATGATGACTATTTCTTTGTTATTGAAGGATGAGTATGATTAGATGAGCTTTGTCTGTATCACAGCTGTCTTGGTCTATGTGGCCTTCTTTGAGATTGGACCAGGCCCCGTTCCGTGGTTTATTGTGGCTGAACTCTTTGGACAGGGACCACGCATGTTGTCTAATGACAATGTGTTTCAGATGGAAACTTAGTTTAATTTCTCAGAAGAGTCATTTGCCTGTATAAAAAAAAGCTACTGGTTTCCTTTGGGACTTTTCTTTAAGATTGTAGTTTATAGTATTACTTGAAATCTAATGGTTACTAAGATGGGTGTTATAGTTAATGGCGGTTGATGCGTTTTAATTTTGGATGGAGTCCAGAGAAGGGAAGGGTATTTGCAGAAAGCTTTCTTCCCTTCCCAACCACTTCCTTAATCCAAACAACCCCTTCTCCTGATAGTGGACTCATGTTTTAAGTAACTCCATTACCTATCTGGTGGCAGAGCCCTCCAAATGAAAAACCTAAAAAAAAGTGGTTCCTAGGGGCTGGGGAAATAGCTCAGTCGATAGAGTGCTTGCCTTGTAAGCACAAGGCCCTGGGTTCGATCCTTGCTCCCCCCCACACACACACAAAAAAAATTGGTCCTGCTAGATGTTCAGTATTTCTTCATTTTGTTAAGATTTTATATGTTTTAACTTTTTTAAAAGGGATTCAAAGGAAAATGTTTATAGCTAACTTGGAATTTGTAACCTCAGCTCTGGGAAAGGTTTTTTCTTTTTTTTAAATGATTATTATCTAGTTTCAGTATGTTGTTGCTCTAAGGTCATGGCATGCCTGCCTGTCTGTGTCTGTTACATGTCAAATTACCCTTATTACCATGTTACCCTGATACTATATCAGGTACCCTTAGGGGACTTGAATCTTTCTGATAGACACATTTGAAATAGTATGAGTAAATGTACAGTGTAGCCCACACTTGAGAATATGAATGTATGTGCACTGTCACTTTGCTCTGGTTGAAAGTAGTTTATTGTTTGTTCCTATAGCCTTCTTTGGATAGATTGTATTAAAACTCATCCCTGTGTACATAGGTAACACTGCCTCAGCCAGGTGGAACTTTAGATTCAGGTTCATCTGGCTACCTTTCCCTATTGGAGTTGTAGGGCTCAGCCTCACTACACATGGGAGGGACAATGGGAATAGGAAAGAGTGTAAGATCAGGGCATTTGACTCTTGGGGACGTTGGATATGGGGAGAAGGAGGCATTGTTTTGAGAGAAACAAAGGAGGACTTGATTCTAACTGGAGTGTTTCAGAGGGTTATACATGGTGAGATTTACTCCTGCCCCATACAGGTCCTGGACACCTCCACAACCATCTCCTCATTCCCCAGTGCATTTGTAAGTGGAGATTGACCCTGAGGACACACCCTCTCTCCCTTTTTCATACATTGCCTGATCCCCCCCCTTTCCCACGTTGGTACTTACATGTCAGATCCTTTAGCCAAACTGTTGCATATAACAGTATTTTATTCCCCAGTTCTCATCAGTCCCTCTGGTCATTGAACCTTTGGATGCAAACTCACATAACTATGGAGTAGCCCTTTGTTGGAAAAGAGGACTTCTCAGACTTCTTCTGGCTCCTCTGCAAGTTGGCAGTTATGCAGAGTAGAACTTTTCCCACTTTTCAGTGACCAGGTTGTGAATATTTCCATATGGATTTTCTATTAATGTTATTGTGGTTCTTTGTTTTGAAATAAAAATTCTGAATGTACATATGATTAAAAAAATTAGTCCATACAATTAATGTACTTTATTGTATGTTATGCCCTAACGTTAAAAAAAAAAAGAATGTTATGAACATACCTTAACATCCCTACAAAAAATTTGAAAATTTTTAGTGACCATGTTTCCTGTATAGAAGGTGGTGTCATATCAGGATTAGTATCACCAGTGTCATGTCACTAGTGTGATTCTGCTAGTAAGAAGAGGGGTCAGCTCATCCATTCACCAGCTTTGGCCCATTAGGGCCTCCTCCCTTATTGAGAAGACTGAGACCCTTAGCTACGTTTCTACCCATTTCCTGACCCTCTTCCCACATACTGTCCTTACATCCTTCCCATTCTTACTCCTGTCTTCTTTCCTCAGAAGACCAGGGTCTATCTTCTTATTCATGGCCCATTCAACGGGTATCCCTGAAGCCAACTTGGTCCTGTTTCAAGAACTTCATGCCATCCCTAACTTTCTTTTGCTTACATTCTCAAACCTTTCCTCTCAACTGGATCCTCCTTCTCAGGCTATAAACAACTCAAGTTTCTCCAGTTTTAGAAGAAATCCTTTGGTCGCAATCTCCCTTCTAGTTACTGCCCATTGCTTTTCACCCCTTCTTTTTAAAAAAATATATTTGTAGATGTAGACGGACACAATAGCTTTATTTATTTTCATGTGTTGCTGAGGATTGAACCCAGTGCCTCACAAGAGCTAGGCCTGTGTTCCATCACTGAGTTACAACCCCAGTCCCTGTATTTCCCCTTATATATTTGCTGTCTTCATTTATTCACCCCCTAGTTCTTCTTTCTTGCTTGCTTATCCTCCTCCTCCTTCTTACAAGGATTGCACCCAGGGGTGCTTAACCACTGAACCATATTCCCAGCCCTTTTGGAGACAGGGCCTTGCTAAGTTGCTGAGGCTGGCTTTGAACTTGCAATTCTGCCTCAGCCTCTGAGCAGCTGTGACCACAGGCTTGCACCACCAAGCCCATCTCTCCTAGTGTTTCTTAAACTCACAGCTTCAGCCACTACTTAGATCTACTAAAATCCCTGGTCTATGGATTTTAGCAGAGTGGCTGAACCTGTCATATCCAAAGAATACTTTTTAGGCCTTACCAGACTTTTCTGATGTAGCTGATACTGCTGGTTTCTCTCACTTTGAAAACTAATTCTCTTGACTTGCTCAACACGATAAGTTCCAGCCTCTCCTTGTTCCTGGATGATCATTTTCCTCTCTGTCTCTTTCAGGGGTCTGGTTCTCTCTCCACGTATTGCAGGTCAGGGATCTGGCTTGGTTCTCCTCTCATCTCCATGTAGGCATCCTTCATGATTATCTCATGGTGTCAATACCACCCTTGTGTAGATGACTCTCATATCTGTTTCCCTTGAGGTCAGGGTTACGCATTCAAACTGTTTCCTGGGCAACTGAACCTGGACATTCTAAGGGGACTCCACGTTTGGAGTGTTTAAATTCAATTCAAGATTTGCTCTTAAACCTTGTCTTCTGTTCTGTCTCAGTTGGTTGTACTTCCACCATTCCTCAGATCACCCAAACTATAAGCCCCTGGTTAAAGCAGAGTTTCTCAACCTCAGCACTATTGAGATTTGGGGCCAGAAAATTCCCCGTTGTGGGGAGGCTATTCCATACATTGTAGGATGTTTAGTAGCATCCCTGACCTCCATCCATCTGATGTCAATAAGAACCCATCTGTTGTGACAATCAAAAATGATTACACATTGAGCCAGGTGCCGTGGTGCATACCTGTAATCCCAACAGCTCGGGAAGCTGAGGCAGAAGGATCTCAAATTCAAAGTCAGTCTCAGCAACTTAGAGAGGCCCTGTCTCTAAATAAAATATAAAAAAAGGGTTGGGGATGTGGCTCAGAGGTTAAACACTCTGGGTTCAATTTCCCGGTACCAAAATCTACCCCCAAAACAAAAAAATGATTACATATTGATAAATATCCCATGGGAGCAGGTGTCTGAATAGTCTGTGATTGAGAATCACCGGATTAAAGGTATGGGTCTAGGAATCACTGTGCAAATTTGGACTAGCTACTTGAACCAGGCTTGTTTTTGCTCTTAGAAGGAGCTTAAATAAGATAACACACTGTAGGTAAAGTACATTTTCTTCCCATATTGGGTATCAATGAAGACTCCTGTCTCTTCCATGTATCCAATACAATTCCCAGGTGTCTCCATTTTAGCTCTTAAGTATTTTGTCTACCCACTATTCTCCTATGTGGATTATTGCAACAGCTCAGCAACTGGTCCAGCCAGCCTGTTTCCTTAGACCCACACTTGACACCGCACACGAGCCCACCTCTGCAGCACCGCCTCCCGCCCCCACCCCTCCTGACCTCGTTCTAGTCCCGTCATGTCGGGATGCAGGCATCCCCTGTGTACCCTGCTGGTTCCTGCCCTGATTAGCTCATGCTGTTTCTTCTGCCTGGAATAGGCTCCCACACTCTATCTGTCCACTCTCATTCCTTAAGGCTCACTCAAGTTTCACCTCCTCCAAAAAGGTAAACATGGGGCCTCCTTTCCCATGCGGGTTTGTGTTCCCTCTGTGTGCCTGCAGAACCCCCTCAGATCTCTTCCTGCACCCTCTCATGGCATCACGTTTTTGTTTCTGCATCTGTCCTTGCTGGGCCATGTGGGGCAAGGATTGTCTTTTTCATCTCTGTGTACACAACGTCTAGCACATGTCCTAACAGACGGTGCTCAGAAATATTTATTGAGTGAATAAATAGATATAGCACCATCATAACCCTCTATGCTAGGTTTAGAGCCATAGTTTAGAAGTGGTTATAAAATAGTCCATAAATCCACTGCCTCTGTGATTCCTTGGCCAGCAGCTTGTGGAAGGCACAGTGCTGATGGTGACACTTGCATAAACGTGTGTGGGTGACTAATGATGCGTGGACCAACACCGCCAATATCTGCTTACAACAGCATCAGCTGGCTTCTCCAAGAATCAGAGGCACTTTCTTTGCCTTTTCCATACACGGCCTCCCAAGCATTTTAATTCAGGGACCTTCCTGTCAGTGAATGTATTCTCTTAACTCCTTTGCTCACCTCTGGATTGACAAATTTGCGTGTATGTGTGCATGTGTGTTTGTGACTTGCAGTTAACCCAGTCATTCATTCTGCAGATACAGTTGTCCCTCCATTTCCTTGCTTCTGAATCTGCAATTCAACCAACCAGATTGAAGATATCCTGGATATTATATATGCCGAATGTATACACTTATTTTTCCTGTCATTATTCTCTACATTACACAGTGTAACAACTATTTACATAGCATATACATTGTATTAGGTATTAAAAGTAACCTAGAGATGATTCAAAGTATACAGGAAGATGTATGTAGGTTTTACATAATATTATGCCATTTTTATATAACAGACTTGAGCATCTGCAGATTTTGTTATCTGCAGGGGTCTTGGAACCAATCCCCCTGAATAGGAAGGATGACGATATAAATTAAGCTATCATGCTAGGTACTGGGGTGCAAGACTGACACTTCTGCTGCCCACGGCAGAACCACCTATTGAAGCAATTACTACTGATTTCCAGACTCACCATCCCACAGAGGAGCCCACCTGAATGTGAGTCCTGCCTCTCCCTGGGATCTGTCATGGTTGGACTAACAGGTTTCATCCTCCTTAAGTCTGAGAAAGGTCCACCTAGGTACCAAGCAGCAGTATAGTCAATCTTGCCCTCCTTCCTCATTCAGTAACAGTACTGTTATTGTTTATCTGGCATAAGGTTACAGTATTGGCCTTCTGAGTACTGAGCCTGCTAAAACTCTCCTCCAGCTCAGCTCTTTGAGCCTCAGTTTCCTCATCTGTCAGGTGTGTGTATGTGGGAAGGGGCTATGCTGTAGGGCCCTTCTTCCCAGTTTTTTGGGTGGTGTCGGGTCTGTGTGAGGGGAAGGAGGCCACACGATGATACCTCTGGTAGCAAAGACTGCCCATGGGGACACCGGGGAGCCGCGATGCAGCCGCCACTCAGAAAGCCCGCGGCGGAGCAGTCCCCTGAGTCTAAGTGCCGGCCCAAGAGGACCCTGTATCGAGGCGGGAACGCTCGGTGGCCTCAGAGAACCATTTACTGGCAAGAAACCTGGCTCCCACAGGGCAAGGATCAGACGGGTCGCGGCGGGAGGGGTCGGGGTGGTGGTGGAGTCAGGAAATTCCCAGGAAATTCCTTTCCCCTGGGGCCCCGCCCCGACCCCTTTCCTAGGGTGCCGACTTGTCCAGACTCAGGTTCCCTGAGAAGGAAAAAATAAAATGCTCCTGCGCTCTCGCCGCGCTTCTCCAGCCCCCGCCGGGCCGGGGGTTTGAAGAGCGCGTGGGAGCGCAACAAGGCCAGTGCGCCCAAGTTCGGGGCCTTCTCTCGGGCGGGGAATGGGTCCAATTCCCGGAGGCTCCCGGGGTTCCCGAGCATGCTGTCGCTCGGTCCCCGCGCTCTGGAGGCGTCCCCCGGCTTCGGTCCCGTTTAGCTTAAGCTGGTGTCACATGAGCCGCGGGGGAGTGGGAACCCGGAGAGTGGGCGGGGGCGTGCGCGCCGGGAGGGGTCCGCCTAGTCCACCTATATGCACGGCAGCCCGCCTGACGGATGCCAGGAATTCCCAATGAGAGGCGATGGGGGGAAGTTTGGGCAACTCGGTCTGGCCAATGGAGAACCTCGGGAGGGCTCTGCCCCTTTCCCCCGCCCCCGCCCGCCTCGGCTCCCGCAGCGCGAGTGTGTCCGTCTCGCTCAGTGTGCGTGGAGATTAGGTCCGAGCGCCCGCCCCGAGGCAGGCCGTCCGCGAGCTCCAGCCGCCGCTGTCTCCGCCAGCAGCCGCAGCCTCCGCGAGCAGCGCCGCGGCGGAACCCGGCGCAGGGGAGCTAGCCCGGCCCCGCCAGCCCAGCCCAGCCCGGCCGACTCCCTCCCCACGCCGGGGCAGCGCCGCCGCCGCCCGTAGAGAAGGTGGAGGAAGAAATTCAGCCCCCAGCACGCGCACACCATCATGGACCATTATGATTCCCAGCAAACCAATGACTACATGCAGCCCGAAGAGGACTGGGACCGGGACCTGCTTCTGGACCCGGCCTGGGAGAAGCAGCAGAGAAAGGTTAGCCGCTCTCGCCCTCCCGCCGCAGCCCCCAGGCCCCAGCCCCCAGCCCCCAGCCGGGACCAGCTCCGCCCGCCGCGCTTCGGGCTCCCGGCTCCGAACGGGTTCCGGGCGCGCACGGGCGGGGGCGGGGACTGCGCGGCCACAGCGAGGTGGGGTGTTGGGTTACAGGCGCGGGGCGGAAGCGGGGAGCGCCCCTGCCCCAGAGCCCGCGAACGGCGAGCTCCGGCACGGGGAGGTGGCGCCGCCGGCGGGCAGGTCGCCTTGAGGCGGGTGATCCCGGCTACCGGGCTACTGCCGCATCCATCCCCGCGTAGGCAGGGAGCGGAGGCGGTGCTCCTGAGGTTGGGGCTGAGACCCCAGCTCGGTGGCTGCCTACTTGGGATCGTTTTCCCCTTCCCTTCCCCGCCCCCTGGTCGCCTCCATATGGCGTGCTGTGGCAGCGCGCTTCCTGGACCGCCCAGGGCTCAGTACCTGAGAGGCTAGCTGCCCCCGTCTCCATGCTCCCAGCTCCAGCCCGCAGGCGGTCGGGAGAGCCAGCGCTGGAGGGCTTGGCGGCAGTCTCCGGATCTGCCTGGAGGTGGACCTGCTGGAGTGCAGTTGGGGCCGAGAAAACCCGGGGGGCGTCCGCTGGCTCTCCCTGGGCCCTGTGGGGGCGGGGTCAGGACCGCGAACCGTTTTATTGCTTAACTCAGTGGGTCGGTAGCTGTAAGCTTTGCGTCCGCGTCCTGCTCCTCCGATCCTTGCTTTTTTCCCTGGGGATGTGGGGAAGCCAATTTGGGCACCTTGATTCGAGTTGAGGGTCTCTAGGATGAGGAACCGCCTCCGGAGATAGCAGGGGTCAGGGGATCCCTGCTTAACCACGTAGTTGCGTCCCAGGCGCCGTGTGCATGGTACGCGCTGCGCCACTGGGGCTTGGGGCTGGGAAGCTGGTGATGGGACCCGGGCGTAGTGGCTGGTGGTAGGAAGAGGTCAGAAACCACTCTTGTTGGAGGAGTGTGCACCAACCCTGCTGCTACTTCCTGCCTGCTCGGTGAGCCCTTGCCCCAGGCAGCCACGTACCCTGAAACCCCCCCCCCCCCCCCCCAGCTGCCCGCTCCCATCCGGTCCCTCCCGGTTTCATACCCCCCCACACCCCGCTGATCTGGGAATGGGGGGGACAGGATGGCGCGTCCCTCTGGATAGTGCGGTTAGGGCTGGGCTTGAGGGAGAATGCTCATGTCCAAAAATGGTAACATTCATTCCCTTTTTTAAACTTAAAAGGGGGGGAGTTTAGAAAGCCGACTGAAGTTTTTTTTTTTTTGCCGAAGGCATCCTGGATTAGCTCACTCAGGAATCCTAAGCCCTGAAACCGTTCCCTTTTACTCACTTCATCAGACAAGCAGAGGTAATTTAAAACACACCACAATGAACTTCTTCAGAGTGGCGACCTGGCCCCTTGTGCCTGGGCTTCTGCTGGGCCTGGCACTATAAGGACATCGACCTAGGAAGGTCCGCTGGCTTTGAACTGACTTCTTTGTAATTTAACAGTTGCTTAAACACACCCACCCCTCTTCCTGTCACCTTCCTACAGGAGAGCTGGGGAATGAGGGACTGTTGCTACTCTCTTGGCTTATTTCTGGGGACCCTTGAACTTTTGATGGAACTGAAGATTGAATGAGAGATTTGGAAATGTCCATGAGGGATAAAGCTGTGGTGGAATGCCTATTTTTTTTTTTTTTTTAAATTTCATGGTAAAGCCTTCTTGAAAATAATTTTAAATTTAAATCTAAACGGAGTTTAAATTTAAATTGGATAAGAGTAGGAGGCATTAGGATGATGGATATCTTGGGATCTTCCATGGACAGTAGTAGAGAAGTCCTTGCTTGAAGCCTTAACTTGTGCCTGGGAGACACAGGAGTGGTAGGACTTTCCAGGAACCTGGTCCCTGGAAAAGGCTATGAGACTCAGTTCCTGGGGGACAGAGAGCCCCTTTTCCTTCCCATAGCATTCAGTATTACCAAGTGAATGAACATAAATTCCCAGGATTCCTGGTAGGAAATTTAGTCATCTAGGAGGCAAAGACAGCAATGTAAGGAGCTACATGGGTTGATATGTGCCAGGCACTGTTCTACTCATGTCACCTAGATTGTCCCAGTTGTTCCCAACAGCTCTATGAGCCAGGCAACATGAGGATGAGGAAACAGGGACCAGAGGGGGAAGTAGCCAGTCCTGAGCCCAGCTTCTCATTTGCCCCTCCTTTGGGGAGGAGGGAGGCAGGACAGGACAGCTGGGCTTGGCATCCGGAGACAGGATCTCTGGACCAGGGTCTCTCACTCACCTACTTCGTTAGTTAGGCTTCTAGGCTTCCTGACCGGGACTGGCAGAAGTATATCTGGTTCTGACTTGGAAAATCTGGTTTTAGGGTTTTTTTTTTTTTTTTTTTTGGTACTAGGGGTTGAACTCGGGAGTGTTTAACCACTAAGCCCCAGCCACAGCACCCTTTTAAAATTTTTAAAAAATTTATTGAGACAGTGTCTTGCTAAGTTGCTTAAGGCCTCACTAAGTTGCTGAGGCTCAACTTGAATTTGTGATTCTCTTGTTTTAGTCTCCTGAGTTGCTGGGATTACAGGTGTGTGCCCCCTTGCCCATTTTGGTATTGGGGATTGAAGCCAGGGGCAGTCTACCACTGAGCTATATCTCTAGCCCTTTTTACTTTTTATTTTGAGATGGGGTCTAAGTTGCTGAGGGTCTCACTAAGTTGTTGAGGCTGGCCTCAAATTTAAGATTCTCCTGCCTCAACTTCCCAAGTTGCTGGGATTACAGGTGTGTGCCACTGTGCCTGGTTTGGTCAAAGTTTTTAAAAAAATTTTCCCCTGCCATTTAATTCTCTGTTACCTTTTGTGGGTCTCAGTTTCCTTTTGGAAGAGCTTCTTCCTTGTACAGTCCTCAGCGTGGTGATAGGGATACAAGGAGGTGGTGTTACATAAGACTTAAAGCTACTTGTAGCTTTTGACACACTCTCTTCTGACCATGAGAGGGGAGGGGGTTGTGCTGGACCAGGGTCCACAAGTGGACAGAGGCCAACCGTTGGAGAGGGAGGCAGAGGAGGCATGGGAGGTAGTGTGGAATCCCAAGGTCACTGGGTGGGAGACTGAAGACCCTGTTTTTAGCCCTGGGGCAACGATGGCTAGTTGTGAGACTTTGGGCAAGCCGCTTATTTCTCTGAACTTTTATTTAGGTTGTTCCACACATGCTTTGTGAGCGCTGACCGTGAGCCATGCATGGTTCTAGGTGCTGGGAGCAGGGCACTGAGTGAGACAGACCAGGTCCCTGTTTTGGGGTGCTTCCATTATTTTTCCTGATCTATAAACAGGCTTCATTCCTGCCCTGCCGGCATTCCGGGGCTCCTGTGGGATTGTGATTAAACAGTGCAGTAGGAAATGCTTCCTTGATGGAGTTGAGGCGTGGTGCAGATGCAGGTGGGAGTGTGAGCAGGCAGGAGGCACAGTTCAAGGAGCTGCATGGGGTTGGCTGTGGCTTGTCCCTTCAAAGAATGTTTTAGTGCAGAGTTGTTCAGGCCGGTCTTCACACCAGACCCAGATTGTGGTGATCTAGGGATGGGGTACATGGAGTAGAGGAGTACCTGTACTTTACTAGCTTTCAGGTTCTCCCATATTCCAGGCTGGGCTCTAAAGCCATCTTCCCTAGGAGCAGTTGTTCTTTTCAGGATGGCCATGATCCCAGCTCGTTCGCTCTTGTGGATCTTGACTGTGCCTACGTATATGTGCAAACATGCAGGTGTCAGGCCGGTGGAGAGAACATGGATTAGGAGCAGGGCTGGCTCTATACTTTCAGACTTGTGACCTTGGGCAAGTTCTTCTTGGAACCTTCAAGTCCTTATGTATAAAAAAGAACTGACGTACGATGATTTGAGAAGGTGTGTAAAATGGCAGCTTGGACTATAAAATTGCATTCTCCCTCTTGCCTCTGAAGTCCTGGAGATTCTGGTTGAACGTGTGTTCCCACAGGTGCCAGCCTCAGGGCTTTGTTATATGGAGAAGCTTAATCAATATTTGTAGAGTGAATGGATGTTGAAACAGAGAGGCAGCCTTGGCCGTGAATGAAGATGGCTGTGGATTGGGCCCAGACCCTAATTCTGTATCCATGCCAGGCCAGTTTTTTTTTTTTTTTTTTTTTTAAAGAGAAAATATCCATGCAAAACTGCTCTTAGAAGGTCCAGTTTTGTACTATTGTTACTTATATTCTGATTATCTTCTGTTGTGCAATACATTTTAAAAGTAAGTAGCTTAAAACAACAACCTAAAAATTTTTTTTAAGTTGTAGATGGCCACAATACCTTTATTTTATTGATTTATTTTTGTGTGGTACTGAGGATTGAACCCCGTGTGCTAGCCAACGCTCTGCCACTGAGCCACAACTCCAGCCCCATAACAACCTTTTAATTGTGTCTCTGTTCTGTGGGTCAGCAATTCAGGTAGAGCTTAGAACAGCAGTTCTCTATTCCATATGAAATTGATGGAAACTGTTCTAGAGGATGCATCTGAGAGATGGGCCCATCAGGAGAGTCTGGGGTGAGGCCTCCTGGTTTACGCTCACATCTGGACAGGAGATCATTGCAGGGCCTAAACCAAGAACAGGAGTCAAGGTGGAGGACTGCAGAGAGGAAGGCCTTCTGTGGATGGTGTACCTGGGGAAGGATGGGACATCCCAAACCAGCGTAATGTTTGGTGGAAATGAAGCCTGAAAGAGGAAAGAAGTGACTTTGCCAACCTCAGACCCCTCACTGTTCTCACCTTTGTCTGCTTCTCTCCATGCCAGTGTCCATGGTACCACAGACCCAGCCTGTCCTTTTCTCTCCTGAATTCCTACTGCCTGACACAGGGGCAGGACTGTTGCAGGTGGCCTGGTTAAGAAGTATCACTGAAAAATTGGGTAAATGCCATCATTCCTGGCTCCCTATCCCAGACTGGGGGTTGGGAACAGAAGTTAAATGCTTTATATTCCAGATAAACCACCCTATCTTGGGGCCATGTCCTGATTCCAGCCTCAGCAGATAAATGTGCTCTGGGCGCACTGGGGAATTCACATCTTGGTTCCTCCATTGACCAGCTGTGCTGCCACATTGGACAAGACACTTACCTCTCTGCCTGACGATACTCCTGGAGAAATGGAAATAATAGTTCCTGCCTGATACAGTTTTGGTGGAGGTTTAAATGAAGCTGTTTGTAGGGGAGTTAGCATAGGGCCTAGCATATGAGTGAGTACTCAGTAAATGTTAATTCTTTGGAGTAACCAGAGTTCCTAGGCCTTTACCCAATAGGCAGGACATAGATTATAAACCTATCTTTGAACAAACTGGGGTTGACTTGTAGTGTTTTCCTTTGTCTCTGACCTTGAGTTTAGCTTTTGTTCATTCCAAGTTACTAAACTTCTCTGTTCAGTCTCTTAGCCTGTGGAATAATGTGGACTCTTGCTTGCTTTTTCCTACTTGGGTGTTCAGGGTAAAGGAATGGATGTTAAAAGTGCTTAAAAATCGGTGTCTGGGGCCGCGAGCAGTGGCGTGGTCCTTTAATCCCCGTGGCTCAGGAGGCTGAGGCAGGAGGATCATGAGTTCAAAGCCAGTCTTGGCACTTTATTGAGAGATCCTAAGCAACTCAGTGAGACCCTGTCTCTAAATAAAATACAAGAGGACTGTGGTGTGGCGCAGTGGTTAAGCACCCCTGGGTTCAATCCCTGGTAATCCTCCACCTCCCCCCAAAAATTGTGTCTGATTGTTATAGTATAGGAAAAATGATGACATAGCATAAATGACCTCTGTATGCCAGTCAGCCCAGGAGTGTCTACCCTGAGGGCATTCTTTGGGTCTTGCCCACACTTTCCAGCAGCTTGTCCAGCCCCACTTTGCCCAGGACTTGATGCAACAATCTGTTTTCTCCAAACCCTGTTCCACGTGGGTGTGCTGAGAACAGGTGCCCCACTGGTTGACGGAGCGATTGGGAGGGTCAGGGGCTGTATCATCAGGCTCCTGGGACCAGTTGGCCCTGGGTCAGGCAGGTATAAGATTACTGTGCACCAGATTTTCCAATTTTGAGGATTGGCAGGCCTTGAGGGGCTCCATTGTTGCTGGGCACTGGATGTGGTGTGTAGGAGGGAGGCTGGCAGGCTTCTGCAGGCGGCGTGGTCACTGTGTGGCCTTCTCAGGAAGAAAAAGAAGAAACTTATTTACTTGAATATGACTTCTTGAGGCGGTGCTGCAAGGCCACCTCCCTTTCCATCTTCTGAGGGAAGGCCTGAGGCTGGGCACCTGGCCAGTGACCACAAACCGTAAATCTGGCTTGAGGACTTGTCACACAAGACATGGTCCCTCCTGTGGTTCTGGAGCCAGGGTGGGGCAGCTGGAGCCTGAGATGTGACCTGGTCATGGCCATGCGACTGTGTGACTCGAGGAAAGAGCCCGCGCAGCTTCTTCACAGCCTAAGAACATTGGCCATTTCTCCTGTGGAGTTGGTCAGTGGGTGTTAATTGAACACATACCAGATACTGTGCTTTCTATGTGGGGTCATAGAAATCACTGTTTAGGTGGAGAGGGGACCAGAAAGACCCAAAGGAGTGACCCAGACAGATGCATTAGCTGTGGAAGGCAGGAGCCAGCCCTTTGTCTTGGGGTGGTGGTGAAGGCGAAACTGCATCTCAGGGTGTATGGGATATAAGAAGACTCTACTGGGAAGCCACATTGCCTGGCAGCTAGGCTGTGCATGTACATAAGGGAGAATAGAACAGAGAAGGCGAGAGCGAAGAAGCCTACAGGGCCAAGAAGAGTCCATTGATCTCCCTCATTGTGCTTCTTTCTCATTCTTTTGTCCCCTCCCAGGACTGACTTCTCACCTTGCTGAGGCCAGGCTGTCTGAGCAGGTCACAGGTCAGCCTTCTCAAGGCTCACACCTCTGTGCAGGTAGTGGGGTCATCCCTGCCAATTAGCCCCGTTGAGCTGACCCCAGTGTGTAATGATCTGGCGAGGAGCCAAGGGGCACCTTCCTTGCCCAGCCTGTCTTTATGCCCTCTTGAGGGTGGTCATTGGGTCACCTCTCTGCAGGAGTCACACAAGATATGCTGAGTTTCTCACAAGGACACTGATGAATGGTTTGCAGACCACCACCTGGAGGTGGAGTAGATGGTTCCTGTCTGCAGGTCCCTGGAGAGGTCATGGCCAAGAGGCTAGAGGCAGAGGAAACCCCCTTAGCCCAATTCCCTGGTTCTGTTCAAACAGGTCAGCCCTAGTCTTGTTCTTCAGCACAGGGTTCTGTCCCCATCTGTGGAGGTGCCAGCATCCTACTAAGTACTGCTCTCTCACCCAAACCTGGCCCTGAGTGAGGCCAGGAGCTTTGGGAGCAGGGAGCTGGCAGGGGACCCAGCAAACCAGGGTGCAGAGCCACACTGAGAGCCCACCTTCCTTTCTCTCCATGCACAACCAAGATTTCCCACCTGTTACCAGCTGGGCAACAAGCCCAAGCTTCCCTGAGTCCTTCCTCCCCAGCAGGTGGGGGGTTAGCCACCTGAGAGGCTTAGTCAAGTTTGTCTCCCCTACTCTCACAGGGTTATGTGCCGCCTGGAGGCTATCTGGTAGGATTTGGGTGACGCGGGCATTGTGAGGCCAGCCTAGTCCTGGCAAAGTCCTTGATCCCGTCTGTCCCTCTGTGTGTTTCATTCAGCCACTCCATGTGCTATGAGCTGCAGCAGCTAGGAGTTGGTCCAGATCCAGCCCCTCCTGGACCAATGAGTAGAAACTGGCTGTCCCCAGCAGCTGGAGCAGGGTTATCTCCACAGACCTGATGTGGACAGGAGTGCATTTCAAGAAAATTCTTAAGGTTATAATGGCTCACCCTTTCTAAGACATGCATGCATGGCACACCTGACCCTGTGAGGTGGGCACAACTGCTCCCCCATTTTGCAGGCAGGAGAACTGGCTCAGCAACCCAGGACATTTCCAGGATCACACAGCTAGCAAGCGGTGGACTGGGATCTGAAGCTGGACGGCCCTGGTCTGGTGTTGGCACTCCTCATGACTTTGCTCTTGCGGCTTATGAAACAAATGCTTGCATGGGTAGGAACATTTAACCGAAGACGAGTGTGTACAAACAAAACCCCAGTGAGGGAGAGGTTCTGGAATTAGATGTGGTTGGTGATGGTTGCACAACCTCGAGAATATATTTAAAACTGCTGAAGTTTGCTCTTCAAAATGGTGACGCCGATGGTATAGGAATCAGAACTTGAGAAATCTGAGAAGAGACTCATACAAAAAGGAAAATGACAGTTGCGTGTTCATCTCCTCCCAGAGGTGAACACTGTCACGGCAGTTCCTTCCTTCCTTCCTTTTTTTTTGACTTTCTGGAGGGCTGGGGCTGGAGCCCAGGGCCCTGCACATGCCAACCAGGTGCCCGACCACCGTTACAGCCCCAGCCCCTGTCCCAGGAGTTCTGATGGTATCTGCTGTCTTCATCCCTTGTCGTTATGTGTGTGTCCCCTTTGTCCATCTTGCTTACTGTTTATTCTAGGGTCAAGGATCTGGGGTCACAGGGAAGGAGGAAAGGAAAATCATCAAGAAGGGCAGCTTTCATAAAACGCATGGTGTCTGATATGGCCCCTTTCTTGGAAACTGCCTAAGAATAGATGACAGATCAGCACAGGCAAACAGAAGGCTGGGTAGGCGGAGGTGGCCTTCCTGCATTCCCAGTCCTTGGGGAAAGTCCCACCCGACCTGTGAGTGTGAGCCCCTCTGCGCCTGGATTGCTTCCCTCCTGCCATCCGCAGATTACCAGGCTGGGGCAGCTTTCCTCAGGGTCCGAGGTGCAGGGTGGGGAGACAGCAGCACCTCTCTGGGACGTTGCCTAGCAATAGTGGGGAAGGTGACTGAGCCCACTACAGAGGTGGGAGGAGAATAAAAGTCAGCCGAGGATGGGAACGGGTGTAGATACGGAGGATGCCGTTCCCCTGGAAACTGCCTGCTTGGTCCTTGGCTACTGTGGGCCACTTCTGGGCCCAGGAGAGTCTCTCCACGGAGAGGGAATGGGGTCCTCTCCAGGCCGGTAACCCACAGGTGGAGGTTAGGGTAGAGATACCCTTCCTGCACGTGGACTGTGTGTCACCCATGTCCTGTCAGTGGCCTGTCTCACATTCACAGCAGCTGGTAAAGGACGTAGAATGCCCACTCTTCAGATGAAGAGCCCCAGCCAGAGCCACGGAGGAACGTGCTCAGAGCTGCACAGAGAAGGGTCTGGAAGTGACAGCCCTTGAAGGGAACTGGGCATTTCACAAGCCCGAGAGGCTGCAAGGTCAATGTTAATAAACACCGTCCACCTCCTGGGAAGGGAAGAGAAGATGGGAGAAGGAAGGCTGGAAAGAGTTGCCTGTTGTGTATCAACTGGCCAACCAGTATTTATTAGCAGTATCTGTTTGCCAAGTAAGTAAAGACTCTCAGTTGATGCTGATTGAAGGGTAAATGGTTTGGATTACCTCAGTCTGTCCAGCAACGCTTTGAGGAAGGAACTATTGGTTTTCTTGCTACCCACTGGGAAACTGAGGCCCAGAGGAGTTAACTTATCCAAGAGTGACCAGCTCATACCCCAGGGGATGGAGGAAGTCAGGTAGGCTGGCCTCAGAATGCTGTTCTTCACCAAAAGTACGCACACACTGTTGGCTACTAAGGAGTTTGTGTTTTAATTGAGAGACAAGCCTTAAATATATGTGAATAATACGAAGATGGCATGTAATTAAATACTCATGAGATGATTCATGATTTTTAACATTTATGCTTTCACATTAATTATGATGTGATTTCTTTCACTAATCATGATGAGCAAACTTGTGAGGTCTTATCCCCATTTTATAGACAGGGAAAGTAAGACTCATCAAGGTTAAGTGACTTTAGCAGGAACTCTGTGGCAACTTGAATGGGGTAGAGTTGTTTTTGAATCCAAGTCTTTCATTAGAGTCCTGAGACTAGAGGGGCAGGCCTAGTCCTTTCTGAGGTTTCTTCTGCTGTGATGCTGGGGCTCAAACCCAGGACCTTGAGCGAGCGAGGCAAGCACCCTACTGTTCAGTACCCCCAAGCCCTGAAGTTACTTTTCTTTATTGAAAAGATAGTGCAGGATGCTAATTGTATTTTTTTGCATTTTTTAGTAGAAAGAATAACAGGAATAGACTTTGGTCTGAGTTGGAGGGTCCCCTGTGTCCCTTCTTGCTTCTCTGGTGCTGATCCCAGATTTTGGGAACTTGCTTCCTCTGCTTGAAGATTTAGTAGCCCCCTGCCCTTCTCTGCTGCCTCCTTCTCTGTTTCACCTTCTCTGTCTCCTTTGTTTGGAGAGTCTTCCTTTGCGGTCTGCACAGGAACCCAATAGGCTTTGAACCAGGTAGCTGGGGCTCAGGTTTATTTTGATTTTAGAATCTTGTGCACGTGAAACCCACACAGCGTGAGGCTGTGTTTAAGCCTTGAGACTGTTAAGAAAGTGGTGAGGGAGTGTGGGAACTCAGGTTGGCTTTGGTGAATAAGAGCACTAAGAGGACAGTGCCATTTCCTGACCCCTAACTTTGAACCTCATGGGGCAGCCGAGGGTCTAAATCAATATTCTGAAATGGTTCTGCTCAGTGCAGAAGGTGGGGGAAGGGCACCTCCTCACCCTCACGTGCTGTTTCTGTTTCTTAGTGGTTGGAGCTTGTGGGGATTGATTGGAGGCCAGGCGAGGGCTTGTAGGGGAGCATTTTTATGGGCCTGAAGATTTATTTTTTAAAAGCCATCTGCAAAGTTGATTATAACTGATGGGAGTAGGACGGACTGGTGCCGAGCTGTATTTTCAAGCCCTCTGTAGGTGAAATGACACAAGAGGAGGAAACTTCGAGGTGGGTGGCCTCCTTCAGGCAGGTCCCCCGGTGGAACTTGGCTTTCCACATTGGAAGAAAGGCACCAAGCTTGCATGTGGCCAGGAGGGGGCTGTGGAACCAGGCTCTATCTATTTTCCTTATGTCCGACATGAGGATGGCCTCCCATCGCAGCTTGTGGTTTGGGGATGGAGACAAAAGTGGAGTTTTTCATCCCTCTCAGTCAAGTCCCCGCCCCAGGAAGCAGGATCCCTCCCCCCATGTCGGTGTGAGAGCCGACTTGCCTGTGCGACTGGCTCCCAGAAGCCCCCTCTGTTGTTTTTGGCCATAGCCTTGACTTTGGCAGAGGAGTGGCTCCCTTCAAACCCCGCAGACATCCTCCAGATAGTGCATAATGGCACTTTCCAGTCCAGTTCCCGATATTTCGGAAGGGCCTTTCTTTCCAGGAACCCGAAATGCTTTTCCAGACTCAGCCCTGGGAGCTGGGATGTGGAGGAGGTGGCTCATGAATGGTGTTTTTCTGGAGGTGGGGAAATGGGGCCAGACCCCTGGTTTCCTGCCCTTCATCGAGGTTACTGGTAGCCAGGACTGTTTGGAAGTGTCTCTGCATGTGTGAAGCCCTGAAGGACCTGTGTTTCTGTTTTTCTGTTGTTTTCTTGTTGTTTTGTTTTACAGTGCTAGAGATTGAACCCAGAGACTTATGCATGCTGTGCAAGCACTACCACTGAGCTGTATTCCTATTCATTTACTTCTTTTTTCTCTCTCTCTCTCTCTTTTTTTTTTTTTTCCGCAATATTGGGAATGCAGGTCCTCCCTGAGTTGCTGAGGCTGGCCTCTAACATATAATCTTCCTGCCTTAGCCTCCTGAGAGGTGGGATTACAGATGTGCACCACCATGCCCAGCTTCTTTATTAAAGTTAAGCAACAGTAGATTCAGAGGTTGATTATACATATTTTTTTTTGTTGTTGTTGTTTTTTGTTTTTAATTAAGCAGTGCCATATTGGGGTCTTAGTTTGGTGGGCCAGTCTGGCACTCCCTGAGTGAGGTTGTTTGGCGTGGACAGTGAGGCCACATGTTGCCCCAGGGTGCCCCAATGGGGAACCTTCCCCTGATCCTCTCTCCAGAAGCTAGTTCACTAGCTGAGGCTTACCTTGCTGGCCCAGGGACCGTCTGGGAGTATGGCATTGAGCATCCAGTCCTCCCCTGTCCCACCTCTGCCCCCAGCTGGAAACACCCTGGTGCTGTGGTGTGTCTTCCAGACGCTCACCCATGAGGCCTGAATGAGATGCCTGGTGGGTGGTGAAGGTGTTTCCAAAGAACCAAAAGGTTCAGGTGATTACTGCAGGTATTGCTGTATTTTCTGATCTTGAAACTAGTTCACAAAGACTGTGTTGCCTTCAGAATATATAAGGAAAGAGTATGTTACGGAGTCCAGGCCCCAGTGTTCTTTTCCTGAATCCCCTTCCTTTCCTTCGCTGGAGCCATCCACTGTCCCGAGTCTGTGTTTTGTTCCTAAGCATACATTTACATGGTTCCTGCCTATCTGGCTGGCTATATATTTGTACCTGTTTTAAAATTTTAGATAAGTAGGCCAGGTGCAGTGCAGCCTACATGCCTGTAATCCCAGCAACTCAGGAGGCTGAGGCAGGAGGATCACAAGTTCAAAACCAGCCTCAGCAATTTAGCGCTGCCCTAAGCAACATAGTGAGAACCTGTCTCAGAATAAAAAATGAAAGGGGCTGGGGTTGCAGCTCAGTGGTGAAGCACCTCTGGGTTCAATCCCCAGTACCACAAAAGGAAAAGAAGACTTTCAGCCAGCGGCATCACACCTGCGTGTTGTGCTTTTTGCTTGAACTGTTCAGGTGTCCCTGGTGGGAGCCCTGCATCCCTGTTTCATGGCTGAGACCGCTGAGGCCTAGAGGGCTTGTCCAGGTCACTTGGAACTGGAACCTGGCTTCCCGCCCTGGCTGCTTCCTGCCTCCAGTGCTCCTGTCAGAGTTCACAGACTTGCTGGTGTTTGATGAGGAAGGGCGAAGTCAGTCTCCATTTCTTATTTTCTTTTGTGCCAAGTGTGTTTTTGGCATCTGGCTCCTGTGCCCTGCGGGTACCTGCTCCCTTGTCTATGACTCTTTCTGGGGCTTTGACACATTCTTAGAGACACACACCACCTTCCCATTTTTTCTCTTCCTGGGGTAGCAGTTATTTTTTTCATTACTTCTTGGCAAAGCAGAGAGGCAGTGACGACAGACAATTGTGAATTTGGGAGTGCTTCTAAATGAACTTACAGTTTGTGTCTCACAGTGGCTCTTGCAGTGTTTGGAAGCCTGTGGCCGTCTGTATGACGGTTTGTGCTCTGGATATGAAGCCTGGAAGAGGGCAGAGGTGGGGAGCCACGGTGACCCCCTCTTGCCCAGGCTCTAGGGACAGTCAGTGGTGTCATAGCTATGTCGTCCTCGTTCCTGCTTTGTTCCCTGGCTCTTGCCTCCTTCTCCCCTTCTCTCACTCCAGGCCACTTCTTCCTGCCTTGCCCAGTTAGCACCTGGGCTACAGGATGGACTGGCCACAGCTGGAGAGGCCAGATGTGCTGGCAGCCCTCGGTGCTCTCTCCTGGGGCGTTGCTGTGCAACTCTTGGCCCTAAGGACATTTGAAGACTTCTCAAGATGCTGCTGATCTGCACAGACCTGAGGCTTCTTGGCTTGTGGAAGGGTCTCCTGGGGGCCCTAGGAAGCGTGACTCCTCCGGAGCCTCCCTGACCAGCTCATCTCAACTCTTGGAAGAGCAGGCAGCAAGAGCTTGCACATAGTGGGTGCTTCTTGATAACTGGAGGTGCTACTGGCTGGGATCGTGGGCAGCTTTAGTCGGGCAGGATGTGTTTGGCCCATGCTGGTGGCGATGATCTCAGTCATCAAGGACTGCTTTGGTAGTGGGTTGACTCCTGGACCCAGGGCAGAGGCCTGGTTGGCCCCCAACGTTCGAGTGTGCCCTGGAGTCAGAAGGAGGCCAGAGGCTGGGGAAGCTGGCCTCATGGTGGGGATGGGGTCAGCGCCTTGGGTGCTGCTCTGTGTCCCTCCCCTGGGTTTCTGTTGTGGGTTGGTGGGGGCACCGGCCTCCCAGCCCCATCATAGACCAGCTGTGGTTTTCCTCTTGGCCAGCTGCCCACTTCAGATTCCTCTCCTGGGGCCCCTGGTTCAGAAAATCTTAGGGAGTTTCTGATCCTCTTGTGTGGGTTTGGAGACCTCAAAGGAAGTAAAACCTAGGTCTCAGTTTTCCTTCTCCTTCTAGTCTCTTGTCGGGGACCAGGATTCTCTCCTGAGTGGTGGATTGCAGCGTCTTTAGCTGCTGCATTCTGGGGTGTGGATCTACGGTGGCGCCTCCTGCTCACAGGATGTGGAGTCTTACAGGACCTTGGTTCACTGGCCTCCTCCCTTTCTGTTGGGACTTTGGGGTGGCATTTTGGAGCGGGGGTGGAGGGGTAGGTGTGGAAGGTTGTCCTTTTTGAACTGTTAAGCCAGAGGACTGCTTGGCGGAAACCTGTCCTGTCTCCTGGAAATAGAAGGAGGCTGGTGTTTGGGATCAGGACCTCAGGAGGTTGCATTAGTGCCAATGGTGGCCCTGTGATGCTGAGCCTCATCTGTAAAGCGAGGGGCCTGATGGGAGATGGCGGTGGTGACCCAGTTCTGCAGGCTTACTTGAATTACCACATGGAAACCATCTCTGGGTTCAGGGTGGTGCCGGTGTTCTGTGTTTCTGCCCTCTTGGGTGAACTCTCAGCAGAATCAGTAGTTTCTTCAGGTGTCCTTGAGGTTGACCTCCAGGCTTCTGAGCTGGCCACTGGGGCTAGCTATTTGGCAAACAGTCTGTCAGTTTTAGGAGCCTTCTGTGTCCTCAGCTTTCAGGAATTTGGTCCCACCCTCTGGGCAGGGTGTGGGTAGGGCAGGTGATGCACTTTCCTTCTGGGCAACCTAGAAGCCAGGGCTCTGGGTCCTGGGCCCTGCTTAGCTCTGACTCTGGAAATGCCTGCTTAGGGTGTGGCCCTGAGTGTGAAGCCAGGTGTCTGGGGAGGGGACAGTGGGGTTGGTGAGGATGCCGGCCCCACCCACACTAGCTTGGGTGTGCAGTTCTCGTCTGGGGTGGGGTGGCTCAGGAGGAGGGGGAGAAGCATCTCTACCCCTCGCAAGGTGGACTGTTCATGATTCATCTTTGGTGTTGGTTCCCCTGACCCACAGGCTAGTGTGAGGGTGGCTGTCTCAGTGAGTCTGAGAAACTTTTGCCAGAGTCAAGGGAGCAATATTTTCAGCCTGGAATTTGCCCAGGGGACTGAAGTCAAAGGTTGCCTGTCCTTCCCTGTTCCCTTTCAGGACCCAGCTCTAACTCTGCTCTCCCTGCAGCAGTTTGAAGAAATCATATCGTAGAACACCCAAGACAGAAGGGACCTACGCTGTCTTCTCACCCTCTGGCTACTCAGAGGAAGAGTCTGAGGTTCATGATGGCGATCTTGTCAGATTTGTCCAGGGACACTCTGCCATGAGATCTTTCCTTGTGGGTCTGGATTTCTAAGGATTCTTTATTCTGAGTACCTGCAAACCATCTTTTGAAGTCACCCTTGCAGCTTCCTCCAGAACACCTGTGGATAGATATCTATAAGGCCACTGTGCTCTGAAGGCACATAAAACCACTGGGGTTCTGGCCCATGTGTGGTGGTCCATTTCTGGTGAATTTTACCTGTTGCAGATGGTGATGGACCTTTATGTGCCAACCCTCCTGCACTGACTCCTGGGGACAGAGGCCAAGGTGGTGTGGTCCTGATAATTACAGCTCACACGCACTCCCCTGTGCCAAGTCCAGCTCCTACTTTCTGTCAGTGAATCATTGAACCATCTTATGAAAAAAAAAAAAAAAACAAAACTTCTTTGATATTTTCTGCTCTACAGAAGTACCCGAGGCTTAGAGAGATTAAGTCATTTGTCCTCTTCACACAGCTTTTGGTGGGAACTGGGCGTTGGCTCCCAGGGCCGCGTGGCCAGAGCCATACTGCTGACCTCTGCCCTGGCTGGCTCCCTCCTCTGCCAGGCCATCCTAGCTGGTGGTGAGTGGAGAAGCTCCTCATGAGAGATGGAGCACAGCCTCCACGCTTTCTGAGCTGCAAATACTTATCTTCTGACTTGCACATTCCAGCGCATTCCTGAGGAAGCAGGAAGTGGCCCTCTCTGGTCCTGGAGACTGAACTCCTGGTGCGGTGTTACGCAGTGGAGGTGGGGTGGCTCAGGGCCAGGCGGGGGCTTTTATCCACCTCTCCAGGCTTCTCTTCGTCTGTCCTGTTCTCCCCTACCCCCAAGTGGCACCCCAGCACCAGCCACCCCCCAGATTGGTCTTGCGAGTGAGACTGTGCAGGGCTTTGCCCTGGGCACGGGCAGCCCCTTTGTCTTCCTGAGAGCGCAGTGCTGGCCCTGCCTTTGGTGGCCGCCATGAGCGGGCCCTTTCCAGGCTGTGTCGAGGTGGTCCAGGCCTGCACCCTCTGGAGCTGGGTCATGTTGCCCCTCCCTACTGCAGGCCCTGTGCCAGCTGTGGCCCAGAGTTATCTTCCTCCCCACAACAGGGGAGCGGGCATTACCCAGCTGACAAGTCAGGGAAGCTTGAGAAGCACTGAGGCTAACGTAGGGCACGCTGCCAGCCAGGTACGCTCATACTCCTGATGCCCAGAGTGAGCAGGACATGGCAGCTGGCTCAGAAAACAAACAATAAACCCCCAAGATGACAGTGACAGCATGCTTCCCAGCCTGGCGGCAGCCTCCCTGGGGGAAGAGGCCAGGTGGAAAGCATTCCCCAGGCTGTGGGCCCCCTCACCCATCGCCTGGGGGCTGGGCCATTGCTCAGGAGGCTGAGTGGGTGAGGGCAGTGATGCTAGGATTGCCAGGAGCCAGTCTGAGCCTGTCCCTCAAATCTGGCCTTGCCTTTGGGATTCCTTCTTTTCAAGTCAAGTTTCAGTGTTCCTTGTCACCTGGACCTGTTTATAGGGTCTGCGGGAGCCTGGTGGAGCGTGGTACAGTCCTGTGCTGCCTATATGATGGTGGTCTCATAAGGTTACAGTGGAACTGAGAAATTCCCATCACCTGGTATTCTTTTCTTTTCTTTTCTTTTTTATTTTTTGGGGATTGACCCAGAGGCACTTTACCACTGAACCACACCCCCAGCGCTTTTTATTTTTTTAATTTTGAGATAGGGTCTTGCTTATTTGCTGAGGCTCATCTCAAGCTTGTGATCCTTGTGCCTCATCCTCTCTAGTTGCTGAGATTACAGGCAGGCACCACCACACCCAGCTAGCGAGTAATTTAGAGTTTAATACAAGTATCATTTCATGGGGTGGTTGATTTTTTTTTTTGGGAGGGGGACCAGGACTGAACTCAGGGGCACTCAACCATTGAGCCACATCCCCAGCCCTATTTTGTATTTTATCTAGAGACAGGGTCTCACTGAGTTGCTGAGCACCTCACTTTTGCTGAGGCTGTCTTTGAATTCGCGATCCTCCTACCTCAGCCTCCCAAGCCTCTGGGATTACAGGTATGCACCACCGTACCTGGCTGGTTGATTCTTATTTCTTTCCTTATCCACAGTACATGGCAGGAAGAATTTTAAAAATTTATTATGGAAAATTCACCCACAGGCACAGAGAGACTGGTGTTGTGTGCCTGTTAACCCAGCTTCAACACTTAGCAACAGAACCTCCTATATTGTTTAACCATCTGGGTTGTTTTATGGACACTGAGGTCCGTGTGCTAGTATGCTCTGCTGGGAATTTCTCAAGTGATAAAGGGGAGATGAAATGATACTAGAGTGTGAATAAAACCTCGCCCTCACGCTGTGCTGTCCAGGAGCAGTGCAGCTGCTTGAAGGGCCAGGTAGTTCCAGTCCTGGGGTGGCAGGAGAGGGTCTGAAGGGTGAGTTCAGCAGGATATGAGAGTCTCAAACTATATATTGGGACCAGAAGCACCACCCAGGCAGCCACAGATCCTCCACATGAAATGTGCAAAAGTACAAAGAAGGGTAAAACGGAGACCCGTGTGCTTGCCACCCAGTGTAACAAATAGTCACGTATCTCTTAACAACAGTGGGAGGAGGGGGAAAGCTTGGTCTGAAAACTGCATCGTTAGGTGATTGCATCGTTGTGTGAGCCTCCGAGTATGCTTACTCAGGCTCAATGGCTATGAGTCACTAGGAGACAGGAATTTTTAGACTCCATTATAATCTATGGACCACTGAGGCTTCTGCAGCCCATTATAGACCAGTTCCTTCCAGGTAACAGCCAGTACTTGATCTCTGCTTCTGAGCAGTCCAGTGGGCGAGGTACCAGGTTTGTCACTTTTCTTATCTTGTACAAGGAGGTCACAGCCAGCATGGAGAAGGGAGCAGAGAGAGGTAGACCCCAGCCTAGTGTGGAGGAGGTGGGTCAGACTTCTGGAGGAGTTGATAATGGGGCAAGAAGTCAGATCCACAAGGCTGGGTGTGCATGGTGGCGGAGTGCTTGCCTAGCATGCACGAGGCCCTGAGCTGGCTCCCCAGCACAGCAGAACACAAAAGCAAAACTAGAAAACGTAAGGGTGAGTCAGGCAAAGGGGGTGGTGGTGATGGTGCAGAGATGGGCCTGGCTAGGAGTATGACCAAAGGCAGGAGAAAGCCAGCAGCAAGCTCTGGAGAGGCAGGGCCGGAGATGAGTGTGAGGAGTGGGCGGGAAGCAGCTGGAGTGAAAGATGCCTGGGGTGGGCGAGGATGCGCACGCTGGCTGAGTCAGTGAAGGGACACGCTCTGGCCATCTTCAGGGCAGTAGCACGGGCTTGTCCTGAGAGCTGCTCGCCCCTGGCCACCTGACCTGCACCCACACGTGGAGAGGCTCGTAGAACACATGCAGAAGCCTGCGTGCTGGGTGGGGAAGGGTGGAAAGCGTGTAGAGCTACTTGATGGACGCTGGGCTCCTCCGAGAAGGACCCAGGGTGTCACTTGGAAGAGGGGCTGCATTGGTAGACCCACGTGGGAGAAGTAGGACTTGTTGGAAGCCGTGC